>NC_140177.1:61144027-61744027 GCF_963971535.1 Notolepis coatsorum | reverse complement strand
GCTGATCGGCGAGTTGCAACCGGAAGTCGATCTCTTGGGTTCCCGGTGCGTCTCACTATTCCATAACTCAATAATCCACATGATTTGGGCGTATATTAGTATTATACAAACCGGAACTGGATCGCATCGATCCACATCACATAACTGGGAGCTGTTTGCTCCACTCTCATCGCCCATCGCTACGAGGAAGCTGCCGTGAGTTTCAGCGTTTTTCTTTATCATTTTCGATACAAACTGCTCTGATCTATATATCACCCATACTACATAAATCATTTAACGTCGGTCACGGAATTATAAACGACCCCCCCCCCCCCTCCGTTCACCCGCGGATGATCAGTCATAACGCTTAGGACCATGTACAGTTGACATTTTTAATATAACGTTGATCGTATCAAACGGCATTTGATAATCTAATATATGCATTTATGTCTATATCTCACGTTCTAGGAAATACTGCAGAAAACGATAAAAACATATTTATACTCTAGACGGTATTTTCGTATGAATGTGTGAATGAAAAAGTAAAATGTTCCTACATCCTGAACGATAGCTAATCGATGTTGAATGGGCCATAGTAATGTCAATTTAGCAATACAATTAAAAAAGTTATAGCCCTGCAAAGAAGGTGAACATCTCCATAGACTTATAGTACTGGCAGAGAATGGTTTAGGATGATCAAAGTGGTGGCAGAGAATGGGTTAACAAAGAGAGGCAGAGTTGATTTTGAAAATAAAAATAAAAATCATATATATATATAATGTTTGATGCGGCCCAGCCTCACCCAGACTCTACCTCCAGCGGCCCCCAGGTAAATTGAGTTTGAGACCCCTGCTGTACGGCGACCTTGGGTGCTTTGAAAGGCACCTTTAAATAAAATGCATTATTATTATTGGAAATGTTTACCCCACAAAATGGACAAAAAGATGATAAAGCAAGGTTTTCTACATGTTTTACCATAATCTTCTTGAGACATTCTTCCACTGTTGCGGCTCTCTCTCCTAAGATGGGAGTTAGTCCGTCACTGTCAACGTTCTCAGGGGTGTCGCTCCACGTGTCACACTTTCTGGTCTCAGCCTCACCCACACAACACCATCGAATGGCAGTTGATGGGGTTCCTATGGTCGGCTCTGGAAAGCAAAGTCAAAGACACAGTTATGAAGTATGGGGCTGTGCAATATGGGGGCAGCATTAGCCTAAAAGGTTAGAGAAGTGGCTTGTGACCGGAAGGTAGTGTTGTCACGATACTGGAATTTCGAACTTCGATACGATACCTTGAAAAGTATCGATTTTCGATACCACAGGGAAAAAGATTCGATCTTAAAATGTAAATTTATTTATTATTATAATTATTTTTATAAATGTTGCTTTTGTTGCTGGTTGATACTCCTCAGCTTCTCTCTGGTACTATAAGAGAAGATAAATATAACACTTTTAAAACCCTTTGTTTATCTTTAGATCACACATTTAAAAATAACTGTTCATCTCACTTCAATCATTTTTATTGCAGAACATGGTATTTTCTCAAGCAGACAGATGTAAGCACTGTAATCTGTGTTGCATGTACCTGACGAACTGATAAGTGTTTGTATTACAGTCATATTCTGACTTAACTGAGTGCACATGTGTGTGTGGACT
Organism: Notolepis coatsorum; assembly: GCF_963971535.1. Lineage (NCBI taxonomy): Eukaryota > Metazoa > Chordata > Actinopteri > Aulopiformes > Paralepididae > Notolepis > Notolepis coatsorum. Next base: position 61,742,392 of record NC_140177.1, on the reverse strand, counting down.
ACTGTACTATTACAGGTATTGAAATGAACAATGCAACTTCCTTATCCATTTTTTCTTTTTCTTTAATTTTTTTTTATGAATAATTCAATATCGATATTTAGGGAAATGAGTATTGAAACCGTTTAAAATATTCAGAATCTATATGTATCGATTTTTCGATATTTTTTACAACACTAGAAGGTACCCAACTTGATCCCTGGACCAGAATCTAAATCTGGGCTGGGGAACTGAATGATCCTTGACAACTGCCACTGAACTGCCCATGAGCAAGCCATCCAACTGCTCCAGTGGAGCTGCTTAGAATCAGAATCAGAAAGGTCTTTATTACCAAGTAGTTTTCACATAAAAGGAATTTGATTTGGTTGTTTTTGGTGCGACATTAACGGACAGACAATTACGGTAGAATAAAGTAAGAAGGTGGAATAAAATAAGATGGAATATAAACTAAATAAAAAATAGAAGCACAATAGACTATAATATAATTATAAGATAGAAATAGGCCAGGGCTGTACAATTGTGCACGATCAAGTGGTCAAGTCTATACACTAATTAGAATAGAAATAACAATACAGTGAACAACACCACACAGTGTGTAGCAGGGTGTTGCTGAAAAATAGCTGAAAAGTGCTCAGTAAATCTTCCCTGGGTAAATAAAGTTTAAAGGCCTGGGCCCTCATTTATCAACGTTGCGTACGCACAGATATGTGCGTAACGCGTGCGTACGATCATTTCTAAGCAAAGTGTGGGACTTATCAATTTGAACTTGTGCTTGACTTTGTGCGTATATTTACGCACAGCTCAGGGCATGCGTACCTGGCTCCCGGCGGTAGAATATGGATACTGCAGACGGACGGCATATGCTCTCATCAGTTTCATGCATTAGTTTCAACGCGGAAATAAGCTTTCGTTCATTAGTTTGACTGACGTGTTCTGTATGACCCCCGTAATTCATTATAGTTAATTGTAAAATAGCAACAGTAATTGTAATTATGGTCAAAACCCTATAAATAGCATTTTGAATAATAGGTATTTCCTTCTGAATGAATGCAGCATGGTTTATATATAGCGTTATCGGAATATATGGGGTGTACTGACTGCGCTCAGCGTAACTCAACTCGTTATTACCTTGCGCACAGATTGCAGAAATACGGGAACGTTTTGATTATATTTAAAAGGCTTTGCCATTGTTAAACGTAATAAGTGGAATTTCGAAGCTGTAAGCAGAATACAAGTCATATGAACACCCACAATATAGTGTTCTTCCCCCTTCCTACTGTATAAGAAAGCAACGAGAACAGAGGTTATTTGTTGAGTTTATGTGTATACAAAACCCTTGCAATAAATGTGTCTTAAATGAATGAAAAGAATACATGCTCTGGATACAGAGCATATATCGTGTGGGTGATATGACTTGTATTCTGCTTACAGAATTCCACGTATTTAGTTTTACAATGTCAAAGCCTTTTAATATAAATCAAAACGTTCCCGTATTTCTGCAATCTATGCGCAAAATAATAACGAGTTGAGTTCTAACAAAGAACGTATTACATGCTGGGTAGGCTGATAGAGTAAACTGTAAATTAAATAGCCTATAACATTATAAAGGATAATGGCTATAGCAGGGGTTCCCAACCTTTATTCCCCAGAGCCCCACGATTCCTTGGAGACATAGGAATATGATATGATATAAGGTATACTGGCCCGTCCGCGAGGATAGCGAGGAGTCGGATAGCCATTAAATGCCATTTGAGAATATAGGCTATTAATGCAAAACGACGGCCTATAGCCTATACATATTATTTAATGTTTTCATAAGCGTAAAGATACAACAGCTAGATTAATGAGCAAGTTAGTTTACTGTGCAGGGTTCGCAGGGCTGTGCCATGTGCTATCAACAATGCTTAGAAAGTGTTCTATTGGGCGGTTAGGTGGCCGAGCGGAGATTGCGTTCGTCACCAGCCCCGGAGCTGTGAGCTGGATTCGCCTGTTCGAATCCAGCTCACAGCTCCGGGGTTGTCACCAGCTTGGCTGGCCGTCTGCACTAATACAATTGGCTGTATTAGAGGGTGGGAGAATCTGGCGGGGTGGGTCCGGGTCGTTGTAAACAGCGACTCCTACAGTTCGGTCGGGGCGCCTGCTAAGCGCGGATAGGACTCGAGGGGGATAGTGTGGTCCTCCCACACGCTACGCCCTCTCGATGAGAATCCGCGCTGCCAGGTGAAAAGAAGCGGTGATTGGCTGGACGTGTGTCGGAGGAAGCACGTGGTAGCCTCCACTCTCCCAGATTATCTGACTGTGGGGGGTAAGTGCGCAGCGACCAGGAAGGGACTGGGAATTGGCATACGACTAACATTGGGATGGGAGAAAACTCGGAGGAAAATGGAGGGGGGAAAAGACCCAAAAAAAAAAAAAAAAAAGTGTTCTATTTTCGCTCTTAAGCACAGAATTTAGAATGTGTGTACGTACAGAAAAATCGGGATTTATCACACGTGCGTAGACAGGTTCTACGCACACTCCATGTTGATAAATACCATTTGTTCTACGCTCCGCGCTCGTGCACGATATTAAGTATTTGCATATAGAACCGTCCGTAATTAACCATATACGGTCATGAAACACCCCCATGAAATGTGGAAAAGTGGACTAAGCCGAGCAAAGCGTGTTATGGGGGAAATACACGACAGGCTGACAGACATGTACACGTACGGTGATGTTGGATATGATATCTATTAACTTCCTAAAGACCATTTATGCCTGGGCAGCGCAAACACTAATAAAGACCGTTAACCACTGTTTGCCATGGTGTCATTAATAACCATGCTGGAATATGATCCGCGACGGATTTTCCGTAAATTTTCTACCTGCATATGATTTGTAGAGGCATACAATCTATTTTGATGTCGGTATTAGGTAGCCTATATAAACAATAATACGAGAGCATATACAAGAACAATGAATCTCACTGCCATGTAGCCTACGCCATGTGTAGCCTGCCTATATGTGATCAATACAAACTTGAACTTGAATTCCATCATGTCTGTGTGCGGGAGCTCACAAGGCTGTTGTCACAATGTAAATAAAAATGTGCACTGAAAAGTTACAGTATACATGTAGTTGGTTGATTATTTGTATGACAGTCAGTAAACCCTTGCAAAAAGTATCCGTTTTATTTAATGAATTGAAAACATGCAGCATTGCCTTCCTCCCGGCATGCAGCAACGACATGTATCAGGCAAATGCGCATCACTAAGTGGAATCCCTTTCTATTCACATAACTGCATTTGTGATGGAGCTTTGACAGCTACATGGGTGGTACAGTAACAGTCTATTGCTAGATCCATCTCCAATATCATGATGGACCGTGCCGGTGGCCAAAGACCCGAGGGTGGAGACTGACTTGAATGTGCATGGGGATGGCATTTGTGCGTTTTGTTCCACGCTCCAATTTCGGTCTCAAATTGCGGTACAAATGAAGGAGGTGTCTCGGGTATAGCGGACTCTAGTTAATATTATGTTCTCTCTGCAATTAGACTGCCCCTCATTCATTCATTCATTCCTATCTGCTATCTCTGAAAACAGTTCCCCGCGAGCGCACTGCAGTCAGTATTCCGATAACCCTATATATAAACCATGCTGCATTCATTCGGAAAGAAAGACCTATTCCAAATGCTATATTTATAGGGTTTGACAATAATTACACTACTGTCGCTATTTTACAATGAACTATAATGAATTACGGGTCATCATACAGAACACGCCAGTGTTGAAACTAATGCACGGAAGCTTATTTCCGCGTTGCAATATTCATTTTCTACCACCAGGCGCCAGGTATGCACGGTCGGAGCTGTGCGTAAATATACGCACAAAGTCAAGCACACGTTCAAATTGATCCCACACTTTGCTTAGAAATTATCGTACGCACCATTGATAAATGAGGGCCCTGGTTATCCAAAAATAAACGTTATGTGGCCGCAGAGCAGAGCTCTTGCATACAGCTAACAAATGGACAGTCAGAAATAGCCCAACATTAGCATTAAGGGGTTTAGAAAACAAGTAGACTTGCAAGCTACAAGTGGCTGAGGAAGAACTACATGGTTGTGAGGGAACACTTGTTTTTATGTAGGCCTATACTTCAAGTGTATACATACACATACAAACTTTGGTTAAATCCCAATCTCCAGACTACAGCCTTGTGGACTGAGCCCCTCATGGACTTAACTGATTAACTGATATTTCCAAGAATCAACATCAGACCTCGGATGTTGTTGTAAAAATAAACTGAATGGGCAGAAAACAGCATAAAAGCATGAATGTGGGTTTATAATAAATCTATATGCATTTTAAATAGTTTTTATCAGTATTTTATAAAATTGTATCTATGTTTTATATTCAGCTGTTTCATTTATTTATCTTGACTGGCCTGTCAATGAGCTTTCGCTGCCATGGAGGGAGTTTAGTAGCAAAGACCTTTGATTCAGTTTGCTGCGTCCAGAAGCTCACGCTACACAATTTTCTGCAAATGTTTCTGGATTTCTCAGACTGCTAGTTGATTTGACTGAGACTGATGCAAGGACTAACACTAAACAACAGGTAAGTATGAGTTTTCTTTATGCTGCATCTTATATTTGTGCCAAGTTTGTTTATGTTGCCAAGTAAAAATCAGTAATCAGTTATGTTGGTAATGTACCTTTCTTCAGGGAACGGAAGGTACTCATATATTCAGCTCCCAAATACAGGAAGGAGTCAGTGGTTTGGGGCAGCTGCACTAGCTGTGTTGTGGAGTCCGAGAATATCAAGTTCTTGGCACCGGCACCATAACCATCAGAGGAGAACAGATTAAAGCCCTGAAAAAATAATAATAATAACATTAAATGTTGCAACATGTGGTATCGCAAATGTCTGAAAAGTGTGAGATTTAGCTGTATAGGGACTGCAAACTCAAAAACATCATTCAACAGCAATACAGAGGGGTGTACAGGTATATTCAGAATTAAGAAATTTGATCATTGCTGGGACACTTCTTTCCAGAATATCTTAACTGGTGGGCAATCCCAGTACATGTGCATAAATGTACCCTCATCCCCATTTGTACATAAGGAGCATCTGGAGTCTTGTTTAAGTCCCATTCTGTTCAATCTTATAGGAGTCAGGTATGTCCTATGAATATAGTTAAGATTGATTTGTTGATGGTCCGGGTTACGTGACGCAAGTCGAACGTTTGCCCAGGCTTCTTGCCAATCAAAGTTTATTTCCAGGTCTGGTATATCCCTCCTCCAGACTGAGTCTAGGTGGAGGATTCCATACGAGGACATTAGTAATTGATGATAAAAATCTGATACAAAACCTATCGATGTCTCTCTTTCATAGAAGAATTTGTGGTATCTGTGGTGTTCAATTGGTATCCTTAATGGGACTCCATGAGCCTTCAAACATAACAATAACTGTGCGTAAAAATAATATGTGGAACTGGTGAGATTAAATTTTTTATGTATTTCTTCATATCTACAAAAACCCTGTTTGTTGAAAACGTCTCCTAATGTGTGTATGCCCTGCTTTTCCCATTTAGGGTATCTTATAGGTCGTTTTCCAATCAGGAGTGCATTGTTATTGAATAGGGGAGTATGACTATGCCATTTATGTGGGTTAGAATATTATCTTTTGTGTTTCACGCCATATCCGGATCGCATGAGTAATAATGGGGCCAAATTTCTATTTGCATTGCTTAATTGATAATTTGGTGTATACTATGTCCTGCAGTCTATATGGTGCTACTATATTTACTTCAAAATGTCTCCAGGATACTGATGCTTGGGGATCAAACCAGGTTGTCAGTGGTCTTAAAGTGTACGCCTTAAAATAGTGGTAAAAATCTGGAAATGCTGGGAGCTCCCGTAGCTCACCGCATATCTCGGCGCTATTTCTGCGTCGGGGAAAACCGTGCTCGTCACGGATCTGGGGGACACGAGTTCGATTCCCGGACCCGCCATCATTTCTCAGAATGTCTTCCCCTGCTCTACATCCCATTTCAACCTGTTTCTGTCGGTCATGCTTGACCAGAAAAAGCGATAAACGCTAAAAAATAAAAAGTTTAAAAAAAAAATAACTGGAAATGACATACCTCCGTCGGTTTTGTTTCTCAGTGCGGTGGATCTTTTTATACGTGGTGGTTTGTTATTCCAAATAAATGTGTATGCGGTAGAGTGTAATTTTTTCCAGTAACCATCTGGAAGGGGTAACGGTAGCATTGAGCTAATGAAGTTGATTCTAGGTAGGACATCCATCTTAACTATTGATACCCGTGCCTGTACTGAGTTTTTAAGTTTTGTCCACCTGTCAAAGTCGTATTTGATCTTATTTTGGATTTTTATGTAATTGTACTTCACCATGTTAGATTTATGTTTGGCTTATAGTAGGGAATACTTCAACTCCCAAACATCTAAAGTGTTTAACCATTGGTATTTCTTCTGGAAGGAGTATATTTTTTGCAGGGGCATTAAGTGGAAGGAAAGCCGACTTTGGCCAATTTATCCTAAATCCCGATAGATTGCCAAAGTCATCAATCAACTTGAGAAGATGAGGCCTTGCGGTGTTAGGGTTCTGCATGAACAGTATTACGTCGTCCGCATATAAACACATTTTATGTTGTGTGCCCTTGATTGCGATTGGTTCTATGGATTGGGATTGTCTTATATATTGTGCTAAAGGCTCTAATGATAAATCGAATAGTCCGGGACTAAGAGGGCAACCCTGTCTAGAAGAGCGTGATACCGGAAAGATTTCGGAGGTGATTATACCTGTTGTAATCATGGCCGATGGGTCTTTGTATAATACTTTAATCATATCAATGAATCCTTTTCCTAACCCCATCCTTTCTAATACTGCCCATAGATAAGACCATTCCAACCTATCAAAAGCTTTCATCGCATCCAGGGACAGCATCGCCTTAGGTGTGGTGTCATCCTTGCTGGCTTCTAGTACGTGTAGTAATCGTCTTATATTATCCGTGATCAAGCGGCCTCTTATGAAGCCAGTCTGATCCGGATGAACTAAAGACGTCATATGCTTTTGAAGTCTGATGGCTAATACCTTAGAGTACAGTTTGATATCGGTTCCGAGGAGGCTTAAGGGTCTATAACTACCGCAATCGGTGGGGTCTTTGTCTTTTTTAAGGAGGACTGTTATGAGTGCAATATTGTCGTTCTTATGGAAGTTCCCCTCCGTGATTGAGTATAAAATCATATTAAGTAATAGGGGTCCAATTACGTCCCAACATGAGAGGTACATTTCTGGTGGGATACCATCTCTTCCAGGAGCCCTACCACTTTGCATTTCAGATATGGCCTCCCTGAGTTCATCTAGTGTGATGGGTGTTTCTAACTGTTTAGCGTCATCCTCTGATAGTTTAGGGAGGTTAATTTGATTAAGATATGTGTCCATTTTGTTTTGATCGAAGGTCGTTTCTGATTTATACAAGTTGGAGTAGAACTCTTTGAATGTCTCGTTGATTTTTTTAGGGTCTGTAACAAGTCCTTGTTGTGCTTTAATTGTAGTTATATCTGCAAATTTTGCATTGACTCTTAATCGCATAGCTAGTAGGTGACTTGGTTTAGAACCATGAGAGTAATGCTGTTGTCTTGTGCTACGTATTTGTACTTCAGATTGTTGTTTATAAATGGCATTAATCTCTTTTTTTAACACATTAATTTGAGTTTCCAGTCGAAACCGAGTAGTTGTATTGTAAGGAAGAAAATAACGTAGAGTAAAGCGTTTCCAGCCCTGCCAATTTTGAGCAACGATTCTTGCATATTTTGGAGGAAAAGCACCCGGTAAAATCAATCCCTTTACCGACATCCATAATATTCTGGGGTCCGGCACCGATTTCGCATTCTCCAGTAGGAATACTGAAAGAGCTTCTTTGAGTAATTGTGTAATGAATTCCTTGTTATTCAGCAATATCGATTTAAATCGCCATCTTGGGGCTCGGGATGACAGTATACCAAATGATCCTTTTAGGAGTAAATAACAGTGATCCGATAATGCATTGGGTACCATTTCCACGTCATAGTTATCAAATAGTCTCGGGGATGCAAAAACATAATCTATTCTGGAAAGTGTGTTATGTCTTGCAGATCGACAAGAGTACTTCTGGGTCGTGGGGTTGAGTGATTGCCATAGATCATTTACACCTGTATTCTTCGACCAATCCTTTAACGCATTAGATGCATTTTTTTGTTCGTTGGAAAAGGTTATCCATCCCAGGATCCCAAATGGCATTAAAATCTGCACCAATTATAAATGAGTATTCAGGAAGGTCTAACATTGTTCTGGTGAGTGTAGTGTAGAAATTAGCTTCGTACAAATTTGGGGCATATACCGCTACCAACGCTATTTTCATATTCCTGTATACAATCTTAGCTATGGTTATCCGACCATCTGCATCAGACCATACTCCCTTCAATTCAATATTCAACTTCCGTTTCACGACTATAGCAACTCCACGGGTTCTCGTTCCAAAGGAAAAGTGACTAATGTTATGGTATATGTTGTCCGCTAACGTAGCTTTGTCTTCCACTAAAATGTGCGTTTCGCTTAGAAGAGCCACGTCAACCTGTCAACTTGTAGTCATGTAGTAAATTTCTAACAGAAAATCTAGTATTTTCCTGATTCTACCTAAAAAACTAAACTGTTCCCTGTCCTCTCCTTAACCCTTTCACTACCACACTACAGAAGGTTAACCTTTCACTACCACACTACAGACGGTTAACCCATATTGTCGCAGTGAAAGGGTTAACCCTTTGGTAGTGTGGTAGTGAAAGGGTTGAAACACGCCCTCAGGTAGTGGTGCAGTGGTCATGGGATGTTGCACGCCGTTCCATCTGCTTTTTGAGCAGGCGCACGCACATGCACGGATGTGCACACGCGTGCACACAAGAATGTCCACTCGACTCTGCGCCAAGTACCCACCTGGCTACTTTGCATAACAATAGCTCAGGTTGTCAGGTGTGTTCAAATACTACAGTTGGACCATTCACACAAATCCTGTGAATGAAATGTGTTACATTCCATTCCTAGAGGCAATTAGGCATCGTCTTTATTCACGAGGGCACATTTATGCGCATGCGCATGTGCAGGTCATTAAAACACAGTGCAACCCATTATGAAATCACCACTGCCCTCAGGCATTTTAAAGTGAGGACCGGCCTGCCATGGCCACTAAATCACACTCTTCACAGTGTCATTTCAGCTGTTGCTCCATGTACCAATATGACATTCCGGACTCAGATTATGTATTTTGGACGTAGTTGGAGGTTACAACTAACAGCCAGCTGTGTCTTACCTTGACTGAAGTGAGGCTGGTGTAGATACGATTGGCTAGGGCCGTTTCCTTACGGCTGACTACAGCTTTGGCAGGTTTCTTGGCGAGGTGGCATTTCCTGTAGTCCTCGACATTTGCTCTTGTGCCGTCTTTGCACAACAGCTGATAGTTTGCCTTTTCTGCATCTGAAAATAAGTGACAGGTTTTAAAATGTAAGCTGCAATTATTTTTTAATACAAAGAGATATAATTTTTGTATTGGTCAGGAGAGGGAGTGTGTTATAGTAAATTACATCATGGCTGCGGTCATAGACAAACCTCAAGCAAGTGGCGTAGATCACCACAGCCGTGACTATTTCCTATAATCAACCTTATGGTGTTCTTGTTCTGTTCTTGACTTATTGTTATGTTTTCTTCTTGACTTGTTTAAAGAAGACCTGTACTGCCCATGGGGACATTAACGTGTGTTGTCGGGCCCTATAAATAAATTTGATTTGATTTGATTTGATTTGAGTGTTCTATTCCTTTAATACAGCAGTGTTAATAAGATATCCAATTTCATATTGTTAATAAAAAAACACTTGAGATATCAAGTTTTGATGAAGAGTTGATTCTGCTTTGTATATATGCACTGTTAAGCAACTCATAGCCGTAGTGAGCGTGGGCACGACACTTGGCTTTAGAGGGTTAATAGAGGCCTTGCACATGATTGTGTAGTTGTCTTTCTTCCAAAATGGCTGCCTGTAACCATTGGTAACCACTTTCAAAATAAAAAAAACAACTATCTAATCTAATTTTGATGAGTCGCAAATTGCTTCTGCGCTACCTGTTGAATACGGAGGTCAGCACAACCCAGATGCAATGCTCAGCCTCTCCCTTCCGGTATAAGGAGCCGTTGAATCTCTTTGCACATAGTCCTTCATGCCCTTATAAGGAGCTGGCGGGGCGTTTATGTATGCAAATTCAGGTGTACGAGAACGTGCTTTCAGTTTAAGAATGAGTGACGTTCTTCATTCAGTTGCAATCATTTCGCGTTCAGGAATCCGGAGGAGGACATCGTAGGATTCCTCTTACGGACTTCTTATGAGGTTATTTACGAGGAAACTTTTTTTTTTTTATCCACTTTTTCTCCCATTTTCTATATTTTCTCCCATCCCAATTTCGTATCGTCCAATTCAACCCTCCCCTGTCACGAACGCTGTTTCTTGCCTCCCACAAGCCGGCTGCAATGTGGACTAAGTCATACATAGCACAAGTCCCCTCCGGTACTTGAGGTAACAGCAGTCGCATCTTTTCACCTGCGCAGCTCGATCTCTCAGTGGCGAGGAGTAACGCGTGGGAGGCTCACGCTGCCCCCGACACTTCCTGATTCTACTGCGCAGGCGCACCAACCGACCTGTAGGAGTCGCTGTCCACAACGCCCGATCCCCACCCATCAGTTTCCCACCCCCTAATACGGCCAATGTGTATTAGTATGGACGGCCAGCTAAACTGAAAGCAATGTGGAGCGCTGGGCTCGAACAGGCAAGCCCAGCGTCTCCGTCATTCGTGGCGAGCGCCTTGCCCACTACGCCACGTAGCCGCCCATTTACGAGGAAACTTATGAGAATGTTAGTGAATGAGGTCCATTGTGAGTAAGCTAATGGCATTTAATTTTTTTTTTATCCACTTTTTCTCCTCCATTTTTCTATTTTTCTCCCATCCCAATTTAGCCGTGCCAATTCTCCCCTCCCCTGTCTTGGTCGTTGCTCGCATGTGCCCCCCACTGGCCGGTCGTAGGGAGGATAGAAGCCCATCACATGTCCCCTCTGATACATGTGGAGGCAGCCAGTCACATCTTTTCACCTGCCAGCGTGGACTCTCATTGGCGAGGAGTAACGTGTAGGAGGCTCACACTGCCCCCGCCATTTTCCGGTCTCTGCTGTGCAGGCGCCCTGACCGACCTGTAGGAGTCGCTGTTTACAACGTCCAGATTACCACCCATCGACTTCCCTCCCAATGACGGCCGGCCCAAGCCCGGAGGCAACGCTGACAGCTGGATTCGATACCGGTGTCTCTTGCGTTGGTGACGAGCGCAATGTCCGCTGCGCCACCCAGCTAATGGCATTTCATGAACTATACTACTAGCAAATATTTCATACCACTTAACACATTGACCACCACAGCAGGGGGCGCTGATACCCCATTCATATGGGTCACCTAGCGGCCTAATGCAGGCAGTGGATAGTGCATGATGCATATGACCTTTACCTCTGCTAATTATGTATTGCTAATTATGTATTATGTATTATAATTTCTTGTTTCCGTTTATGTGTTACAGAAAACCACTCTGAAACACCACCAGTTTGAGATATCACTCTCAACAACAGAATCCTAAATAAAAATACAAAAGGACTGTTCCCTTGACTCTTGTGTCCGCTCTCTGACCGGGGTACGCTGTTGTGGATGAGGTGGCTCCAGCAACATTGCAAACAACATTATATCTTCAATACTATTACTATAATACAATGCTAGAGACTGAAAAATGACATTTATAATGCATGTCACCTTTAAGGAACAACTGGGTCTGGCCCTCAGCTACATCTCGGACCTTTAATCCCCTATGAGACGGAGCTCAGCCAGCTTTTGGCTGTTCCAAGGTCCAGGTTAATGACTCAGGAAAACTCAGGCTTTGAAGCTCAGGTCAAATCCTTTCTCAAAAAATAAATAAAAGATGTTGACTAAATTATTGTTATAATGACTATTATCACGTTATCTTCAGTGCCATTCCTGCTCCAATTTAGTAGTAGTAGTAGTAGTAGTAGTAGTAGTAGTAGTAGTAGTAGTAGTAGTAGTAGTAGTAGTAGTAGTAGTAGTAGTAGTAGTAGTTTATTCAGTCATCATCTCACACAATACAATATACACCATCATTTAACAATATTTGATTTTACAGTGACTGAAAAGGTACAGACTGAAGCATAATGCTTATATATGCCTGTCCTATATTCTTAACAAATTACAAAAATTAAGACTCTATTTTCATTAAATTTTTCCTCCCTTCTATTTTCTGGTTTACTCTATTGATTCAACATCTCATCTGTGACTGTGACTTTATTGTATTTTATTTATTTGTTTTGAAAAGCTCTAACAGTTGTTTTTAAAAGAGCCTTATAGATAAAGTTTATTATTAGTATTACTACTACATGCCTCAGTTGCCAATGAATGTGTACTATAGGTTTTCACAGATACACAGATAAGTTAAAAAGGCAAAAAAAGGGAATACTTCTTACTACTTATTTGCATAGCAGTAAATTAAAAACAGGTCTTTTACAGGCTTATAAACACACAGGTGGACCGTGGAACATCAGTTTGACCAACAATAATACATGGCTGGAGCCAGGCACGTGCACACATAGAGCCCAAGGGGTGCTTGAGCACCTGCCTTTTTGAGCCTCGTAAAAAAAGTGCCATTTTGAGAAAAGAAAATATATCCCCCCCCCCCCCCCCCCCCCCGTTATGCATATAGACTGCCCTTCCAACTGAAAAATGTCAGGATAGAATCAAAATATTAGGTAAAGTATTCCATTGCAGTTTGCACGGCCTCCTCAGCGTGCCTCTCCACGTACTTGACTTCTATTTTATACTTGCTATACTTATTTTATTATCTATCTTTGCCCAGTCTCTGGAGTGAAACGGAAAGAAGCATTTTGTATAAAAGTATTCTGTACTTCTGTTTGACAACTAATAAAGAAACTTGAACTTGAACTTGGTGATGATGATGATGATGATGATGATGATGATGATAGAAACCGCTGTGGCGCATACAGTTGAATGCTGGTATTACACTCATTGAGGTACACGAAGAAGTCAAGTCCGATCGGATTTGGGAATCTCAAATACAAATCGGGATTGGAATAAAAAAGGCATTTATATTAAACAATACAGAATATACAGCACTTCTTGGGGTCTGTAGGGTAAGCACTTATTCCCTCCCCCCTGAACATTTATGGAGATGTATGGGCCTTTTAAGTCAGTGATAAAAGTGTCTTTCAAGGATAAGTGAGCTCCTGCACTGATTATTATAGTTCAATATTCAATATTTGATCACCAAAACCCCCCAAAAAGCATAAAAAGCCCCCCCCCCCCCCCCGCCCGAAAAGGGCCCTTAAAAATCAGGCTTGCGCGCAACGCGCGCTCGGTTAAAAGACACACACGTATAGTGCCCTTTTCAGCCATTGAGCACCTGCCCCTCTAAAGTCCTGTGCACGTCCCTGCCTGGAGCTATATTGTATAAAGCTGCAGTGATCCCTGGAGCTATTATTGTAAGCGACAGTGATCCTTATAGGATCACTACAGCTTTATACAATATAGCTCCAGCCATGTATTATTGTTGGTCAAACTGATGTTCCACCTGTGTGTTTATGTATTCTTGTTAGTGCTCTATTGGTAGAGTAATCGTTGTGGGACTAACCAGGAATAGCGCTGTGTTTGAGGAAGGCAACATCTCCTGCATCCTCCTTCAGACACCTACAGTATGAGATAGAATAACACACAGCATCAGCACTTGATAGACGAGCTAGAAGAGACTGGGGCATTTCAACAGTGGGGCAGATTTCACGTGAGATAAAAAAAAAAAAAAAAAAAAAACAGACAACAAAACAGGCAAGAGATATTAGCCTATTTGGAATGGCAATCACGCATGGAGATTAATGTAGGTGGACAACGTTTATGAGAGAAAACAGGTACTCACTTGAAGGCTCCTGCATAGTCAAAGTAAGGTTCCGCTGCGGACTTGGTGCAGTCTCCCTTGCACAACTGGCACAGCTTGGAACCAGGCATTGCTCCCGGGACACAGCTGGCAGAAAAGAAGTTACTCACCGCTGTATAACAGAAAGACATTCCCCAAATTGTCAAATATTATTTTTAAATTTTTTATTGTCCACTATACTATGAGTTGCGTAAAAAGTTATTTGACAGGTGTAAAAACCTTGAGTTAATGTGGTTTAGTGATGCAAATAGACTAAATGATTTTTGATCACAGGGTTTTTGCACTATTTAGAGAAAGCTTGGGATAAATGCACGAAAATAACATGATACGTGATGTATTTATACTTTGGCCTCTGATGGTGTGCATGGTGTAGCTTAGAAACCATGGGAGTGATTGTTCAATTGTTGTTTTTGGTGTCTTATAATCCCGTAAGGGATGGGTCGTCGGACATGACACGAAAATAAAATGTCATTCATTCATTCATTCATTCATTCATTCATTCATTCACACACACTAGTAATTTGTGGCAACTTTGATATACCATGCAAAGTGTGTGGGCTTGGATTAGCATAGATCAGCCACTCACCCTGCTCCACAGGTTCATCCTCGATGCCCGACCATTCAATTTTACCCATAGACAACAGAGCTCCTATGGCCATCTGCCAGCCTGCAGACCTCCCTAATCCAGTGTGGCATGATTTCTTGCCCTTAAGATCATTGATGGTCAAGGTAGAGCCCATCTTCACCACAGCAACAGAGTAGTAACAGGTGTCTGAAGCTGTCATACACAGAGAGTGAGAAACAGTGAGATAATCGTGTTAAAAGGATAGGTCATTCTTAATACAAAATGTGCTGCCTGAATAGATATAATGGACAGAGTTGGGGAAACTACTAGGGATGTTGTGTGTGTGTGTGTGTGTGTGTGTGTGTGTGTGTGTGTGTGTGTGTGTGTGTGTGTGTGTGTGTGTGTGTGTGTGTGTGTGTGTGTGTTAAATACTTGATTGTATTTTCAAATGATAAACCCAACTGTATATGCACTGTCTCTACACTCAACTGAACTGACACAGTAAAGTGTGAGTATTTTTGGTTAAGAGACCAGGGCATGCAAGACACTCACTAGGCAGCCTGAGGGAGCTGTTGTTGGGGTGGAATCAGGAAAATGGCTAAGTAATCTGTAGTTTGTTATTAACTACATGGCCGAAAGTAGTTAACTATTACAATTTGAAAATAAAGATTTAAAATAGGATTTTAATGTAGTTAATCTACCAACCAACTGCTGTAAAATGAAGTTAAAACGTGTAATTTGACTGAATGTAGTATGCCTCAATATTGATAATTGATTCAAGTGTATTTTTGAGAATGAAATGAATATCTATGGAAATACAATGTATTGCCAGAAAGGCTATTGATCACCAAACCCACCACTTGCGCCATAATCCTCAGCAACAATGGGACGCAGGTTATACGTTTCCAGTCCAGCTTCATAGATATCCTCTCCACCCAAAGTAATTGCATCTGCATTACCAACCTGTCAGAGGAGAGAGAGCGAGAGAGAGAGAGATGCGCATTTAAGCCTCGATCTTGACACTAACAACGCAAAGTGATGGTCTACCCCACAGGTTTACATTGGTCAGTGGTCATTCTGACCAGTCTAATGATCTTACCTTAATGTCCTGGATGCACGCAAGTTTGCTGTCTCTTCTTTCGCAGGAGAATGCAGGTGCTCGGGCTGCAAGAGCTTCACATTTTGTATGCTCGGCTTCCGAAGTTACGCACCATTTTATCGTGGTGGGGGCCGCAAACGAAGCTACTGTTGATAGAAAATATGGGGTTAGTTTGATTATTAGACACTTATTATTAGATCTCACGAATCGTTTCCAGTGTACAAATATTAGCCCCTGGCTACTTACCGAGACACCCAAGCAGCGCCGAGAGGAGGAGAATCTTCATGTTGGCACGTGGGTTCTCCTAATCAACCAAGCAGACCGTTATGGAGGCAGTTCTGGCTTTTATAGTAAACCTCCAACTCCAAGTGGGCTGAACTTAGCTGAAAAGGGCATACCGGTCGTTTGTAAAGGGTTTCCTAATGCGCGAGCGGGAGCGGTAAATTGTCCGTTATTTCCTCATAATGAAAACTTCCTGGCAGTCTCCTGGACATATTTGTCCAGAGGTGACCCAGAAGAACAGTCTGCTTATCATGAATTGGTCTAACATTTGGTTGAAATGTCGAAATGTTCTTGCTCAATATTAGCCTACTTCAATTATGTGGAGGGGGGCATAGGTCAAGGACTTCTGGCAGAGATGTGAATGGTCTGTGGAAGATTACATTTTATCATAAGGCATCCATCATCACTGTGAACAAATGGTATGACTTTGCAGCCGAATAATTGTATATGGTAAATATTTCTCCTTTAGAAAAGCCACAAAGTGACCCACATGAGAATGGTGTTTACTTAGTCAATATTACCCAACACAAGAGCTAAAGTACATGTTGATCAGAATGAGAAGCCCTGTAACATTATAAATGAAGAGCTCAAAGTATCAAAATAACACTATCTGGAACATTCAAAAATGTTACCTGCATGGGATATTTTCTAACTATTTATTCATCTGGGCCTCTTAATTAAACACTCACTGATTATCTATTACAGAATGACCTCCTAGACCAGCGGTTCTCAAACTACAGGTTGCGACCCAAAGTGGGGTCGTGGGTAGGCGACAGGGCATTGGCCAAAAAAAGAAAAAAAAAGCAATACTTTTTTTTATATGTTCTGGCAACATATTTTGGCTAAATATGCCTTGTTTTATGAATGTATTGATAACATAGTGCTGTAATACAAATGTCTAATAAATATGCATGATCAAGTTCAACAACGTGTGCTTTTATTTTGATATTCCTTAATTCCACATTGAAATTACGCGATACATTAAGTGTGGGGTTGCCAAAAAAATTCTAAATAAAATGGGGTTGTGGTATAAAAAAGTTTGAGAACCCCTGTCCTAGACCCAAATCTGTCAGGCTTTAAGACTGGTCACTCCACAGAGACAGCCCTCAACAGTCACAGATTCTCCTGGACCTGTCAGCAGCCTTTGACAGTCAACGATCAGATCCTCCTCGCATCCCTTGCAGGAATGGGAGTTGTAGGTTCTGCGCTGGCATGGCTATCATCCTACCTCGACAACCACTCCTACCAAGTATCACAGAGAGGCACCCTGTTGGCCCCCCACCCCCTACAGACGGGTGTCCCCCAGGGCCTGGTCCTTGGACCCCTCCTCTTCTCTCTCTATACCAAATCCCTGGGTAACATTATCACTTTTCATGCCTTATCACATCAATGCTACACTCTTCCTCTCCATGCCTCCCTCAGATATGCAAGTCTCTGAACGAATCTCGGCCTGCCTGTCCCAACATTTCCTCCTGGATGACAACCAACCACCTCAAACTGAACCTGAGCAAAACGGAGCTACTTAACTTGCTGGCTGAATTGATTGATTGATTGATTGAAAACTTTATTAACAGATTGCAGAATGGGTACAATACAGTACAGCTCAATACACACAATTGTTAAGGGGATGCAGACCAGAGAAAGACTTTCGTCTTGTTTACACCAGGGTCCCCCATTTTCAATTCATCAGGATGCATCCTCCCCACTGATCAACCTTTCAATCGCAGTGGAGACCGTATAGCCATGACTCTGTCCGTCCCCGATCACAAGAACTTTTATGCCTGCTTTATTCTTACTGTATATATTTCTTTCCACATCCGTCTGTACATACCTACATATAATCCTTTTTACATATCTGTAGATACTATATCTATATCTCCCTTACCTATTCTTACAAGTTACGTTGCTGGCCAGTATGACTTACTACCATAGTGTCTTTATACCTGTATCACTGTACATAATAATACTACAACTCTGTACAGTACATACAGTAGTACTAATTTATATATTTTATATCCAGTTTAATCACCTGTACATTGTATATTACTGTTGCACTTTACTGTTACATTTGCACTCTGGTTGGATGCCAAACTTCTTTTCGTTGTACTGTACTTGTGCTGTATAATAATAACAATATATTTTAATATTTTAATACTAATCTAATGAGCTGCAGCCGCTCCAGACTCTTTTGGAAGACTAGAGAAAAGGGCCTTTCTACTGAACATTGTAACTCCCATTTTCCCTGTAAACCAATGATTTGCTGATGAGGCCTTTTTTCCCAGATTGTGGTGACACCACTGGAGGGGACTCTAAGGTGAGAGTAATGGGTAAACAAAACCAAAGGTTTTGAAATCTTTCCACTATGTTATATTGTAATGTGTCCCATATGGTGATGTCTTGATGTTCCAAGTTTCTGATGTATTTATGCCACCGCATTCACTCATACTCGACAGATATTTTGAAACCTATAGAACCTGTTTTAGTGACTGGCTGGTCCTTAAGGTCCCTCGAGTTTGCTCGGAACAGGGCAAATCTGCATTTTGCTATGATGCCCCTAGCTCATGGAATGAACTCCCAACAGTCCTTACAGCAGCAGATAATAATCATAATAACGACAAGACAATTAGAAATAATAAAAAATAATAAATACAGAATATAAAAATCTAATTATATTATCACAAACACCACAAAAGACTTCAGACATTTGACATTTCCTCCCCCACTCCCACCCCAGGACCCCCGGACCCCCCAGGACCAACACCCCAACCCCGCTGCTAGAAGGTGGTCTTAACTTTCTCGGCCGCTGCGACCCACAGCTCAATGCTGGCCTGTCCCACTCCAATTACATGTGCAGTAGAGATTTCCATATAAATTACATCCAGTAGTGTCAGAGACCAATTAATCATTGTGAGTTTCTCAGGTTCCTTCCACCTCATAGCTATCACCTTCTTGGCTGCAGTAACGCCTGCCAGAAGGATTCTTTTGTTGTATGGATTATTTTCTGTTGGATGCTGGTAGTAATGATATATTGTTTAGAAGTAGTGTTGCTGCCGTAAGTGGGATTGTTAGTGTTGTGAAGGGCCAGATTAAACCGAATATATATATTTATTTATATATATATATTTAATTGTATTTGTATATTCTCTAATATTCCCTGATATCCCTTGTATATTCCTTGTACAATATGCATTGAATATCCATTCTAGCCTACTGAACATCCCATAATAGTCTCCATTCTACTATTGGTCGAGACCTTGGTGCCAGGCTGCCATACCCCTCAGACCCAGTTCAAACGTACCGCTCCACATGTACGAACAAGTCCTAGTTCCGCGTAGGAATCTGGCTACCGCACCACTAATGGGACTATTTGTTCATAGTGCGTATATATACTGCGCTACTAAAGTAGGACTTCCTTTTCAGTCCAGTTTCTTACCCTCCAATAGAGTCACAGACGTAAAGCCTCCCCGCGACGCCACGTGTGGGAGTAAGGCCATGTTCGCCTACCATCGGTATTGAGACATTGTGTATATTAATATTTGAATAGTCATATTTGGCACTATATCGTCGAGTTGGACGTAGTCTATTAAGCTAATAATAGTCTGTTAATATATAGTGCTTCGTGCGGTGAGAATACTACCGTAGTCAGTACCCCATCGTTTCGGGCAGAGAACTGGCTGCTTACCCAGGGTGGTTGACCCCACGTGAAGCTGCACCCGAGGAGCCCCAGAGCCGACGAGCGAGTGGACCTGTATACCGGATTATTCTACCGACGACAGCCCGCCTTCCCAGGCACGGATTATGCTTTGTATACATTGATTATTCCATGGATAAAGACCCCCGACACTGCCGTGTGTTGGAACCCCCCCCCCTGGAGAGGACGCAAGGTGAGGAGACGCTCTGCAAGACGAGGTCGCTTCACGTCTCTCCTCCGTGGACCAGATGACGCCGGCCCACAAAGAGTCCACCTGCTTTCATCTGTGGTCCAAGGATCGCCGGCGCATTGAACGGCACTACAGTGGGTTCACCTGGGATACCCTTGGCCGGATGAGGCAGCCGGATTCTACCCCCCCCCCCTTCCTACTCCTGTCGGCTTACAAGCGACCGGATTAACCCCCTCTAGTGTATCCAGTATATAATCATTAAAGTATCATTGCTGTTATTCCTTAAACTATTCCAGGTCGTATATGTACCACCTGCGCCTTCAGAGATTGGACATTCTCTATTGATATACCGACGAATACTCTTGCCATAAAAGTGCATACTAATTCCATTCATAAATGTGATTGATTTGATTAAGTGCTTGCTCTACACACCATCGCTGTGTAGAAATAAAGACCTATTTCTAATTCGTACATTTGTGTTGGATCCGTTTCATCTACGTGACAGTGTTCATCATAATATATTTATGCCGTGTACTGGGTGGCCGAATATTAAGTACAAAGGTAGTGGTAGTAAGTATCATATCTAGTAATACAGTCAGGGAATTGTACCCCTCAGTTACAATTGGTCCTTCGAGCCGGAGGGTAATTAGTGTAATATTAATATAGTGTTATTAATATTTAAATGGCCTATGATGAACACTCCACGAAACGATCCTCCTAACCAACGCCCGCAGCGCGAACGACGGCTCCCTCAGTACTTAGAGGCTTACGCTGTCAGTCAACAACCTAGTCTTCTACTAACAGTAAACGCGGTAAAACTAGAAAGTAAAAGTATGTCTAACCCCAACGCCCAGACTACCCCGACCATAGAGGCCCCTACGGGCTCTAATGTAACTGACCAAGTTCACGGTGGGGACCAGTGGGAACCAGACATGACTTCACACCCCGCCAGTACTGAAGAAGTAGTCCCCGATGAGTCCCGGGAGGAATACAACGCTACCGAGAGAGAACTCGGCACGGAAGAAGACGGGGAGAGCACCGTGGAGATAGAGCTCCAAGGCTCCGCAAGGAGTACCCCGAGGGAAGGCTCCCCTATACAACCGCCTTCTCCCAGCGAGGCAGAGAGGACCCTACAGCAGGCCTTCCTCATCAGCCTGAACGCCGCTGCTGAACGCGACCGACTGCAGATCCAGCAGCGAAGCGAACACGAGCAGATACGTCTAGAAATAAGACGCATTCAGATGGAAGAGAATGTGGCCCGAGAACGAGCCGGTGCTCAACGGGACGCAGCGCGCGACAGACAGCAGTCGCAACTAATAGAACAGCTGATCAGACGGACAACACCCTCTCCCTCCGCCAGAGGCTCCAGGAACTCGTCTAGACACACCTCCAGGGCGGCATCCCCTAGCCGAGTAAACAACCCTGAACTTGACCAACAGACGAGGTCTATACCCCCCACAGACCACCTCCCCCCACCGGTCCAAGCGAGACCTAGCAACCGGGAAGGAGCAGCATATCCTGTGGAGAGGCTAAACCAGAGACTACAAGCACTGGATGACCTAACTGAAGACGAAGAGGAAGAGGAGGAGAACCACGCCCGAAGACAGCACAGTACTCTACCGGACCAGGAGGTCCGGTACAGCCCAGGCTATACTCCCGCGGAGCTGCGCTACAGACCCCCGACTCTATACACGGGTGAGCACGACGCACGACCCGCACCGAGGAACAGCACCTGGACAAGCGGGCCATGGTACACTGCCGGTACCAGCCCATACCAAGGAGCGGGAGGAGACTCGCCTAGGAGGCCTCTCCCCCAACGCTCGCCGATGTATCCACAGTCAGCGTCATACATTGGCACGCCTATGGTACCCGACTTCACCCAAGAGAACCGGGCCCAGTATACAGAACTCCGCATGTGTCTGGAGACCATGTTGGTGGATGTATTGGATGAACGCCACAAATACGCCATCCTACTGAAGCACTTAAAGGTGCCCCGCGCACATAATATAGCGCTCGCCTACGCGACTTCCACCACCCCATACACAGCAGCGCTGGTAGCATTGGACCAGAGGTATGGGCGCATATGGGATTACGTGATCCAGGAGATCCGACACATCGACCGCTTACCCCCAGCAATAGACAATCGAGCACTGGACGACCTGTCCATCAGAGTGCAGTCCCTGGTAGGGATGTTGGGAGCGCAAAGAGAGAAGGGGAGGCATGAACTTTACGCCAACTCAAATGTGGAAAGGATTCTGGAGAAGCTGCCGCCCGCTCGTCAGGAGCGCTTTAGGCGGCAGAGGGACCACAGAGACCCGAATGGCCCCGAACCGAACCTCCTCGATCTAGCAGACTTCCTGGCGAGAGAAGTCAGCAGCCTACGGCTAGATACATTCGGAGGGAGCACCCCTGGCTCCAGAGAAGGAACCAGACGACTAAATGATGGAAGAAAATCGGTGACCGTGATGCACCAATCGGAGTCAGTACCGAGCAGCAGGAGCCACAGTACCCCCTCCAGAACGGAGAAGTGGAAGATAGTGTGCCCCAAGCTGAACGCGGAGGAAGCCAGTCAATGGATAAAGTCCAACAAGCGCTGCTTTCGCTGTGCGCGCTCACACATGGCAGCCGAATGCCGCTTAAAGAAA
Organism: Notolepis coatsorum; assembly: GCF_963971535.1. NCBI lineage: Eukaryota > Metazoa > Chordata > Actinopteri > Aulopiformes > Paralepididae > Notolepis > Notolepis coatsorum. The sequence goes on along the minus strand of NC_140177.1, from coordinate 61,719,858 downwards.
AGGTGCACCAAGTGCGATGGAGCCCATCTGGACATACTTCACGACAGTAACAGACGGCGCCCTTCACCCGCACCATCCAGCCGCAAAGCGAGCGTCATGTACATCGATCCCGCCAGCAGCAGTGGAGCCCGAGTACTCCTAAAAGTAGTGCGTGTGACACTAAGCTACCAGAATAAAGTCCTGGACACTTACGCCGTCCTCGATGACGGGTCAGAGAAGACCCTGCTGCTCGCCTCCGCTGCGGCCCAGCTAGGGCTGCGGGGAAGCGAAACCCAAATGACAATTCGGACAATAAGACGAGATTTGAAGACGATAAAGGGCGAGAATGTCTCATTCTCTATCGCAGCAAGCGGCCAGCCTGAACGACGGTACCAGATTACAGACGCTTTCACCAGCCAAGAAATAGGACTGTCGCGGTACACATACCCCGTCGCCAAGCTGATGGAGAAATATGTACATCTGCGCAAGTTACCGATCCCGCTCATAGACAATGCTATGCCGACCCTGTTGATAGGCTCCGACCATGCAGACCTCATTGTCCCGATAGACCGGGTTCATACCGGACCCCGAGGCTGTCCTGCAGCAGTCGAGACCCGTTTGGGATGGACTCTCCAAGGCCCGCTCGCCAAATCTCTCAACCGAAGTACAGCCACTAGATGTCTCCACTCCCGAGTCAAAGAGGGAGAAACCGCACTCCTGCAACACGTAGAGCGGCTATGGACCTTGGAACAAATGCCCTTTAAGAACGGAAAGAAAGACATTCGCTCTAAAGATGACATTTACGCCATTCACCTCCTCGAGACAGGGACCAAGAGAGTCCCGGTCAACGGCGTGTTGAGATACGCCACGCCACTCCTGCGGCGAGAAGGAATGCCTACTTTCCACGCCAAGACAGACGCCACAGAACGGTACCTGCTGAACACGGAGCGGCGCTTAGCCAAGAACCCCGCCCAAGAGAGTGTATACCGCGCTGAGATTGAGAAGCTCATCACAGCGGGACACGTCACAAAGATGGACATTAAAGAGGCTGACCAGACCACTGAATCGTGGTACGTGCCTCACCACAAGGTCCATCACAACGGTAAAGACTGCATAGTATTTAACTGCAGCTACCAGATCGGATCCCAAAATCTGAATAAAGAGTTACTGCCCGGTCCCACACTCGGCCCCTCCCTACTCGGCGTTCTACTCCGCTTCAGCTAAGGAAAAGGTGGCCATCAGCGGGGACATTAAAGGAATGTTCCTGCAGGTGAGATTAGTAGAGGCGGACAAGCCCCTGTTACGGTTCCTATGGAGAGAGAAGCCAGGAGATGAGCACCCAGCCATCTACCAATGGGAAGTCCTCCCCTTCGGAACGACGTGCAGCCCCTGCTGTGCTACATTTGCACTACAGAAACATGTAGCAGAGGACCCAGCAGCGGACGAAGAGGTCCGACACAGCGTAAAGAACAGCTTCTACGTAGACAACTGTCTACAAAGCCTTTCAACCCAAGAAGAAGCCGAGGCTCTCCTGATTAAACTCTGCGCCTCATTGATCAAAGGCGGCTTTGATCTCAGGCAGTGGGCCAGCAGCGATCCGCAAGTACTGCGCAGCCTCTCCTCCGAGGACAAGGCAGCCAGCAGCGAGACCTGGATGGCTACAATCCCGGGAGAAGCCCAGGAGATGACCCTGGGATTGGTGTGGCGATTCAAAACAGATTCGCTTCACTACAGACACAAGCCCCTGACTACGGAGCAGGGAAGGCCGGCGGCGGCGCCGACCACCAGACGGAGTGTGTACACAACACTCGCCCGATAATATGACCCGCTAGGATGTATTCTACCGTACACCACCAGGGCAAAAATGATTGTACGAGCATTGTGGGACAAGGACCAGGGCTGGGACGACCCCATTCCCGCACACCTTGCATCCACCTGGAGAGAGTGGGAGATGGAGCTCCACTCACTCCCAGGCGTTAATATGCGCCGAAGCTACTTCCCACCCACGGTGAGGCCAGAGACATGTAAAATGGACTTACACGTCTTCAGTGACGCCTCAGAGGTCGCATACGGATCAGTAGCCTACTTGCGGGCCCAAGACCAGGGGGGAGAGATCTACACAGCATTTGTCCTCGCCCGCTCGAGAATAGCCCCACGCAAGCAACAATCTATCCCACGTCTAGAGCTCTGCGCAGCCCTAGCCGGAGCGCACCTAGCCACGCTCATCCAACGTGAGCTCACCATACCGGTGTCTAGAACAATCCTGTGGTCAGATTCCACGATCAAATCGGACTCATGCAAGTACAAAGTCTTCGTGGGAGTCAGAGTCACCGAGATTCAAGACTTAACCGAAGAGTTAACCGGAGAAACAGAGTGGCGCTACGTTGATACAAAACAGAACCCAGCTGACGTCATCACCCGGGGGATGCCCCTGGATGACCTCACCCGTCGCAATGTCTACAGTGACGGCCCCGCATTCCTAAGACTCCCGGAAGGACAGTGGCCCATGCCTATCCCGAGGGAAGCAAGTCCAGAGGAGGTGGAAAATAAGAAGTCTGTGTTCTGTGGATTGAGCACCGTAGCCTCCACCGACCCTAACATAGACGATTGCACGTCCATAACAACAAAGAACATTCCTGCGGTACCACCCGGAGTGCAAGTCCCCCGCTGATATGTCAGCAGCTAACTACGAGGAAGCAGAATTGCTTCTACTGCAGCGAGCCCAGAGAGACTCGTTCCCCGATGAATTGGCCTGTCTACAGGGAGGAAAGCCCGTCCCATCCGACAGCAGATTAATTCATCTGGCCCCCGAGAGCGACGCTCATACCCTCATCAGAGTGGGTGGTCGCCTACGCAGAGCCCCCAATCTACCGGATGACATTAAATACCCGATCGTATTGAACAGCCGACACAAGGTCACAGAGCTGATTATAAAGAAATACGATGAGGATGTACATCACGCAGGAGCAGAAAGAGTCTTCGCGGAAATCAGACGTCGTTACTGGATCCTACAAGGAAGAGAGGCGGTACGACGCTTCCAGCGAACATGTCTAGACTGCCGCAAGTGGCGCGCGCAGCCCAGCATACCAAGGATGGCTGACCTTCCTCCATGTCGCCTCCGAATCGGTGACAAGCCATTCCACTCAACGGGTATGGACTGCTTTGGCCCGCTGCACATAAAGAAAGGAAGAGGAACCGAGAAGCGGTGGGGTATTGTATTCAAATGCATGACCACCAGAGCGATACACATCGAGCTTCTCCCGACCATGAGCACAGACTCATTCCTTATGGCCTTCCGTAGATTCACATCACGGAAAGGAAGACCGTCTACCCTATTGTCCGATCATGGGACAAACTTCAAAGGCGGCGAAAGAGAGCTGAGAGAGAGCTTCCAAGCTATGGGCCCAGAACTTAAGACCCACCTCGCTCCAGCACAGGTTGATTTCCAATTCAACCCCCCAAACGCACCCCACTTCGGTGGTACTTGGGAACGAGAAGTGCGCTCCATAAAGACAGCCCTGTACGCAGTACTTGGGGCCCAGACTGTGGCGGAAGAAGTCCTAATGACAGTCCTCACGGAGATTGAGGGAGTACTTAACTCGAAGCCCCTCGGATATGTCTCCAGTGATGTGGCGGATATCGACCCAGTTACCCCCAACACACTCCTGATGGGGCGGCTAGATCCTGCATTACCCCAGACAATGTACCGGCCTGAAGAAGCGAACGGCCGACGAATGTGGAGGTACAGCCAAGTATTAGCCGACAAGTTTTGGAACAGTTTCCTACTGCACTACCTACCGTCTCTACAGACCCGCCAGAAGTGGGTAAAGGAGAGAGACAATTTGACAGAAGGAACAGTCGTCATGATTATTGATCAATCACTGCCCAGAGCTATGTGGCCGGCCGGCCGCGTAAGCAAAGTGATCACCGGTGCCGACGGCAAGGTCCGAGCAGCTGAAGTGCTCGTCCAGGGTCGCACTTACACCCGTCCCGTGGCGAGGCTCATAGAACTGCCTCGACTCCCAGACACAATCGATGATGACCATGACCCTACAACCCTATGACTTTGTGAAGTTGACTGACCCCTACAGCAAACCCTTATGTGTAAATAGACAACGCGATTAATCTGTCTCTGTTTAACTGATTAGGTCTGGGACCAATCAGGGGGTGGCTGTTGTGAAGGGCCAGATTAAACCGAATATATATATTTATTTATATATATATATTTAATTGTATTTGTATATTCTCTAATATTCCCTGATATCCCTTGTATATTCCTTGTACAATATGCATTGAATATCCATTCTAGCCTACTGAACATCCCATAATAGTCTCCATTCTACTATTGGTCGAGACCTTGGTGCCAGGCTGCCATACCCCTCAGACCCAGTTCAAACGTACCGCTCCACATGTACGAACAAGTCCTAGTTCCGCGTAGGAATCTGGCTACCGCACCACTAATGGGACTATTTGTTCATAGTGCGTATATATACTGCGCTACTAAAGTAGGACTTCCTTTTCAGTCCAGTTTCTTACCCTCCAATAGAGTCACAGACGTAAAGCCTCCCCGCGACGCCACGTGTGGGAGTAAGGCCAAGTTCGCCTACCATCGGTATTGAGACATCGTGTATATTAATATTTGAATAGTCATATTTGGCACTATATCGTCGAGTTGGACGTAGTCTATTAAGCTAATAATAGTCTGTTAATATATAGTGCTTCGTGCGGTGAGAATACTACCGTAGTCAGTACCCCATCGTTTCGGGCAGAGAACTGGCTGCTTACCCAGGGTGGTTGACCCCACGTGAAGCTGCACCCCGAGGAGCCCCAGAGCCGACGAGCGAGTGGACCTGTATACCGGATTATTCTACCGACGACAGCCCGCCTTCCCAGGCACGGATTATGCTTTGTATACATTGATTATTCCATGGATAAAGACCCCCGACACTGCCGTGTGTTGGAACCCCCCCCCCCTGGAGAGGACGCAAGGTGAGGAGACGCTCTGCAAGACGAGGTCGCTTCACGTCTCTCCTCCGTGGACCGGATGACGCCGGCCCACAAAGAGTCCACCTGCTTTCATCTGTGGTCCAAGGATCGCCGGCGCATTGAACGGCACTACAGTGGGTTCACCTGGGATACCCTTGGCCGGATGAGGCAGCCGGATTCTACCCCCCCCCCCTTCCTACTCCTGTCGGCTTACAAGCGACCGGATTAACCCCCTCTAGTGTATCCAGTATATAATCATTAAAGTATCATTGCTGTTATTCCTTAAACTATTCCAGGTCGTATATGTACCACCTGCGCCTTCAGAGATTGGACATTCTCTATTGATATACCGACGAATACTCTTGCCATAAAAGTGCATACTAATTCCATTCATAAATGTGATTGATTTGATTAAGTGCTTGCTCTACACACCATCGCTGTGTAGAAATAAAGACCTATTTCTAATTCGTACATTTGTGTTGGATCCGTTTCATCTACGTGACAGTGTTCATCATAATATATTTATGCCGTGTACTGGGTGGCCGAATATTAAGTACAAAGGTAGTGGTAGTAAGTATCATATCTAGTAATACAGTCAGGGAATTGTACCCCTCAGTTACAGTTAGGTTACATATGTTAGAAAGTTTAGTTGTTATGGATTTCCAAAAGCAAGCTACTGGTGGGCAAAACATGTGCATATAAGTGCCAGTGGCCCTCAGAGTGCACAAAGTGCACCAAGAGTCGGTCACCAGTCCCATAGCAAACAGCTTCCTAGGTGTGAGATACGTCCTATGAATATAATTTAAATGAATTTGCTGATGATTAGGGTCGCAGGAAGCTAATATAACATTAGTTCAAATAACATCCCAGTCAAACCCAGAGTCTAATTCTGGGATGTCCCCACCCCCCCCATCCCATTTTTATTGTATTGTAACTACTCTGCATTGTATATTGTACATATGTATATTGAACATTTTTGTCTTGTTTACACTTGTTTAAGTACTTGACTTTCTATTTTATACTTATTATAATTATCTATTTGTACCTAGCACACTCTCAGGAGCAAAACAGAACAGAAAGAAGCATTTCATACAAAAGTATCCTGTATTTCTGTATGACAACTAATAAAGAAACTTGAACTTGAAACTTGAAACTGTATCCAATGATACGTTTTTATATGTGGATTTGATCAAGAGTATAATACAAATCAGAGTTTAAAATCTTGATCTCCAACCTTTGTCAATCAAGTTGTATTGATTTGTTATCCTTGGTTTTTGCCTCGCCTTGTTGTCTTATTGGTATGATTTACAGTATATGCCATCTGATTTTATATGCCTTTTTCTTAGCTTATTTCGGTATGTACACTCGATGTGACTGTAAATGAGGGAAACCTCCGTTGCCTTTCGAGTTTAAATAAAGGTTTGAAATTAAATATGGTCCAACAATTTGATGTCTGTCTCTGAAAAGTTGTGGGGGATGGAAAAGGGACAAGAAAATTTTGTACAATTTCATTTAATAAATTATATAGAAATGATTTAGGGCATCTCTGTGACATTACACAGGACAGTAAGTGACAGGAAATTAGAAGGAAAATAGAAGGGATGACATGCAACAAAGTTCGTAGGTCAGACCTGAACACAGGACACTAAGACTACATGACGTAGGTCAGACCTGAACACAGGACACTAAGACTACATGACGTAGGTCAGACCTGAACCCAGGACACTAAGACTACATGACGTAGGTCAGACCTGAACACAGGACACTAAGACTACATGACGTAGGTCAGACCTGAACACAGGACACTAAGACTACATGACGTAGGTCAGACCTGAACCCAGGACACTAAGACTACATGACGTAGGTCAGACCTGAACGCAGGACACTAAGACTACATGACGTAGGTCAGACCTGAACACAGGACTCTAAGACTACATGACGTAGGTCAGACCTGAACACAGGACACTAAGACTACATGACGTAGGTCAGACCTGAACACAGGACACTAAGACTACATGACGTAGGTCAGACCTGAACACAGGACACTAAGACTACATGACGTAGGTCAGACCTGAACACAGGACACTAAGACTACATGACGTAGGTCAGACCTGAACACAGGACACTAAGGCTACGTTTAGACGGAGAGAGTCTGAACAGAAACCGCAAAAGTCGTCTTACGGTTTCACTTTTAATTTTGCGTTTAGACTATCGTTTTGGGATGGAATTCTCCGTGCAGACGAGGCTGTAACGACTCCAGACGACTGAGCCCCGCTGTCACATGATTGGCGCATATGTCACATGACGTGCTGTGAAGACCCGCCCTACTCTGCCTCTGATTCTTAGACTGTGGGTGGGGAATGTGATTGGACCAAAGCAGAGTCACTCACAGACAGTGGGTCCAGTCACACCGCGGGACAGATTCTTGTGTATTTAAAAGTACTGCCAATGTAGCCTTCAGGTGATCGCCATGGATAGAATCAGACATGCTTTGTTTACGCTTCTAGGCTACTGACGCATGCCTGTGATGTAAGCAGTACATGCTACGAGAGCCTTGACAACCCTTTCGTCATCGTTTTATGCGGTTTGACAGTTTAGATGAGAGCGCAAAGGTTTATCGTTTCTAGGAATTCCACCCTGGAAGGTAGTCTCACTTTTTTGCGGTTTCACCCCGTAAAAACGCAGTTTCCGTATAAACGAAAGGCACATCCGAAAAAATATTTGTGCGGATTCACCTGCTAGCGTTTCCGTCTAAACGGGGCCTAAGACTACATGACGTAGGTCAGACCTGAACACAGGACACTAAGACTACATGACGTAGGTCAGACCTGAACACAGGACACTAAGACTACATGACGTAGGTCAGACCTGAACACAGGACTCTAAGACTACATGACGTAGGTCAGACCTGAACACAGGACACTAAGACTACATGACGTAGGTCAGACCTGAACACAGGACACTAAGACTACATGACGTAGGTCAGACCTGAACACAGGACACTAAGACTACATGACGTAGGTCAGACCTGAACACAGGACACTAAGACTACATGACGTAGGTCAGACCTGAACACAGGACACTAAGACTACATGACGTAGGTCAGACCTGAACACAGGACACTAAGACTACATGACGTAGGTCAGACCTGAACGCAGGACACTAAGACTACATGACGTAGGTCAGACCTGAACACAGGACTCTAAGACTACATGACGTAGGTCAGACCTGAACACAGGACTCTAAGACTACATGACGTAGGTCAGACCTGAACACAGGACACTAAGACTACATGACGTAGGTCAGACCTGAACTACATGACGTAGGTTAGGTATCAACACCTTAACTGCTGCATCATGAGATACTTGGTACTCAGCACCACACAAGAGTTTGGATGGAGATGTGTCAGGAAGCTTTGTCTCAATGCTGTCTGTAAAGTTTTTTTTTATCCAGAGTAACTTGGTGATCCTTTTGTGTTTTATTAAATAATGATTTTCAGATTTTGAGAAATGGTCAAATTTATCCAAATATGGCAACAGATAGCACTTTAGTGATAATTTTCTGTAATCCAGATTAATTCTTTTTTTTTAATCTCAAGGCCCCCCCTGTCATGCCTCTGCGCCCCCCCCCCCCCCCCCCCCCCCTGGGGGGCGCGCCCCACACTTTGAGAAACACTGGCCTAACGGTTGACATCTACATCTATTTATGTGCTGATCCACGCCTTTGGTTAATATCTTAATATCTAAAAAAATATATATATATATAAACAAGCCTTATACAACATTTGATAAGCTTGATCCAATAATGATCTATGGCAAATATGGTCGTAATTTGACTTACGGTTTAGGAGGAAATGTGTTTTACATCAAATCCAATATGGCGGACATTATGGGTCCTTGAGGCAAATTTGTAGAGGGCATAGAGATGGATGTCTGTATCAGGTTTTGTGTAAATCAGACTCATGGTGACGGTGTAGGAGTTCTGTCGTTTCAAAGTAAAAACAAATGTGACATTTAATTATAGTGACCCCTTTAGGCCAATTGGGGTCATATGTTTTGGAAAGCATTTACACACAACTTCCAACCAATGGGTCAAAGTTCCTGTTGCTACCATTTACCATCCCAAGGGAATTTGCTAAAGCATTTCTGAAGGAGACGATTAATATTTCTTTTTATAAAAAAACGAGTGAATACAAGCTGGTTTATTGAAGAGAGATTTTGCAAAATGTAACAAACCAGGAGCAGATATAATAATAAATAATGGATTGGATTTATATAGCGCTCTTCGTGACACCCCAGAGACCCCAGAGCGCTTACAGAGTCCATTATTCGTTCACTTCATACACAGTCATACCGGTGGTGGTAAACTACAATTGCAGCCAGAGCTGCCCTGAGGCAGACTCACGGAAGCGTGGCGAATAATCATCGCCTACGGCCCCTCCGACCACTACCAACATTCATTCACATGCATACACATTCATACGAGGCAAGTAGGTTAAGTGTCTTGCCCAAGGACACAACGGCAGTGGGATGGACATGGGCTTGAGCGGGATTCGAACCACCAACCCTTCGATCATTGGACGACCCGCTCTACCCCTGAGCCACGCCGCCCCACAACATGATATGATGTCATGATGAAGGCCCCTCTCACCTGCAACAGGTGCACAGCCACATCTGTTCCCAGGTCTGATTATCTTGACCCAGGGCAGGTGTGGCTGCTCAAACCAGCCAGCACACCACAGAGCAATTTTACTGTCTGCTACATAAAAACCTTATTGATGATTTGAGCTAATGACCCTGAGCTGTTATTCAGAATGAACGTTTTTAACACATAACATTAACAACAAGATTAATATAAGTAGGAAGGAAGCAGACAAATAATGTCTTCCAATAGTGTTTCTTCTTCTTCTTCTTCTTCTTCTTCTTCTTCTTCTTCTTCTTCTTCTTCTTCTTCTTCTTCTTCTTCTTCTTCTTCTTCTTCTTCTTCTTCTTCTTCTTCTTCTTCTTCTTCTTCTTCTTCTTCTTCTTCTTCTTCTTCTTCTTCTTCTTCTTAATAATTATAATTGGTGGCCTATTTCTAGTGTTTCCAAGGAAACCTGGATTAAGTCTTATTCAGTCACACACCGTCTTTCAGATGGTGAAATCAGAGGGTTACATTTTGTAGACTGTTTTAATGTAGGCCCAGTGAGCCAAAGTCATGTAGGGACTTATATTTGAGGTTGTATTTTCCTTTACCCCTAGAGATAGGCATTCTTTTTCATAACATGCATCTGAAATATATATTTAACTACTCATGTCATGTGCATTTTGTAATGTGCATTTGGCATGCGGTCCTGTTGCTTAATGGGTAGAGCGTGGCAGTAAGACCGCCAAGGATAGGGGCTCCACGAACACGCCTCTACTTCCTTAGGCGCTTAAGGAAGTTCAACGTGAGTCAGAGGATCCTCAAGAACTTCTACTCATGCACAATAGAGAGCATCCTGACTGGCAATATCACCTCCTGGTTTGGGAATAGCAAGACCGCAGCAGACTACAGAGAGTGGCCCGTTCGCGTCGTCCATGCTTTCTACAACGGAGTTCGGCGATTTGCGAATCTGATTGGCCACTTGCCCATTTCCTGGCGTTCTATCGCCATGCTCTAAGACAAACTCTAACCTTAACCAACTTCGAAAGAGTGCCTAAGCTTAACCGTAGAAAGAATCTATCGCCATGCTCTAAGACAAACTCTAACCTTAACCAACTTCGAAAGAGCGCCTAAGCTTAACCAGTGTAGACACTTGCGGTCCCACGATTGGCCGTACATGTCACATGACCAGAAATGAATCGCCGAACTCCGTTGTAGAAAGCATACAAGCGGCCCGTTCAGCCGAACGCACAATTGGAGGTGGGCTTCCCACTCTCCAAGACATTTACAACAAGCGGTGCATGGGCAAGGCTAAGAGAATAATCAAAGACTCCAGCCACCCAAACAACTGCCTCTTTGAACTGCTGCGGTCAGGCAAGCGTTACCGGAGTCTCATGGCAAGCACAGAGAGACTCAGAAGGAGCTTCTATCCCCAGGCCATCAGGATGCTCAATGAACAATGAACAATAAGCAAACCATCAACACACCCACAGAACACATACACTCACTTTAAATAAACAACACACTGTAGCACCCACTTTAGACACACTTTACACTTTATATTATTGGTAAGGAAATTGCACATCATTATCATTCCTTATTGCACCTCACCACTACAAGGTGGCACCACAAGCTAAGCTATACCTCAAATTTTTTTGTACCAGCTGTACACTGTATATATAGATACACTGAACAATTTTGTTGTTTACACTTGTTTACGTACTTGACTTCTTGACTTTCTATTTATACTTATTATACTTATTTTATACTATCTTGTTATTATCTAGCACTCTCAGGAGCAACACAGAAAGAAACATTTCATGCAAAGTATTATGTATTATGTATGACAACTAATAAAGAAACTTTAACTTTAACTCCATTCACACTAGGGCCTCCCATACTAAAACATATACACACAATAATACTATGAGGTGCTTTGGATAAACAAGCGTACTGCTTAAGTATTATTTTGGGGAGGGGGTGTCCAAGTTCTTTATTGTTATTATCCAGCTTCACCATAAATCAATGGCATGGAATGATGTAGCCACAGCAGTGTACACGTGCTATCAAGCTAGGATGCTGTTGCAGCTGGGAATGATGCAAAATTCAAGGAATATGTACTTTTTAATCAAAACCTGCAAAACAAGGTTTTTTAACAATGAAATAGCACATCCCATATGCAAAGTGATAATAAAATACTTGACACCATTTAGCTTCCTGGTCTCATACCTTGTCCTATTTGTTAATTTAGTCTGTATTTGTTATTGCTATTCTCTTTACAGTCTATAATTACCTGCACATATCATGTACATAATCAGCCTATTTGCACTATACTGTTCACACCTGCTGCTCATCATGTTTATATCTTATATACCTCCATCCTCTTGTTTTTATTCCTGTTTTCATCTGATAATTTTGCAATGCTGCCGCGACACCTTAATCTCCCCGAGGGTAATAAACTATCTATCTGAAAATAATAGGATTTCGTATTGTTTATGAACATTTGGGTATATCCATTTCAAAGCATCCGATTCCTGCCAGTATTTTGTAATAACTTTCTGATATAGGTGTATTTTTTGACTGAATCATTTGTAATTTGTAACAAGATACCTTATGATGTTATGCTATCTTTGCCCATCTGTGTTGACTTTTAACTCAGAAGCATAGTGTAATGACACCTCCAGATGCCCAGGCAGTGATGAAGGCTGTTACATTACTGTCTTATGTTCATTTTACAAGTTGACATGTACTGTATGCATCCACTGTTGGATGGCATAGCAATCACTCCAATTATCCATACAAGCAGGATTTCCATCAAAAACAACAGGGGGGAAAATGCGTTTATCATTTACAATTGGTTTGAGTGTTTTTACTGCAAGCAATGAGCCTTTGGATGCTCTGGATAGCCACCTAGGTTAAGGATTCCTCAGTGAACGAGTGAACTAAAACTCACCAGACCATTCAAAATGCAAATAGGGCCATTATAAAAATTATATATATATATAATTTAAACACCAAAATGATTAACATAAAAGATATATATATATTTGTTTTAACTTAAATTTTTATTTACATTTACAGACATACAACACTTAGACAATACCTACAATAACATCCATAACAAAACAATATACAGACATGGGCCCCTTGAATTGCTATAATACGGCTGCGTTCAGCTGCCCAGACCCCCATAAGAGGGACCCCCCCCTCCCGCCATCCACCCCTAGAAATAGGGCTCCCCCACATCCCAGGTCCGTTACACGCGGGGCCGAGCACTCAGCGACACGGGTCCCTGGAATTATTTGGGCCAGGCTCAGTAGAGGAGCGAGGGGTGGTACTCCCCCCCACCGAGCCAAGTCCGCTACCTCCCATGTCACCAAGCACCCCACCCCACTCACAACGACCCCACAACATACAAGACCCCACTCTCCCGGGTCAAACCGTGGAAACGATATCCCCCCCCCCTGAGTTAAGCCCATAGAGCTCCCCCATATCCCAGGTCGATACGCGCGGAGCCGGGCCCCCAGCGACACGGGTCCCTTGAATTAATTGGGCCAGGCCCAGTAGAGGGGAGGATAGGGGACTCCCCCCCACCGACCCACCCACCCCGCCCGGCCCCCGGGAACCCCAAGCCCAGGCCCGCAGAAGGCCAAAGCACCACGCCTCAATGGCCCCCCGACCCCCAAGCCCGGTGTCCCCCCGGCCCGGTGACCAGATCGCCCAGGCCACGGCGGCCGAGGGCCCCAGGAAACCCCACCCCACCCATACCAATCCCACAACACACAAGGCCCCCCCTCTCCCGGGTCGAACCGCCGGAACGATGGCCCCTCCCCCCGACATTCCCCCCCACTGAACTCAGCCTGCCCACCTCTGTACCTCCCATGTCACCGATATCACTATATCCATTTATGCTAACATGATTTTAAAAATAAAACTGACAACACAATAAGAAAAAATGAAATGAAAATAAAATAAGCTATATGATTAGCACTTTTTGCCCCCGTTGGTGGTTTGGAGGGGAATCAGCTCTCCTATTGGAGAATCCCCCCCCCTAGTGACGGAGATACCCCCAATGGAGATTCTCCAAGCCTCGCTTCATGTCCAACATTTTTTTATTCTTGTCCTTCACATTATGTCCATGTGCACATATATATATATTTTTTTTATCCACTTTTTCTCCCATTTTCTATTTTTCTCCCATCCCAATTTCGTATCATCCAATTCAACCCACCCCTGTCTCGAACGCTGTTTCTTGCCTCCCACAAGCCGGCTGCAATGTGGACTAAGTCATACATAGCACGAGTCCCCTCCGATACTCGAGGTAACAGCAGTCGCATTTTTTCACCTGCGCGGCGCGATCTTTCAGCGTCAGGGGTCTGCGCTTTGGAGGGGCGCCGCCCCCATCGCTTCCTGATTCTACTGCGCAGGCGCACCAACCGACCTGTAGGAGTCGCTGTCCACAACGCCCGATCCCCACCCATCAGTTTCCCACCCCCTAATACTGCCAATGTGTATTAGTACGGACGACCAGCTAAACTGAAAGCAATGTGGAGCGCTGGGCTCGAACAGGCGAACCCAGCGTCTCCAGTATTCGTGGTGAGCGCCTTGCCCACTGCACCACGTAGCCGCCCGTCCATGTGCACATTTAAAGCAACTGCTATTCTAACATAACTCAGATTCTAACATAACTCAAAGAAAAAAGACAACATTTGGCGCTCCCATGGTGTTAGAGGATCTTAGTCGTATCCCTTTGTTCCCCATTGGAAGGGTGGGGAGTAATGGCTCTCCTAGTGAGAGGGCTCCCCCTAGTGGCGAAGTGCAAGTAAGTCCAACTTTCGTTCTGTGGACGGCCTCAGAGCTCCCGGTCAATGTTCTGAATCCGTCTTTCTTATGCTCATGTTCATTTGTATTGTGTGTCACGTGTAATCCTGTAGTTCCTTCATACCAGTCCATCGTGTATTATTCCCCAATATGTTTCCTAATCAGCGTGTCCCTTTTTAAAATACATTTCAAATCGCTTGTCTATAACATGTGTATTGTAAATTATAGTGTTAATTATTCCAAATTCTGGTGTTATAGTTTTATACTTCTTGGGGTAACTGTTCAATTATCTTTCCTCTGTTGCATCTATTCTCATCCCCAGGTCCCCCGTGTGTATGCTTGTGTAGACACCTGAATATGTTCAACAATAATTCAATGTGTCTAACCTAATTCCTTGTACTCTACTGTGTTCAAGATAACGTTGTGTAAACTCCCCTTTCTAACATTGACCGTTAATAGTGGAGCGTGCACTGGACTGCCGCCAGGGGGAACTGGTGTGACGTTGGGCAGGACAGATGACAGAAGAGGAAGAGAGGGCTGAAGGAAGAACCGAGACAGCGGAACACCCTCTTCGTCGTTTCTACACAGATGGGAGCGGAGCTCTAGACACTAAGGACACGCGAGATATGACCCCCGTCTAGGGGCGGGTTAGTAATGCCGTATGCGATAGCTTAGCTTCCAGTTAAGACTAAAGAGACATTGTGAACAGAGAAGCAGACGTGTTACTGCCGAAGAGCGTGGTAGATATTGTACACGTTAATAGTATAGGCGCCAGGACAGGGGGTCGCCTGATCCACAGCTTAGCTTCAGTTAGGCCTAGGGCCACGGTTTAGCCCGCGTGTCGCAGCAGCGGACTCCCCAAACGGACATCGCCGGACTACAACCACCTCCAGCCGTCGCCTGCCTAACGTCAACCCAGCCCGCCCCTGCCTGTCGCAGGTGACAAACACGGGACCGTCCGACGGCCATCTCGCAACGCGGACATTCGTTGCGGGAGCAGGCCCGCCTGGGTTAAGTACACACGAGCCAGTTACAGTGAGCACTCCGAGTGCTGGAGTAAACATTCTCTTCGTGCGGCGCGAGCCCTTAAAGAGGCGAAAGGAGCAGTACTTTGAACTGGCCCGTGTACCATTGTTTAGGGGCGCCGCAACGTTTGTTATTTTGGGGAACTGCTGGCTTAGATAGGACTTTTGTTTTCAATGTCGGCCCACTGTCTTTTGGTTAACTGTGTATTGAAATGTGTTGTGTGATAGCCCAGCATTTCAACCCTTAAAGGGACGGGTTCCATTACTGTGTATTGACCAGTGTGGGAAGAGCTGTACCTATTGTGTTGTGTAAGCGGGAAGAGCTTTGGTCATTGCGCCTCGTGTAAGCGGGAAGAGCTTTGGTCATTGCGCCTCGTGTAAGCGGGAAGAGCTTTGGTCATTGTGCCTCTTGTATGCGGGAAGAGCTTTGGTCATTGTGCCTTGTGTTAACCAGAGAATAAGACTTTCAGTAAAGAGAACGAAATGGGATCACTGTGTGCGTGTCTGTTAATGTGTTGTTTAACCCCTTCTTACCCACGGCCTATACATCATTGGGACAGGTCTCTGCTCATCAGCAAGGAAAGGTACTGCTTTGGGGAGAAAGTATATCATCTATCACTACTGCCACCGGGTGTGGGAGGGTGCGGGAGGTATTAGGAGAAGTGTGGGTGTGTGGGGAATTACTGCAAGTCGCCCTGGAGGGCAAGAAGGACCAGCGCACTACCCCTAGGTTAGTAAATCCTAGGCCCCATCCACTCCCGCTGCTAAAGCTCCACTCTAATACCCCTGCACTACAGTCGGGGATGCAGCCGGACTCAGATCGGCTGCGTTCCCACTACCTGGTGCCAGTGTACATCTACTCTCATAAAGTAGGGATAATCCACCCTGCTACACTTGTATTGGGTACTTTTCCACGTTGATTTAGTTTTGTATCTTTATTTGGATGACCGTGGCCCTTCATGCCCCTTTCTCGTGTCCCTTTGTCGTTCTTCATAGTTGATATGCTTTGAATCGGTTCAGGTCCCCTCTTTTCCTCCTCCCGTCCTCCTATCCTCGTCCTCGTCTCTCGGTTCTGGTCGACCTGCGCGCCCTCTCCATCCTCTGCGTCAGCGTAGGCCTCTCTCCTTTCCCTCTCGGCACCTTCCATCCTCTCCGCGCCGTGTCCCTCGCCGCCTCCCGCACGCCGTTGGGACCTGGTTCCTTTCTTTTTCTGAATTTCTTGAATCTTAATTTCTACATAGCTCCGACGCTTCATTGCCACCTCCGTTGGATTTTTCAGTGTTACATTGTATGCTCCGCATTGCTCCTAATCCAATCTGCGTGGTGGCCTGCAAGCTTCTATGTTAGCTTGTAAGCTAGTTCGTATGTTAGCCTGTAGCTTACGTCCCGCTAGCTTGTTCTACCTGTTGCATCATTGCCTCGTGTTGAGTCTTTTCCATCTGTGTATTTACTTCATCTGGGGTTGCTTTTCTTTCATTTGTCCTCGTGTTCATTCTTCCTTCTTTCTTTTGTCCTCGAATCTTCACTTTTTATTTCGTTTTGAATTGTTTTACTTCCTTTTTTTGATATTCATTGACCGGGAGCTCTTTCATGTGGCTGCTCACCAGAACGTCACAAACCGGAAGTCCCTACAATATTGTTTCAATGGCTACAATAGACTTAAGGTTAGAGAAAGGTCAAACTGCAGCGGACTATGCTTAACCAGAGCAGATAGGCTTATCATCAAGGGTTATTCTCATCTTCTCTGTTGTGAAGGGCCAGATTAAACCGAATATATATATTTATTTATATATATATATTTAATTGTATTTGTATATTCTCTAATATTCCCTGATATCCCTTGTATATTCCTTGTACAATATGCATTGAATATCCATTCTAGCCTACTGAACATCCCATAATAGTCTCCATTCTACTATTGGTCGAGACCTTGGTGCCAGGCTGCCATACCCCTCAGACCCAGTTCAAACGTACCGCTCAACATGTACGAACAAGTCCTAGTTCCGCGTAGGAATCTGGCTACAGCACCACTAATGGGACTATTTGTTCATAGTGCGTATATATACTGCGCTACTAAAGTAGGACTTCCTTTTCAGTCCAGTTTCTTACCCTCCAATAGAGTCACAGACGTAAAGCCTCCCCGCGACGCCACGTGTGGGAGTAAGGCCAAGTTCGCCTACCATCGGTATTGAGACATCGTGTATATTAATATTTGAATAGTCATATTTGGCACTATATCGTCGAGTTGGACGTAGTCTATTAAGCTAATAATAGTCTGTTAATATATAGTGCTTCGTGCGGTGAGAATACTACCGTAGTCAGTACCCCATCGTTTCGGGCAGAGAACTGGCTGCTTATCCAGGGTGGTTGACCCCACGTGAAGCTGCACCCGAGGAGCCCCAGAGCCGACGAGCGAGTGGACCTGTATACCGGATTATTCTACCGACGACAGCCCGCCTTCCCAGGCACGGATTATGCTTTGTGTACAGTGATTATTCCATGGATAAAGACCCCCGACACTGCCGTGTGTTGGAACCCCCCCCCCTGGAGAGGACGCAAGGTGAGGAGACGCTCTGCAAGACGAGGTCGCTTCACGTCTCTCCCCCGTGGACCGGAGGACGCCGGCCCACAAAGAGTCCATCTGCTTTCATCTGTAGTCCAAGGATCGCCGGCGCATTGAACGGCACTACAGTGGGTTCACCTGGGATACCCTTGGCCGGATGAGGCAGCCGGATTCTACCCCCCCCCCCCTTCCTACTCCTGTCGGCTTACAAGCGACCGGATTAACCCCCCCTAGTGTATCCAGTCTATAATCATTCAAGTATCATTGCTGTTATTCCTTAAACTATTCCAGGTCGTATATGTACCACCTGCGCCTTCAGAGATTGGACATTCTCTATTGATATACCGACGAATACTCTTGCCATAAAAGTGCATACTAATTCCCATTCATAAATGTGATTGATTTGATTAAGTGCTTGCTCTACACACCATCGCTGTGTAGAAATAAAGACCTATTTCTAATTCGTACATTTGTGTTGGATCCGTTTCATCTACGTGACAGTGTTCATCATAATATATTTATGCCGAGTACTGGGTGGCCGAATATTAAGTACAAAGGTAGTGGTAGTAAGTATCATATCTAGTAATACAGTCAGGGAATTGTACCCCTCAGTTACAATTGGTCCTTCGAGCCGGAGGGTAATCAGTGTAATATTAATATAGTGTTATTAATATTGAAATGGCCTATGATGAACACTCCACGAAACGATCCTCCTAACCAACGCCCGCAGCACGAATGACGGCTCCCTCAGTACTTAGAGGCTTACGCTGTCAGTCAACAACCTAGTCTTCTACTAACAGTAAACGCGGTAAAACTAGAAAGTAAAAGTATGTCTAACCCCAACGCCCAGACTACCCCGACCATAGAGGCCCCTACTGGTTCTAATGTAACTGACCAAGTTCACGGTGGGGACCAGTGGGAACCAGACATGACTTCACACCCCGCCAGTACTGAAGAAGTAGTCCCCGATGAGTCCCGGGAGGAATACAACGCTACCGAGACAGAACTCGGCACGGAAGAAGACGGGGAGAGCACCGTGGAGATAGAGCTCCAAGGCTCCGCAAGGAGTACCCCGAGGGAAGGCTCCCCTATACAACCGCCTTCTCCCAGCGAGGCAGAGAGGACCCTACAGCAGGCCTTCCTCATCAGCCTGAACGCCGCTGCTGAACGCGACCGACTGCAGATCCAGCAGCGGAGCGAAGAAGAGCATATACGTCTAGAAATAAGACGCATTCAGAGGGAAGAGAATGTGGCCCGAGACCGAGCAGACAGCCAGCGAGCAGCTGCTGGTGCTCTACGGGACGCAGAGCGCGACAGACAGCAAGCGCAACTAATAGAACAGCTGATCAGACGGACAACACCCTCTCCCTCCGCCAGAGGCTCCAGGAACTCGTCTAGACACACCTCCAGGGCGGCATCCCCTAGCCGAGTAAACAACCCTGAACTTGACCAACAGACGAGGTCTATACCCCCCACAGACCACCTCCCCCCACCGGTCCAAGCGAGACCTAGCAACCGGGAAGGAGCAGCATATCCTGTGGAGAGGCTAAACCAGAGACTACAAGCACTGGATGACCTAACTGAAGATGAAGAGGAAGAGGAGGAGAACCACGCCCGACGACAGCACAGCACTCTACCGGACCAGGAGGTCCGGTACAGACCAGGCTATACTCCCGCGGAGCTGCGCTACAGACCCCCGACTCTATACCCGGGTGAGCACGACGCACGACCCGCACCGAGGAACAGCACCTGGACAAGCGGGCCATGGTACACTGCCGGTACCAGCCCATACCAAGGAGCGGGAGGAGACTCGCCTAGGAGGCCTCTCCCCCAACGCTCGCCGATGTATCCACAGTCAGCGTCATACATTGGCACGCCTATGGTACCCGACTTCACCCAAGAGAACCGGGCCCAGTATACAGAACTCCGCATGTGTCTGGAGACCATGTTGGTGGATGTATTGGATGAACGCCATAAATACGCCATCCTACTGAAGCACTTAAAGGTACCCCGCGCACATAATATAGCGCTCGCCTACGCGACTTCCACCACCCCATACACAGCAGCGCTGGTAGCATTGGACCAGAGGTATGGGCGCATATGGGATTACGTGATCCAGGAGATCCGACACATCGACCGCTTACCCCCAGCAATAGACAATCGAGCACTGGACGACCTGTCCATCAGAGTGCAGTCCCTGGTAGGGATGTTGGGAGCGCAGAAAGAGAAGGGGAGGCATGAACTTTACGCCAACTCAAATGTGGAAAGGATCTTGGAGAAGCTGCCGCCCGCTCGACAGGAGCGTTTTAGGCGACAGAGAGACCACCGAGACCCGAATGGCCCCGAACCGAACCTCCTCGATCTAGCAGACTTCCTGGCGAGAGAAGTCAGCAGCCTACGGCTAGATACATTCGGACGGAGCACCCCTGGCTCCAGAGAAGGAACCAGACGACTAAATGATGGAAGAAGATCGGTGACTGTGATGCACCAATCGGAGTCAGTACCGAGCAGCAGGAGCCACAGTACCCCCTCCAGAACGGAGAAGTGGAAGATAGTGTGCCCCTACTGTGAGAAAGAACACTGGCTAGCGCAATGTGACTCCTTCCCCAAGCTGAACGCGGAGGAAGCAAGTCAATGGATAAAGTCCAACAAGCGCTGTTTTCGCTGTGCGCGCTCACACATGGCAGCCGAATGCCGCTTAAAGAAAAGGTGCACCAAGTGTGATGGAGCCCATCTGGACATACTTCACGACAGTAACAGACGGCGCCCTTCACCCGCACCATCCAGCAGCAAAGCGAGCGTCATGTACATCGATCCCGCCAGCAGCAGTGGAGCCCGAGTACTCCTAAAAGTAGTGCGTGTGACACTAAGCTACCAGAATAAAGTCCTGGACACTTACGCCGTCCTCGATGACGGGTCAGAGAAGACCCTTCTGCTCGCCTCCGCTGCGGCCCAGCTAGGGCTGCGGGGAAGCGAAACCCAAATGACAATTCGGACAATAAGACGAGATTTGAAGACGATAAAGGGCGAGAAAGTCTCATTCTCTATCGCAGCAAGCGGCCAGCCTGAGCGACGGTACCAGATTACAGACGCTTTCACCAGCCAAGAAATAGGACTGTCGCGGTACACATACCCCGTCGCCAAGCTGATGGAGAAATATGTACATCTGCGCAAGTTACCGATCCCGCTCATAGACAATGCTATGCCGACCCTGTTGATAGGCTCCGACCATGCAGACCTCATTGTCCCGATAGACCGGGTTCATACCGGACCCCGAGGCTGTCCTGCAGCAGTCGAGACCCGTTTGGGATGGACTCTCCAAGGCCCGCTCGCCAAATCTCTCAACCGAAGTACAGCCACTAGATGTCTCCACTCCCGAGTCACGGAGGGAGAAACCGCACTCCTGCAACACGTAGAGCGGCTATGGACCTTGGAACAAATGCCCTTTAAGAACGGAAGGAAAGACATTCGCTCTAAAGATGACATTTACGCCATTCACCTCCTCGAGACAGGGACCAAGAGAGTCCCGGTCAACGGCGTGTTGAGATACGCCATGCCACTCCTGCGGCGAGAAGGAATGCCTACTTTCCACGCCAAGACAGACGCCACAGAACGGTACCTGCTGAACACGGAGCGGCGCTTAGCCAAGAACCCCGCCCAAGAGAGTGTATACCGCGCTGAGATTGAGAAGCTCATCACAGCGGGACACGTCACCAAGATGGACATTAAAGAGGCTGACCAGACCACTGAATCGTGGTACGTGCCTCACCACAAGGTCCATCACAACGGTAAAGACCGCATAGTATTTAACTGCAGCTACCAGATCGGATCCCAAAATCTGAATAAAGAGTTACTGCCCAGTCCCACACTCGGCCCCTCCCTACTCGGCGTTCTACTCCGCTTCCGCCAGGAAAAGGTGGCCATCAGCGGGGACATTAAAGGAATGTTCCTGCAGGTGAGATTAGTAGAGGAGGACAAGCCCCTGTTACGGTTCCTATGGAGAGAGAAGCCAGGAGATGAGCACCCAGCCATCTACCAATGGGAAGTCCTCCCCTTCGGAACGACGTGCAGCCCCTGCTGTGCTACATTTGCACTACAGAAACATGTAGCAGAGGACCCAGCAGCGGACGAAGAGGTCCGACACAGCGTAAAGAACAGCTTCTACGTAGACAACTGTCTACAACGCCTTTCAACCCAGGAAGAAGCCGAGGCTCTCCTGATTAAACTCCGCGCCTCATTGATCAAAGGCGGCTTTGATCTCAGGCAGTGGGCCAGCAGCGATCCGCAAGTACTGCGCAGCCTCTCCTCCGAGGACAAGGCAGCCAGCAGCGAGACCTGGATGGCTACAATCCCGGGAGAAGCCCAGGAGATGACCCTGGGATTGGTGTGGCGATTCAAAACAGATTCGCTTCACTACAGACACAAGCCCCTGACTACGGAGCAGGGAAGGCCGGCGGCGGCGCCGACCACCAGACGGAGTGTGTACACAACACTCGCCCGACAATATGACCCGCTAGGATGTATTCTACCGTACACCACCAGGGCAAAAATGATTGTACGAGCATTGTGGGACAAGGACCAGGGCTGGGACGACCCCATTCCCGCACACCTTGCATCCACCTGGAGAGAGTGGGAGATGGAGCTCCACTCACTCCCAGGCGTTAATATGCGCCGAAGCTACTTCCCACCCACGGTGAGGCCAGAGACATGTAAAATGGACTTACACGTCTTCAGTGACGCCTCAGAGGTCGCATACGGATCAGTAGCCTACTTGCGGGCCCAAGAAAGGGGGGGAGAGATCTACACAGCATTTGTCCTCGCCCGCTCGAGAATAGCCCCACGCAAGCAACAATCTATCCCACGTCTAGAGCTCTGCGCAGCCCTAGCCGGAGCGCACCTAGCCACGCTCATCCAACGTGAGCTCACCATACCGGTGTCTAGAACAATCCTGTGGTCAGATTCCACGACAGTACTCGCCTGGATCAAATCGGACTCATGCAAGTACAAAGTCTTCGTGGGAGTCAGAGTCACCGAGATTCAAGACTTAACCGAAGAGTTAACCGGAGAAACAGAGTGGCGCTACGTTGATACAAAACAGAACCCAGCTGACGTCATCACCCGGGGGATGCCCCTAGATGACCTCACCCGTCACAATGCTTACAGTGACGGCCCCGCATTCCTAAGACTCCCGGAAGGACAGTGGCCCATGCCTATCCCGAGGGAAGCAAGTCCAGAGGAGGTGGAAAATAAGAAGTCTGTGTTCTGTGGATTGAGCACCGTAGCCTCCACCGACCCTAACATAGACGATTGCACGTCCATAGAGAGTGCACAACAAAGAACATTCCTGCGGTACCACCCGGAGTGCAAGTCCCCCGCTGATATGTCAGCAGCTAACTACGAGGAAGCAGAATTGCTTCTACTGCAGCGAGCCCAGAGAGACTCGTTCCCTGATGAATTGACCTGTCTACAGGGAGGAAAGCCCGTCCCATCCGACAGCAGATTAATTCATCTGGCCCCCGAGAGCGACGCTCATACCCTCATCAGAGTGGGTGGCCGCCTACGCAGAGCCCCCAATCTACCGGATGACATTAAACACTACCTACCGTCTCTACAGACCCGCCAGAAGTGGGTAAAGGAGAGAGACAATTTGACAGAAGGAACAGTCGTCATGATTATTGATCAATCACTGCCCAGAGCTATGTGGCCGGCCGGCCGCGTAAGCAAAGTGATCACCGGTGCCGACGGCAAGGTCCGAGCAGCTGAAGTGCTTGTCCAGGGTCGCACTTACACCCGTCCCGTGGCGAGGCTCATAGAACTGCCCCGACTCCCAGACACAATCGATGATGACCATGACCCTATAACCCTATGACTTTGTGAAGTTGACTGACCCCTACAGCAAACCCTTATGTGTAAATAGACAACGCGATTAATCTGTCTCTGTTTAACTGATTAGGTCTGGGACCAATCAGGGGGTGGCTGTTGTGAAGGGCCAGATTAAACCGAATATATATATTTATTTATATATATTTAATTGTATTTGTATATTCTCTAATATTCCCTGATATCCCTTGTATATTCCTTGTACAATATGCATTGAATATCCATTCTAGCCTACTGAACATCCCATAATAGTCTCCATTCTACTATTGGTCGAGACCTTGGTGCCAGGCTGCCATACCCCTCAGACCCAGTTCAAACGTACCGCTCAACATGTACGAACAAGTCCTAGTTCCGCGTAGGAATCTGGCTACCGCACCACTAATGGGACTATTTGTTCATAGTGCGTATATATACTGCGCTACTAAAGTAGGACTTCCTTTTCAGTCCAGTTTCTTACCCTCCAATAGAGTCACAGACGTAAAGCCTCCCCGCGACGCCACGTGTGGGAGTAAGGCCAAGTTCGCCTACCATCGGTATTGAGACATCGTGTATATTAATATTTTAATAGTCATATTTGGCACTATATCGTCGAGTTGGACGTAGTCTATTAAGCTAATAATAGTCTGTTAATATATAGTGCTTCGTGCGGTGAGAATACTACCGTAGTCAGTACCCCATCGTTTCGGGCAGAGAACTGGCTGCTTATCCAGGGTGGTTGACCCCACGTGAAGCTGCACCCGAGGAGCCCCAGAGCCGACGAGCGAGTGGACCTGTATACCGGATTATTCTACCGACGACAGCCCGCCTTCCCAGGCACGGATTATGCTTTGTGTACAGTGATTATTCCATGGATAAAGACCCCCGACACTGCCGTGTGTTGGAACCCCCCCCCCTGGAGAGGACGCAAGGTGAGGAGACGCTCTGCAAGACGAGGTCGCTTCACGTCTCTCCCCCGTGGACCGGAGGACGCCGGCCCACAAAGAGTCCATCTGCTTTCATCTGTAGTCCAAGGATCGCCGGCGCATTGAACGGCACTACAGTGGGTTCACCTGGGATACCCTTGGCCGGATGAGGCAGCCGGATTCTACCCCCCCCCCCTTCCTACTCCTGTCGGCTTACAAGCGACCGGATTAACCCCCCCTAGTGTATCCAGTCTATAATCATTCAAGTATCATTGCTGTTATTCCTTAAACTATTCCAGGTCGTATATGTACCACCTGCGCCTTCAGAGATTGGACATTCTCTATTGATATACCGACGAATACTCTTGCCATAAAAGTGCATACTAATTCCCATTCATAAATGTGATTGATTTGATTAAGTGCTTGCTCTACACACCATCGCTGTGTAGAAATAAAGACCTATTTCTAATTCGTACATTTGTGTTGGATCCGTTTCATCTACGTGACAGTGTTCATCATAATATATTTATGCCGAGTACTGGGTGGCCGAATATTAAGTACAAAGGTAGTGGTAGTAAGTATCATATCTAGTAATACAGTCAGGGAATTGTACCCCTCAGTTACATTCTCCATAGATTGGCCGCTTATATTCTCTAGGAGTCGTTCCTTTTTTCCCTTTTCTTATGTATTTAAATTTCTTTTTAAACAAGGACACGGCATTAAGGCCCATCTTGTATATCACTTCTACTACTACTACAACAACAACTGATACAGGCTCATGTAAAGTTTCACTCAAATGAAGTGTACATTTGCAATTGCCTTATATTATGTACTGCATATGATGACAGGGTCATTTCACTTTCAATTCAGGGAGTGGATTTCCTTCACAATTACAGTATTGAAAATGTATTGAAAACGTTTGGTGTGAGAAGGTTCCCATATCAGGACACTGATCACAACGCCCACGACATACAATAGT
The DNA here is from genome assembly GCF_963971535.1 of Notolepis coatsorum. Lineage (NCBI taxonomy): Eukaryota > Metazoa > Chordata > Actinopteri > Aulopiformes > Paralepididae > Notolepis > Notolepis coatsorum. Next base: position 61,694,100 of record NC_140177.1, on the reverse strand, counting down.
AGAACTTTAGCTCATAACATTGAACTAGTGACGATAATAACCACACAAGATACTACAAACATTGATCGGTTTGTAGAATGAAGGTGGTTAAACCTAACGCACTCAATCGACCTTTTGCACAAACACTGCATTCTCCCATGGGAAATTGTCTTTCAAATATAAGGCTGCGATTCATTGGAATGACTGAAAATAATACTATAACATTATTTTTTGTCAGTATTTCTGTCCCTTCCCTCTGTGATGTTGTTTCATAATCGTCTTCAATATGAGCTCATACAAAGCTAACAATGTTTTTGTCTTTTGTTTAATTTATTTTGTGTTTCAAGTGGAGGCCTCACATGGGCCTGGGTCTCTTGCCTCAGTGTTGGCACCTATCCCTCAACATCTTCTATTTGTACATCTTTTAAACTAACAAAACCAAACTAAACTGAAACTAGAACTTGTTTTATCGATTTGAACTCTGGGACCACTCACAGATGAAAGGTTTGTCTGGCTTCATGCTTTGTATTCATGCTTTTGCCTGGGTTAAGTACACACGAGCCAGTTACAGTGAGCACTCCGAGTGCTGGAGTAAACATTCTCTTCGTGCGGCGCGAGCCCTTAAAGAGGCGAAAGGAGCAGTACTTTGAACTGGCCCGTGTACCATTGTTTAGGGGCCCCGCAACGTTTGTTATTTTGGGGAACTGCCGGCTTAGATAGGACTTTTGTTTTCAATGTCGGCCCACTGTCTTTTGGTTAACTGTGTATTGAAATGTGTTGTGTGATAGCCCAGCATTTCAACCCTTAAAGGGACGGGTTCCATTACTGTGTATTGACCAGTGTGGGAAGAGCTGTACCTATTGTGTTGTGTAAGCGGGAAGAGCTTTGGTCATTGCGCCTTGTGTAAGCGGGAAGAGCTTTGGTCATTGCGCCTCGTGTAAGCGGGAAGAGCTTTGGTCATTGTGCCTCTTGTATGCGGGAAGAGCTTTGGTCATTGTGCCTTGTGTTAACCAGAGAATAAGACTTTCAGTAAAGAGAACGAAATGGGATCACTGTGTGCGTGTCTGTTAATGTGTTGTTTAACCCCTTCTTACCCACGGCCTATACATCATTGGGACAGGTCTCTGCTCATCAGCAAGGAAAGGTACTGCTTTGGGGAGAAAGTATATCATCTATCACTACTGCCACCGGGTGTGGGAGGGTGCGGGAGGTATTAGGAGAAGTGTGGGTGTGTGGGGAATTACTGCAAGTCGCCCTGGAGGGCAAGAAGGACCAGCGCACTACCCCTAGGTTAGTAAATCCTAGGCCCCATCCACTCCCGCTGCTAAAGCTCCACTCTAATACCCCTGCACTACAGTCGGGGATGCAGCCGGACTCAGATCGGCTGCGTTCCCACTACCTGGTGCCAGTGTACATCTACTCTCATAAAGTAGGGATAATCCACCCTGCTACACTTGTATTGGGTACTTTTCCACGTTGATTTAGTTTTGTATCTTTATTTGGATGACCGTGGCCCTTCATGCCCCTTTCTCGTGTCCCTTTGTCGTTCTTCATAGTTGATCTGCTTTGAATCGGTTCAGGTCCCCTCTTTTCCTCCTCCCGTCCTCCTATCCTCGTCCTCGTCTCTCGGTTCTGGTCGACCTGCGCGCCCTCTCCATCCTCTGCGTCAGCGTAGGCCTCTCTCCTTTCCCTCTCGGCACCTTCCATCCTCTCCGCGCCGTGTCCCTCGCCGCCTCCCGCACGCCGTTGGGACCTGGTTCCTTTCTTTTTCTGAATTTCTTGAATCTTAATTTCTACATAGCTCCGACGCTTCATTGCCACCTCCGTTGGATTTTTCAGTGTTACATTGTATGCTCCGCATTGCTCCTAATCCAATCTGCGTGGTGGCCTGCAAGCTTCTATGTTAGCTTGTAAGCTAGTTCGTATGTTAGCCTGTAGCTTACGTCCCGCTAGCTTGTTCTACCTGTTGCATCATTGCCTCGTGTTGAGTCTTTTCCATCTGTGTATTTACTTCATCTGGGGTTGCTTTTCTTTCATTTGTCCTCGTGTTCATTCTTCCTTCTTTCTTTTGTCCTCGAATCTTCACTTTTTATTTCGTTTTGAATTGTTTTACTTCCTTTTTTTGATATTCATTGACCGGGAGCTCTTTCATGTGGCTGCTCACCAGAACGTCACAAACCGGAAGTCCCTACAAGATTTTTTCAATGGCTACAATAGACTTAAGGTTAGAGAAAGGTCAAACTGCAGCGGACTATGCTTAACCAGAGCAGATAGGCTTATCATCAAGGGTTATTCTCATCTTCTCCATAGATTGGCCGCTTATATTCTCTAGGAGTCGTTCCTTTTTTCCCTTTTCTTATGTATTTAAATTTCTTTTTAAACAAGGACACGGCATTAAGGCCCATCTTGTATATCACTTCTACTACTACTACAACAACAACTGATACAGGCTCATGTAAAGTTTCACTCAAATGAAGTGTACATTTGCAATTGGCCTTATATTATGTACTGCATATGATGACAGGGTCATTTCACTTTCAATTCAGGGAGTGGATTTCCTTCACAATTACAGCATTGAAAATGTATTGAAAACGTTTGGTGTGAGAAGGTTCCCATATCAGGACACTGATCCCAACGCCCACGACATACAATAGTAGAACTTTAGCTCATAACATTGAACTAGTGACGATAATAACCACACAAGATACTACAAACATTGATCGATTTGTAGAATGAAGGTGGTTAAACCTAACGCACTCAATCGACCTTTTGCACAAACACTGCATTCTCCCATGGGAAATTGTCTTTCAAATATAAGGCTGCGATTCATTGGAATGACTGAAAATAATACTATAACATTCTTTTTTGTCAGTATTTCTGTCCCTTCCCTCTGTGATGTTGTTTCATAATCGTCTTCAATATGAGCTCATACAAAGCTAACAATGTTTTTGTCTTTTGTTTAATTTATTTTGTGTTTCAAGTGGAGGCCTCACATGGGCCCGTTTGGCCTGGGTCTCTTGCCTCAGTGTTGGCACCTATCCCTCAACATCTTCTATTTGTACATCTTTTAAACTAACAAAACCAAACTAAACTGAAACTAGAACTTGTTTTATCGATTTGAACTCTGGGACCACTCACAGATGAAAGGTTTGTCTGGCTTCATGCTTTGTATAGAGAAGAGACAGTGAGATCATTGTAACTAGGACCGCTACTGTTCCTAATTTATGCAAATGACATGTCGTCAGCTTGTGACTGCAACTTGTTCCTGTTTGCGGACGACTCAGCCCTGCTGGTCTCTGACAAGAACAAGTTACAGGTTGAAAAAACCCTCAGCTCGGAACTAGGCAGAATCTGCATATGGCTCGCTGATAACAAACTATCATTACACATGGGCAAAACAGAGTCCATTCTCTTCGGTTCAAATAACAAACTCAGCAAGACTGACGGCTTCTCAGTTACAGTGGGTGACAATATTGTCACAAGGAAAGATGAAATTACCTACCTGGGTTCCATCCTAGAGGCTAATCTCTCCTGTGACAAAATGGCATCCAATGTAATAAAAAAAGTCAACCAACGAACTCGATTCTTGTACCGGATCTCCTCTCTGGTAAACAAGAACACCCTGAAGACTCTGGCAGGAGCACTCATTCAGGGGTACTACGACTATGCTTGCACCTCATGGTACCAAAGCACCTCAAAGGCGCTAAAAACAAAATTACAAACATCTCAAAACAAACTGGTCAGACTACTGCTTGACCTTACTCCTAGAACCCACCTCACCCCTGCCCACTTTGACAACCTAGGATGGCTTAGAGTAGACGACAGAGTACAACAACTTGCAATGGGCCTGGTCTACAAGATACACTACACGACCAAGGTACCCATGTACATGGCAAAATACTTCCCAAAGGTCAGTGAATACCACGATCACAACACCAGAGGGAGCTCCACAAATCATGTTAAACCCAGATTCGGCTCAAATAAGGGACTAAACACGTTTCGCAATTATGCCACATCAATGTGGAACGCCCTACCCAAAGCTGTAAAGGAATGTGGATCACTACCCACTTTCAAAACCTCTCTCAAGGGACACCTACGGGAGACTGCAATTCAACACTGGCCCCTGTAAATATCCTAACCCAACCCCCTCCAATGTACAGTCATTTACCTAGTATGGTTTTGTCAATAGTTCAATGTACAATTGTGTTTGTTTGTACAGTGTCTCCTCCCCCCCCCCCCTCAATGTACAGTGTTACTTGTTTATACAGTGTGCCCCCCGGCCCCCCCCAACCACCTCCAATGTAAATTACCCAGTATGGTTGTCAATATCCCAATGTACCCAACCTCCTCCAATGTACAGTTTCTACGTCAAATGTATATACTCCCTTTTCTTGACTCCTTCTGTATCACAAACAGTACTGTATTTGCAAATCTGGTATGTCATAAATGTATAGATGTAGCAGTACTGACTATCTGTATGTCATGTATGTCATATATGTCTATATGAATTGAAAATGGGGGACCCTGATGGAAACAAGACAAACGTCTTTCTCAGGTCTGCATCCCCTTAACAATTGTATGTATTGAGCCGTACTGTATTGTACCCATTCTGCAATCTGTTAAATAAAGTTTTCATTCATTCATTCACTCACCAACTAAATGTAAAAGTAGAAAGCGCAGAGGGACATATTTTTAGATGACCTGCATTATATTGAACCTGTACTTTTTCAGACTGTCTATTTTTTTTTATTGGGCAGAAACAGGGTCACAGATATTCTGAATAAAAGTGTTCAATATTTTTGAAGTACATATATTTTGTTAAGTCCACGATTTACTTGAGGACGCATGTCTGTATCAAGGCCTACGTTTATCAAGCATCTTAAAGAAGGAGTGCTGATCTGAGATTGAGTCATCACCTACTCTTAGAAGTATGATACATATGGGTCCAGGGGTACTGATCTAGAGTCAGTGAGTCTGTTAGATTAAATAAGGTCATGAAGAGACGTTTTCCTAGTTTCTGACCCCAGATCAGCATGCCTACTCTGAGAATCTGTGTGAGTATGGGCCCAGATCCCTTTCCCCCAGCAACTCAGCCTTTGGTCATGAAATGTTTAAATCTGGTCTGAGCTGCTTCTGCAGTGGCTATTTAGACCCGTATTTCTCAGAGAATCCTATAACTAGAATGCTGAACCTTGAATACCGTCAGAACCTGAATCATTGTAGCCCAGTTTTGTGTCATGTGACTTCATCATTGATTCTAGATCACTACTAGTCTTGTATGAAAAAGATGGAAACGTCAGTTCTGCTCATCAACCAGACAGGTCATACATTAACTTCCATTGACTGCATTCTGAGAATGAACCAAGAGGTGCATGCCGAGTGAGGAGGGTCAACATTATCTTTACGCAACAGAAGACCCTGCAAACAGGCTGGGTCTGCAGGCTGCTGTCCAAGTTACTATAGTATATACTTCAGTCAGTAGAAAATGTATGGATCTCTAGAAGACAGAAGGACTGTTGATCCTGGATGTGGTGACGTGTTGAGGTCGAGATCATATCTTCAAGCAGACTTCTTTCCCAGAATATCTGGCTCAGCTACATTTTGGGGCGGTCCCTCCCCGTCAGATCACACAACCTTTACCCAGCCACCTTCCTCCCACCCATTAGCTCTCATCCATTACACAAAAGGACAGTTAAGAGAGGATTGGGGGGAGGGGGGGTACTTTTGAACAGTAGTCTGTTGCAGATTACTATTTACATTCAAATTGTTATCAGTAATATAATCCACTGGAATATATGTAAACTCAATTATGTAATCAGATACATTTCAGGTGCTTTAAGATTACTTTGCATCCAAAATTCATGGGAAATCCTGTTAAAATTATTTCTTCTCGTAAGGATAGTGGGTCTCATTCCCGAACATTTTCCAAAGAGTTCTCTTGGAAGACTTATCTTGGAACCGACTGAGACAGAATCACTGACAAGTTCACTCTGAGTCCTCAACACGCTGGTAATATGTCTTAAGTGGCTCAAACGATCACACCTGTGATATCTGCGTTGGGGAATGGCATATGTCTCAAACGGGCGTCCCCGTTCAGGTCATTTGCATACAAAACGCCTCCAGAGCTCCTTATAAGGCAACTAATGATGCAGCCGTGTGAATGGACGCGGAAGCGCTTTGCAAGTCTTGCGACCCATCAGAATTAGATTAGATTAATGTATTGGCATCATATATAGTACAGCTTATGCTACACCTGCCGCAGCGCTCGCGCACACACGAGCGCAGTACTGTATAGCCTACGGCGTAATGAATGAACGCAGTATAGGCTTATTATTCCATTAATGACTTGTTTCATTAGGATTTAGTAGACTGTACCTATACTGTACGTAGGGCAGAGCATATATATAGTATCTACTAAATCCTAATGAAACAAGTAACTAGAATATATTAAGCCTATATTGTTCATTCATAGACACGTAGGCTATACTGGCGCACACAAGACTTGTTATGGAATATTAATGCAGTCTATTTCCACGCGATTAGCTTTAGTTCTTATTTATCCACTGTCATTTCAGTGTTGGTGTATAGGCTATATAGTGTATTTCAATATAAGTTTAATTGATTAATGATATATTCGAAGGAATGCAGGTTTATAGCTATATCAAACAAAGGCCTGTCCCACTGTATACCAATAAATGGGATATATTGCATGTTGACCTGCATTCTTTCAAATGTATAATTATTAAAACAGATATGTAACAAATAAGAAATACAAATTCCACAGAAGGCATTAAATAATTATTTTCAATCATTTCACAATAATTGCATAATTGTGTTTGGATATCTGAGTAATTAAAGTAATTATACATTTGTCCAAAATAGCTGCCCTGTGATCAGATGAATCCATATTATTGATTTTTCTGACATCAAATGCATAATTTCTTCTCGTACAAATATTGTCATATTTATTTTAATTATGATTAAGTAATTAATTCCAAAGAGGCCTGTAGCGTTGACATGAAGGAATCACTATGAGAACACAGTCTGTCAAGCTAAGAGGACATTTTTTGTCGTAAATCCATTCGGGAATGAGACCCAGTGTTATCATTGTCATCATGAACGAGTATCAACAGTATCAACCATTATTTAAGTTGTGTAAAATAAATGTCTCACAATCAGAATGTTTGAGTAATCCAAAAAGCAATCACAATTTTTTTTAGGCTATGTGTAATCCGAAAGCCCACCTAACTGCAGTTACTACTTTCTTCTGATCAGATTACTCTGATCTCATTACATAATCCATTCCTTTCCAGTTGAGGAACGTCTTTTCCACATAGTGCACACAGAGAGCCGGGGGAGTGAAATGAGGTCAATGACCTGTCATCTGTTTGATCAGCTGCAAATCCCTCAGTTTTAACTATGATCTTCGCCACACAGCGGGGTTGTTTGGGGACCTCACCCAAAAGGGGATATTGCTCAAGGTAAGAATTTAGAATACCATATTTCTATGACAGTCCAATCAGCATTTGTGAAAATGAACAACTGAAGCTAGAATCCAGATAAGCCTCTGACATAGCAGTGTGAAGGAATGAGAGACTGACTTGTGAACTACTGACATAGTATTCGTTTTGACTTGTACATCCAATGTGCATTAATATTATAGTTCTGAAGTGGAAAATTAGCCTTATCCCAAGAAAATCATCCCTGATATAGTACCAATCACCTTAACCGACCTTTAGATGCAAAGCACCTCATGGTCGAGCAATGTCACTAACTCACTCACATTCATCCATTCACTCACTCACCATTGACCACTCTGCCCCTAATGGTGGCACACAAGCATGGCACTTTGTGTAGGACCAGTGCCTCGTCTGAAAGCCCGCAGCAGTACGGCCTTTTCAGTACAGAGGTGACCGCGTGTCCTTGTTAGACTGTACATGAGCATGACATCACAGATTTGCAGGTGGAATAAAGTACTCTCCCTCGTTTCTGGCTGCAGGTAATGGCAGTAAATGTTGACCTGTACAGACCAAAGCCTAGGCCACACAGACCACATTTGAAATTCAGTGGCATTCCCTAAATGGCTAAATGCTTTTGGCCATTTGTTTACATTTAAAAAGGGATAATGTGTAGGTAAATTGATGTTTTCACAAAAAATATGTAGTTAAATATAAAAAAGATAATTAAAAAAGAAAAGTGTAAACACAATACACTATGATATATCCCAATTAAGATTTTTGGAGGTCTACAGACATTTTGTATTTGAAAATTCTATCAAAATAATATCCCATGAATGGTAGAAATGCTAAATATCACTGACTTTTCAAATGACATCAGTGTCATCTTGCCTCGACAGTTGCATGCTTTAAAAAACACATGACATGGTCTTAAGAGAAGAAGCACAAATCCCTTGGTTTCCATGGTTATATTTTAGCATCGGCATCTTTTCTTGGAAATGGGGCAGCATATATAAAAAAAAAAAAAAAAAAAAAAAAAAAAAAAAAAAGGGAAACAAAATAACTACGTCTAAATATCGATCTCTCTACAACATCCCTGTAAAATGCAGGTCTGATTGATGAGATGAACCCCCTCTCAATTCATGTACCAAAATTAACCCTCTGAATCTCAAAACAATCAACAAGTGTCTAATTAACCCATACACACACACACACGCACGCACGCACACACACACACACACACACAAGTATAAATGTGTGGCTCTACCCAGTCCTCACAGATCTACGCAAGTGTGAAGGGGGTAGTAGACACACTGAATTGGTTTTGAAATCCACGGACGCTCTGTGTCCCCCCCCCCCCCATTCTTCTCCTGAACACCCACCCAATAATTACAACAATGCCTCAGCCAATATACAAGTGATAGAACAAAATTGGGACAAATAGGTGCTCAAGTAATAAAAAAAAAGAAAAAAAGAAAAAAAAAGAGCCCTCCAACACCTGTCCCCAGGTACAGAAAACAACGAGAACTAGAAAATAAAATCTGACATTTGACATCCTTTTGAGGAGGTTGTAGTCTTTTTTTTCTTCTCTCCCCCCCCCCCCAAATCCCTGGTGATTAGTCAATGGACCATCATTTTAGTTTGTCTTTGTTTTCATGTAGGCTATATCAGATTAACTCCTTCCTGCTGTGCATTGATACTGTACCTCTGAATAAAAAGTAGCCGAAAACAAGAGTGCTGGCATCAATAACCCCTACTGGCCAAATGTAGAGCACTACAAGAGGTTTAGTATGTCAACAGCACTGAGACATCAGTAGAGTATTCAAGGCCAGTACAATGATGGGAAATGAAGTCCATCCATTGACAGATGTTCTGGATATTAGGGTGGGGGGCAGGGGTATTACTTCCAGGAGAACAAAAGGTTAAGAGGCCAAGGCCGACAACATCATCCCAGGCCATTGGTGCAAAGGTGATGTTTTACTGGAGAGAGAAAGGAGGGCATGGGGAATGGGAGGGGGGTATCTAGTTCCTCTCCTGCACAAATACAGTCTCCTGTGGACAAAGTCCCGCCTCCTGCAGTGTGATGTCATAGTCCAAGTGGGCAAGCTTCCGTCTGGGGAAGTTTGTGACGAGCTCAAAGCGTTCGTTGGGGTAACCCTTCGACTGGACATGTCTCACCAGTGCCTTGAAAAAGATGATGACAGAGAGAGAAAGTTTGAGATGGGATGAAAATTCCCGTCACAATAAGGAATGATCACTGGGTCTGGGGAGGGGAGCTCTCGCTTTGATAATAGAAGGGATATTTCACTTTAGTAGACCTCTATCTAAACTAAAGGGTAACACTTTATAATAACACTCAGTTATAAGACCTTTATAAGGTATTTGTAGATAATGAACTAATCATGAACAAATCCAAAAATATTTCAGATTAGGGCACACAATAGCATCTGCAAATGATTTATAGATGTTTTATGAATGTCTTAACATACTTCTGAATTATAAACAAACTATACAGAAATATTATTCTGTCCACTATGAGTCAAAAGGTACTTTTCTTTGTTTAACTAATGTTGACATTTTCCAATTTTGAGTATAGGAAAGTTTAGAATCTTTCTTCAGCAAGGCAGCAGGTAACCATGGGTAACCACTCTCTAAACATTCAACGTTAGGCAAATATAAACAGCACACTCAAACCTATAACAAATTTACCCAACCTGCTTTTATTTTTCAGAGGTCATGAATCTGTAGACACAACAAATGCCAAAATAAACATGACTTCTTTGACTCAGAATTCTCTGCTTTATAGAAATCTGCACTGCAGTAGTTTGTTTATACTTGAGAAGTATGATATTTAGACTAGGTCTAGGTAGAAGTGAATGAGGAGCCTGACACCTGGGAGGAATGGTGGTGTTGACAGCGGACAACAGGGACAGCAGTGGTCACTAGTCTACTTGTAGATGACTTGAGTTCTACTGAAGTGAAATAACCCTTTAAAAGGGATAGTATAACCCTGGCCCTATTTCATACTTACCAATAATATTGGTGATCAGCAGAATCTATTCTCAGCACAATCAATGCCATTCCTCATACTAGCTCCGGCTAGTTAGCGACAAACTAATGCAAAGTCAATGGGGTCAAGCTCCTGTTTGCACAAGCTGACTGTAGTTAACTGAAATCTACTTTGTGTGCACTGTATAGTAGATTTCAGCTAGCTTCAGTCAGCTTGAAGAGGATAGGAGCTGGACCCCATTGACTTTTTTTGCATTCATTTGTGGCCAACACCTCATACACCAGAGCTAGTATGAGGAACAGCATTGGATTGTGCTGAGAAAGAACTCTTACTGTTCATTATTGGTACAGTAGGAAATAGGGCTAGGGTTCCACAAATCTGAACTATCCCTATAAGTGATTGTAAACATGTTGTACGCTTACCATTAGTTTGGCTTTGGATGACAGGGCGATCTGCTCTCTCTGTCCATCTGGGTAACGAAGCATCAGCCTGGCCTTGGGACCTGGATAGAAATAATTGTCAGTTAGCACTGAATCACTAGGGATGTCCCGATCCGATCTCAAAGACTGATGGGCATCGGCTACATTAGGCCCAATCAAATTCAGATTATTTTGTGTTAAAAATGTTTATGAAAACCATTAAGGGAAAGCTGTGATGCAGGCTAAACATCTGCCCACACACACACACTGAAAGGGAGAGACAGAGAGTGGAGAAGCACTGAATCAGATGCGTTTGTGTGCATTATGCGGCCTGTGGGTGCCTTCATTCATTCGAGGGGATTGTCTGCCAGTAATCCATGTGGTTTCTTATGACATGATGAAGCCAAAGGGGGGAAATGTTTAACCTCTTAAGCCCTAGCCATATTTTCAGAAGATTTGCCTAAAAGTACATACCCAAGTAAATGGAAGATTGCTCCACTTCTACAAGGTCCATTTGCACGTTCTTGGTATCTAGGGGCATCTATGGACCTCATGGAATGTATTCCCAGTGTCAGGAATATTGTGTCTGTTACTATGCTTGAGTAAATTGTAATGAACCAAAAGGAGAATTTTTTTTTTTTTTTTTTTTTTTAATGTTTCCATCTTTGACAGTGAATAACACAATGCTAAGTTGCTAACATTGACCAAACGTGAGAAATTGCCACCGAGCTCATTCAGCACCTTTTTGGATCAAGTGTACTAAAAATCTAAGCAAATTAATAAAGGGCAGATGATTTACAGGGGGTTTTGTAGATACAGTAGTGAATTTTGCCATCCGGACACATGCTATTTGAAATATGAATATAGAATATAATAAATTACCTTATTATGGCCAAGTCTATAAAATCTATAGATGGAGCCAAATATCCTCTTTCCAATGGCAGAGTTAAATTTGTATTTAGTACCACCCGGCACCTTACAGGGCAACAAAGACTGAATGAAATCTACTGCAACTTGCAAGTACAGTTACTTTTGTATAATGTCCATAGCGCCATTTTCACCAGATTTTATGGCAATAACATTCAGGTTTGTTCGACATAATCACGAAAATAACGTAAAATTTTTCTTTTTTTACCCCGGCCGGCTGCAGCTTTGACAGCAGATGGTGTGAATGGGTAGGGTAGTTTTATGAAATGTCTACGTCCATCAAAAGCCCTGGGTCTCCTATTTCTTAGGACTACAACGATTTCATGACTGCATCATTTCCTCGCGTCTAAATCATCCTGTTTCCGGTGCAATGCGCAGAGATTTTTATAAGCTCATATTTAGCTAATAACACTTAAAATCATTGGTAAACAAACGTAGTGCTGAAAATATACACTTTGACTGCTGTTTTGACAGGGTTAGGGTCTTTACTCTTGGCTACATTCGAAAAAGAAAGGAGACATTAATTAATACAGACTGTATTGATCTATTTATGATGTGAAATAAATCTAGGCCTGGTACCAGTAAGGGGTTAAAAGCTCTAAAAGTTACAACAGACGACAAAGTAGGCTTTGGCTAGAAGCAGAGCGGTCAGGCGGTTAGGTGGCCGAGCGGAGATTGCGTTCGTCACCAACCCCGGAGCTGTGAGCTGGATTCGCCTGTTCGAATCCAGCTCACAGCTCCGGGGTTGTCACCAGCTTGGCTGGCCGTCTGCACTAATACAATTGGCTGTATTAGAGGGTGGGAGAAGCTGGCGGGGTGGGTCCGGGTCGTTGTAAACAGCGACTCCTACAGTTCGGTCGGGGCGCCTGCTAAGCGCGGATAGGACTTGAGGGGGATAGTGTGATCCTCCCACACGCTACGCCCTCTCGATGAGAATCCGCGCTGCCAGGTGAAAAGAAGCGGTGATTGGCTGGACGTGTGTCGGAGGAAGCACGTGGTAGCCTCCACTCTCCCAGATGATCTGACTGTGGGGGGTAAGTGCGCAGCGACCAGGAAGGGACTGGGAATTGGCATACGACTAACATTGGGATGGGAGAAAAATCGGAGGAAAAAATGGAGGGGGAAAAAGACCAAATAAAAAATAAAAAAATAAGCAGAGCGGTCACTGTTGATGTAAAGACGAACACAGCGAGAGACGGCCTCAATCTGGGCGGCAGTAACATGACTAGGCGCTTTCATGTAGTTGTAGCTATCCTTATGATTAGGAACAGTCATCCCATCAGCAAATAACATGACTGGACCCCAGAGATTCAGGCTATGCCTACCTGCAGTGATCACGTTAAGCCAAAAGCAGAATTTGAGAATAAAACAGAATTTGAGAAAGAATTAAACTGATTTTATGAGGTCCTAACTACATTTACTATCTTAAATGGACTTGAAGTGTGCAGCTATATTATCTAGAAAAATACAAATATCGGATCGGGACTCTGTATGGGCAGATACTCAATATTAAACAGGTCCCTATGAATTACATTCATCATGTGGATGTAGACTAGGGGTGGGAGAAAAAATCGATACGTAGTAGTATCGCGATACTTTGCGTGGCGATACTGTATCGATACAGGGACGCCAAGTATTGATATTTAATTATTCATAATTATTATTATTATTTTTTGTATAAGGAAGTTGCATTGTTCATTTCAATACCTGTAATAGTACAGTAGTCCACACACACACATGTGTGCATTCAGTTAAGTTGGAATATGACTGTAATACAAACTGTTCAGTTTGTCAGGTACATGCAACACAGATTACAGTGTTTACATCTGTCTGCTTGAGAAAATACCATGTTCTGCAATAAAAATGATTGAAGTGAGATGAACAGACTGAACTTTATTTTATTAGATAAAACATGTTGACAGTTTTACTTTGCAGTTGAAAAAAGGTAATAAATTAAATTTGATCCAAAAAATAAATAAAAATAAATAAAATATTTCACAATACTCAGTGTATCGCGATATATTTAGTATCGCGATACTATCGTATCGTGACGCAAGTATCGCAATAGTATCGTATCGTGAGGTCTCTGGCGATTCCCACCCCTAATGTAGACTATGAAGTATCAATATGAATGTGGAGATCATCAACCTCATCAATCAGTAAAACTGGAATTGAAATGAGTTTATAGAATGAATTTAGAAACATAGTGCTAGTAAACTAAGAATTTAGTGTGAGACTTGACGATTTTCAACCTTAATCCTATCGTTCTGTTGTGAGGAGGACATGTGATAAAGAAACATGTAACTCACCAACGTGTTCCATGTCCTCCTCACAACAGAACAATAGGATTAAGGTTGAACATCGACAAAGTGCCTTTTAATAATTGACAAATAATTGACAAACTTTGTTTTGTCCAAGGGAAGCAACAGTTGTGATTGGAGGATCAAGAAAGGGGGCAGGGCTCGAGATAGGTCCATTGCATACATTTCATTTTTGCTGACTTAATCAGTCCCGTCACATTTATATTCCTCTACAGGGGTTGACACCAAGGTCTCAAAAGCGCATGCTTGCCCATCGGGCGAGTACCGGTCATGTTCTACTTGGCCGAAATTGTGACTAAAATAGACTAAATAAATATTTAGGAACACTATGCGAGTAAAGATGATATCTTACAAACTGACAGTTCAATGACCTAAACAAACGTTAGCTGCTAATGTCAATTAAGCTGGTCCCAAAACAATTAAACTAACCATGGAGCTGCTCATAGCGGAACAATCCTCTGGGCGAAGTTCGTTTCATATTTGTGAGATAGTTAGCGGATAGTTATGATGCACTCCAGCTCAAAATAAACTTTTTTTTATCTACTTTTTCTCCCCATTTTCTATTTTTCTCCCATCCCAATTTCGTATTATCCTATTCTACCCTCCCCTGTCTCGAACGTTGTTAGACCATGCCTTCCACTGGTCGGCTGCAATGTGGACGAAGCCTTGCATCACGTGTCCCCTCCGGTACTCGAGGAGGCAGCCGTCGCATCTTTTCACCTGCACAGCGTGATCTCTCAGTGGCAAGGAGTAACGCGTGGGAGGCTCACGCTGCCCCCGTTGCTTCCGGATTCTGCTGTACAGGCGCACCAACCGACCTGTAGGAGTCGCTGTCCACAACGTCCGATCGCCACCCACCAGCTTTCCCACCCCCTAATACTGCCAATTGTATTAGTATGAACGACCAGCCAAGCCGGAAGCAACGCAGAGAGATGGGCTCGAACCCAGCATCTCCTGCGTTAGTGGCGAGTGCCTTGCCCACTGCGCCACTTAGCCGCCCATAAACTAAACTATGTTTAGTTCTATATAGTTTAGTTCATAGTTTATTTATAGCCTAGCTAGTTTATAGTTATAGTTTGCATTAGGGATGTCCGATATTATCGGCCTACGGATATTATCGGCCGATATCGGCATTAAAATGTGATATCGGAAAATATCGGTATCTGTTTACATTTCTATAACCTTTATTTACCCAGGCAAGCAAGTAAGAACAAATTCTGATTTAATTTATTGTCAAAAGTATGCATAATGTTGTGTTAATTCCACAACAAGAGATATGTACGGTAATGTTAATTACCTGAAATTATTCCATTTTTTGGGGGGGGAAACCCTGCATATATCGGTATCGGTTGATATCGGTATCGGAAATTAAGAGTTGGACAATATCGGTATAGGTAAAAAAGCCAATATCGAGCATCCCTAGTTTGTATAGATAGAAATATACGTTGTGTACCATGTTTACAAATCTACTATGGTTGAGGAGCTGGGAAAAACAAGCATCTGAAGTTTTGCTGAATCTACATAATGTTTATTAAAAAAAAAAAAAGATTCTCCCGCCCCGGGGCAGTTGGGCAACCATTAGTGTCAACTCTTAGAAAGTATTGAAATGAATCAAACTGAACACACAGTGTGTAATTTGTCCTACCATTGTCATCAAGGCAGTCAAGGTCACAGGGTTTGGTGGCGCTGGGCTTGGAAGACCCAGGACTTTCTCCCGCTGTGGAGTGGTGGTTCTTCCCCGAATCTGTGTCAGGCTGAGTGCGACTGGGTCCCGCAGCGGGAGGCTCCAGATGGTTCTTTTTACTCTCCTCTTTCCTGTGGCTGTGGTTGTTTTCTTTGTAGGGGGACTTCCTGTGGCGGGCCGGGGGACTGTCGGGACAGAGAGGCTGGGGGGCAGCAGCGGTAGAGGAGGAGGAGGTGGTGGTGGTGGTGACGGGAGGGGCCGCGGTGGCGTGCTTGCCGGAGGAGCTGCTCTCCTGCTGGGGCTCCGGCGTCTCGTTGTCGGAGCCGTCGACGGAGATGAAGCCCTCGCTGTCGGAGAAAGGCTCTGCGTCGGAGTCGGAGTCGTCGTCGTCGGAGCGGGGCGAGTCCGGGGCGTCCGCAGTGGAGTTGGACTCGTAGTGAGTCTCCTGTAGCGAGGCTCGGATGGCCGCCTCCAGCTGGCTGTCCTCGCTGGCGTCGATCAGACTCTCCTGGATGGTGGATGGTGAAGAGTGAGAGAGTGGCGAGGAGGAGGAGGAGGGATAAATGGATGAGAATATTAAACAGGGATTTAGCAGATTTTTAACCTGAATCCTATTGTTCTGCTGTGAGGACAGGGCCTTCCCTAAATAAATGGTACAGAGGCACAGTGCCACTACGACAACGCGCCAGCGCCACCATGTGTTTTAAAAATAAATTAAATAATAAAAGTAAATTAAAAGAAACATTTTTGCAGGCCAGTTTAGAAATTGTCATTGTCTAACACGTGATTGCTCTGTCCTCTGGTCCTCTGTGCACGTGTTCAAAGTTAAACTATTGTGCAACCTTATACACTGTACTTAAATGTTTGCTATTTTATTGAAATTATGTTTTTGAAGTTGCAGGAAATTACAGCAAATGGCTTTCTTGATTGCAAATTATTTTGCCACAGCCCCCCTCCGGACCACCCCCTAGTGACGACTCAGCCCCCCTCCGGACCACCCCCTAGTTTAGACTCAGCCCCCCTCCGGACCACCCCCTAGTTTAGACTCAGCCCCCCTCCGGACCACCCCCTAGTTTAGACTCAGCGCCCCTCCGGACCACCCCCTAGTTTAGACTCAGCGCCCCTCCGGACCACCGCCTAGTTACGACTCAGCGCCCCTCCGGACCACCCCCTAGTTTAGACTCAGCCCCCCTCCGGACCACCCCCTAGTTTAGACTCAGCGCCCCTCCGGACCACCCCCTAGTGACGACTCAGCCCCCCTCCGGACCACCCCCTAGTGACGAGTGACGACTCAGCCCCCCTCCGGACCACCCCCTAGTGACGAGTGACGACTCAGCCCCCCTCCGGACCACCCCCTAGTGACGACTCAGCCCCCCTCCGGACCACCCCCTAGTGACGAGTGACGACTCAGCCCCCCTCCGGACCACCCCCTAGTGACGACTCAGCCCCCCTCCGGACCACCCCCTAGTGACGACTCAGCCCCCCTCCGGACCACCCCCTGGTGACGACTCAGCCCCCCTCCGGACCACCCCCTAGTGACGACTCGGCCCCCCTCCGGACCACCCCCTAGTGATGAGTGACGACTCAGCCCCCCTCCGGACCACCCCCTAGTGATGAGTGACGACTCAGCCCCCCTCCGGACCACCCCCTAGTGACGAGTGACGACTCAGCCCCCCTCCGGACCACCCCCTAGTGACGACTCAGCCCCCCTCCGGACCACCCCCTAGTGACGACTCAGCCCCCCTCCGGACCACCCCCTAGTGACGACTCAGCCCCCCTCCGGACCACCGCCTAGTTACGACTCAGCCCCCCTCCGGACCACCCCCTAGTTACGACTCAGCACCAGCTTGGTCGATAACAGCCAACTGAACAGAAACTGCACTGTGGGGTAGACCACGGTGACCAAATGGCATCAGAAAGATGGCTGAAGACATGTAATACCATGTAATACCACTGTCCCTCGCCTGGCTGTGTGAGAGGGCCTTCACACAAAGAGACGACAGGACAACAAAGTCAGCAAGGCAACGAGTGACGTATTTCAGCTGCTTTCTCGAGAGCCAAAAACACCCTGGAACAGTTGGGAAAGCAGATCGCTGTCAACGACATCCGCTCCTGTAAAACGCCATTCTACCTTCTCACCCCAGCTGCATTTTAATGGTCAAAATGACTGGTCAACAGGAAAAGGAAAACACCATTCATTTTCACCATAGAGCCGGGGTAAAAAAACAGGAGCCGGGGTTTGTCAAAATGACGACAATGCGCGGGAGGCCTACAGAGAATGCGGAACACAAAATGACAAAGCTCATAATAGAGCACATAGAGAGAGGGGGGGGGGGTATAATGTACGAGACTCACAGAGCGAGCTCGTTTGGCGGGGGGCGCAGGGCAGGATGGTCCATCGAGCTGTCCGTGTTCGGTCAGGAAGCCAGTCACCTGCTCCAAGAACGAGGCCACATCCAGCTGGTTCCATTCCACCATCTTCTGGCCTGCAGGAGAATAGAGCAGGTCAACAGCATATCTACTAGGGGTGTCACCGTCTCCATAGAGAATCAAAGGTTCTAAAAGAATGACCTTCAATACAGTGTGTCAACGATTCTCCTCCTCTTGTTCGCTTCCCTAGGCCTCTCTTTTTGCTTTCTCTCCGAGTTAAAATGGTGGCTACTGCTATTAGCATCATGTTTAAAGGCAAATTTTCATTGTTTACAACTTTGAAACAACATTTCGATTTTTCTAAACCAGTAATATATATATATATAGAGAGAGAGAGAGAGAGAGAGAGAGAGAGAGAGAGAGAGAGAGAGAGAGAGAGAGAGAGAGAGAGAGAGAGAGAGAGAGAACTCTGTAGTATGAATACATTTGAATGCATAAAATAATCGAAAATCGATTGTTGTTATGACTCCTCAAAGCGTGTCCACACAGCATGTCTTCAGGTGTACTACGATTAGTTTCATGAAATGTGTCATTCTGAGAATTATTCTATCTTATCGTCATCATATATCAAAACAATAGAGCCACCGTATTGTAGCTAGTAGCCCTATGCTATTTAACGGTTTTAAAAAGCACCAAATTGAGACCCCTCAAATAACTATAGCTAAATACATTTGTTGTTTTGGAATGCACATTTTCTAATATGCTTGTCATGCTATTTACAATACAGTAGGTCTGACATTAAGCAACATATTTAATATAATTTGGCAACTCATCACACTCCTCAATGCAAGTAATTTCTTCATTTCTTTGCAGACAGAAACACTGTCCCATGCATTAGACCCAGCAGCAACTATCCTTGCCTCTCTTGACACCCCCCCCCCCCCCCCATCGCCGCCTCTCCAGGTTCGCTCCAGTTGCCCCCTCCATCATCTCTAAACTCATCAGCTCATCCAAACCCACAACCTGCTCCCTCGACCCCCTACCCATGCCCCTGTTGAAGATATGCCTCCCTGTCCTAATCATATGCTCCTACCTCACCAACCTCTTCAATCCTCACTGTCCCATGCAATTGTCCCCTCCGCCTTAAAAACGTCTGCCGTCACCCCAATCCACAAGAAACCTGGTCTTCTTAATCCATCCTGCCTTAACCACTACCTACCAAACTCCAACCTCCCCTTCATCGCAAAAACCCTGGAACGGCTCGTCACCACACAACTTCAAACCCACCTGCACTCCATAACCGATATGGATTTCGCCAGCACATAAACTGCACTCTTCAAAAGTACTCAATGACCTCCTCACCTCCGCTGACACTAGAGACCTTAACATCCTCACCCTCTTTGACCTGAGTGCAGCCTTCAATACTGTGAGTCGACATCCTGCTCAGCTCTCCAACAAATCACACTTCATTTCACTTCACAACCACTCCTCTGTCATCCACTATCACACAAGGTGTTCCTGTTCCCCAAGGTTCTGTACTCTGCCCACTCCTTTTCATCATCCACATCCTCCCTCTCTCTGTCAGATTCTCTGTATTGAAAAAGTATCTATGTTTCGGTATACTGTGCAACATTAGTCATGATGCAGAGGTTTATATTCTAGCATTGGTAGAAGGTCTGAACCATAATTTAAACCTTGTTTGGGTTCAGAGCTCACACAAACCTTTTATGGCCTCAGAAAGTCAGAGCCCCATTCATTGTCTATGGAGCAGCACCAGGTTTTAAATCCAAGTTTGGAGGGTTCAGAGAGGGTTTTCTATTGTGGTGTCTGGGTAGTGTAAAGGTCTAAGCACTCGCCTACCACTGCAGAGACCCAGGATTCAAATCCAAGCGGTACCTCCGGCTTGGTCAGTCGTCCGTCCGAACACAATTGGCAGTGTTCGCAGGCAGGAAGCCGTGGGGTACGAGTCATGGTCGTTGCAATAGTGACTCCTACTGGTCGGTCGTAGTAGGGTAGTAATGACCAGGAAGGGAACTGGCAAGAAAGGCCAAGAAAAAAAATAAAGAGAGATGGTTCTCTCCCTGATTTCTAGCTTCAGGAGAGAGTGGTGCGTGTTCACAAATACTGAACGTTCCTGAACCGTCCTGGGGCACAGGAAGGAAGTGAATTCTTAAAATGGTGGGTATTTCCCTTTAAAGGTGCTATGCATTATAAATGTCATTTTTCAGTCTCTAGCATTGTATTATAGTAATAGGAGTTCGTATCAATGTGTTTTTGGGCCTAAATACTATATTGGCGAATTCCTCAGCTACAGCCCATCCCCTCTTTGCCTCTAGTAAATCAGGTCATGTTGATTTGACGACCTGGTGCACGTCACAGGGCGCTGTTTATAGCGCACGGTGATGTGATTGGCTCTGTGGTTTTAGTAATGCCCGCCTCCATTCTTGCTACCTGCAGGGTGGAAGGTTTGTCCAGAAGATCACTAATCAGCTGAAGCCTGATGCGGTTCCCTCGGTCTTCGACAGACAGACCGGCGTTAGCTCTCGGGACTCGGGAGCGATCGCTAGCTACTTAGCACCAGCCGGGGCCGGCGTTAGCAACCGGGAGCGTCGTTGAGCATTCAGCCTGCTGGCTACCTAGATCCACTTCAACCAGCGTCGCGGAGCATTCAGCCTGCTGGCTACACAGCTTGTCGGTGTGCTAATAGCCTCTGCAAGCTAACGGTAGCTGGCTAAACAGCTTGTCGGTGTGCTGGAGCCTTTGCAAGCTAACGGTAGCTGGCTACACAGCTTGTCGGTGTGCTGGAGCCTCTGCAAGCTAACGGTAGCTGGCTCCAGGCTATTAGCACATCGACAAGCTGCTGGAGCTCCCGACGCTCGGCTGGTTGAAGTGGATCTAGGTAGCCAGCAGGCTGAATGCTCCGCGACGCTCCCGGTTGCTATCATGTGCAGGTCCTCTTCTCAGACCTGTGTGGCAAAGCACTGCACACGCATCATGCAAGCTACACATCGCTGCATGTTGATCAATGGTGGCCCACTCGGTGCATCACAGTGGGCTACTATTGTGCTAACAACAACCGCGGTGTCCGGCTTGTCGGCCCGCATGAGTGCTCGATTTGGGGTGGTTCTCTCCTCCTTGTGTGCCCCCGTTCTCGCGGGTGTCCTGCCGGGGAGCTTGTGGACGCGACAACAGCGGCGGCCGTAGCGTTAGTTAGCTCATAGCTATTGTGTACCACTAGCGTTACGGCGGGCTCGAGCACCCTACGGCTGCCGCCGTTGTCGCGTCCATGGGCTCCCCGGCAGGGTACCCGTGGGGACGGGGGTGTACAGAGAGGAGAGAACCATTTTGTGTCGGGCGTGCATGCCGGCCAGCGAGCCGGACGTCGGGATATGTTGTTAGCACAATAGCTACCAAGCTAAGCTATGTTAGCTTCTAACGGTGTATACACAATATGTACAACGACACAATGATTTACATTATTACAAATATGGTAACGTGGTTGTGGCTTTTACAAATAGTGGTAACATATATATAGATAGACAGTACTGCTACATCTCTATATTTATGACATACCATATTTGTATTGCTACAGTACTGCTCAGTACTGCTATGATGGAGACCAGAGAAAGACTTTCGTCTTGTTTACATCAGGGTCCCCCAATTTCAATTCATGGTAACATATTATATATATATAGATAGACAGTACTGCTACATCTCTATATTTATGACATACCATATTTGTATGTAACCTGAACCCTAATCTCTGACGGGGAGATGGGCGGAGCTATTTGGTGGGTGGCTGTCACTCAAAGCATTCTGCTAGTATGGGTGGAGCCAAGCCAATAATAGCCTGCTTTCATGAGGCTGAAAAATGCTGGTTTTGAGTACAAGATTAGAAATATAAAACAATGATTATTTTTGGAATAAAAATTACAGATGTGTTACATAGACTCACAGGAAGTGTGTAAAGTTGCCCAAATAGTGCTAGGAATAGCAGTGCATAACCCCTTTAAAAGGTCCAAAGATGTTTGTAATTTTACCCACTTTGTCCATTGGCTTCGCTTTTCTAAAAAAAAAAAAAAAAAAAAAAAAGACATACGGCTGCTTTACTCGAAGAGTTTCTAGGTTCCGCTTCCTCTGCTCTAGCCAAGTTGACACAATGATGGGCAACCCTGTTGACGGAAGGACCCCATCACATCGAAATGCACGCCTCCTTTCATCCATCTAAAATAGGCTTTATGGCTGTTTTAAATGTTTAAATTCAGATGTTTTTCCCTTTGGCGGCTCTCAATGAAGTTAAGTCTGTCCATGCAAGGTTTTACATGAAGGGGAAAGACCCTTGAACTGCAGACGTCTTGGACAGAGCTGAAGAGAGATTCCATCAAATGCTGCAAAGGCCCCTTCTAAGTACTCACCTGTGCGGGGGTCCAGTATGGAGATGTAGGGAAACTTGTTCAGCTTGTAGAACTGGATATATCTCTGTCCCTCCTCACTGTCATGATATACCTGTAATGACAACACAAAGCAGGTCAACTAATTATGCAGAGTGGCAGGTGAAGCAAGGCACCAATACCACCTTTTCACCACAGATACCGATTCTGATCAACTTTATGTATCGTCCGATACTGTGTATAGAAAATTGCTTTTACTGATTAGTGTAGACTTGGACAATTAGTTTGTGGTCATTGGATAAAAAGTTTTAAGATATAATCTCTTGTTCTCTATTGGAGAGAACTAACATGCTTCTATGTGCCAAACATGCAGAAAACCAAGTCGCTTTGCTCAGATTTGGCACATGTTACACATGGATCTTGGTAATGAATAGAATTATCTGTAAAAAAGAAAACGATGTATTGACCCATACAAAAGGAATCCCTCTCAATCATCACTTATGACCCACTATGACAGTATAACGGTGTGTCAGCAAGGCACACAGGATACTGACAAGCCCCCAGCAGCCACCCAAACCACAAACTGTTTGAGCTCATGCCGTCTGGCAGACGGTACTGCAGTCTCAGGTCCACATCCATAAGAACACTGAACAGCTACTTCCACCAGGCAAACATACTACTAATGGACAGACTCAAGTTATCACACAAGCATACACACAAAAGCACCTTAATTAAGTGACTTACACACACAGTCCTTCCGATTCTTGGGAACCATCATCTCCCATGACCTCAAGTGGGAGCTGAACATCAGCTCCCTCCTCAAGAAAGCACAGCAGAAGATGTACTTCCTGCGGCAGCTGAAGAAATTCAACCTGCCAAAGACGATGATGGTGCACTTTTACACGGCCATCATTGAGTCCATCCTCACCTCCTCCATCACAGTATGGTACGCTGCAGCCACGGCCAAGGACAAAGGCAGGCTGCAGTGTGTCATCCACTCTGCTGAGAAGGTGATTGGCTGCAATCTGCCATCCCTCCAGGACCTGTACGCCTCCACCCCGGCCACAACCTGTTTGAGTCACTCCCCTCTGGCACGAGGCTGCGGTCCATCAGGGCCAAAACCTCACGCCACAAGAACAGTTTCTTCCCCTCTGCAGTGAGCCTCATCAACAAGGCTCGGGACCCTCACTGACACCCCCCCCCACTGTGTTACATTAACACACCCTACTGGACTATATACTTGCCCACTGTATTGTTACTTCATTCTAATTAGTGTATATAATTGTATAATTTGACCACATCTGCCCAGGTGCACAGCCCTGGCCTATTCCTATTCCTACTTTATTTTTTACTTAACATTGTACTATATCTATCTATTGAGCTATATTTAACTTAGTTTATTTCCCACATAATTGTATTCAACCTCTTACGCAGTCGTACAGCCCTGGCCTATATTTTATTTCATAAATATATTATTCTATTGTGCTTAACTTAGCTCATATTTAATTTTACTTTACTCCACCACTTTATTGTGTCCGCTAATGTTGCACCAGTAACGTCCAAAGCAAATTCCTTGTATGTGAAAAGTATACTTGGCAATAAAGACCTTTCTGATTCTGCTGCTACTTACAATATAGATATTATTTTATTACTTATCCATTTTTTTTTTTACCTTGTATTGTATAGTTGTATAGATCATAGTGTATTGTTGTTTACAAATCTACTACAGTTGAGGAGCTGGGGAAAAACAAGCATCTCACATTTTTCTGAATGTATGTACATTTTAAAAAGCTGTGACAATAAAGGAATCTGAACCTGAATCTGCATCTGAACTAGAAGTGTGTGGTGGTGTCTTTATCGGCAGAGACCCTTTCCTCTGCCTGCATTTTATTATTTTGCTTTTCTTATGTACATGTTATGTGCATTAGGTGCTTGCTATTACCCCATGTGGAACGCACCTGATTGAATAAACATGCTGCTAGTGGGCAGTCCATGGTTCTCTGCTCCCATTCTCAAAAAGAAAACGGTGGCTTGTTCGGTTATCAACTCTCTTTTTCTACCTAAAAAGGATGTTTGATACGATATTACTGGATATTGAATAATATTTGATCTACAATGTTTGAGTTTGATAATTTCCTATGTTCTGCTGGTGCTCTAGTGACTTCTAGTGGCTCAAACTACTTAGTCTGCCTTTAAGCTTGGTATGGAGTGGTGTAGTATTCAACACCAGTCAATACCAGCACCCTGTTTAAGGCTGGTATGGAGTAGTGTAGTATTCCACACCAGCCACCCACATTTCCTTATGGTTGGCAATACACTGGTAAACCTTTTTGGGCAACAGTGGACAAAATATATTTTTCAAATAAATGGTGTAACTGTGTTGGTTAGAAACTGGATGCATACCTGCCAGAATATGAAATGCTCTCTAATGATGGTCCTGACGGCATCGTTACTCCACACGTCCCTGTTGAGACACTGGCAGGCAAAGTCCTGCACATTCTGGATGTTGATCATCAGCCACTTGTTCTCCAGTTGACCACAGTCCTTTGCCTACAGGATACAGGATAGTACAGGTCTCACTTATGAATACTTCTGTGTGTGTAAAAGGTTGAATGTTGATCAAATACTGTGCCACGGACTCATTTTCAAATCTTAAATGGAAATGAGTTTGATAGTATATTCAAAAGCTCTTTTCTTTTATAAGAGGTGCTGCCATGGGCTTGTTACAACAATATAAATCAAAATGATAAAGAATGTCATCTGCTTTGTGTCATCTAAGTAACTGGCCTATGAAACTCAGTGGAACATATTAAGACACATCTGATTATACTGTGATCTCGCATTTTGGAAAAGGACACCCATCCTGGTTTTTGAAGGCCAACACTTCCCCTGTTGGATTGTATTTGAGCATGGTGAGAGGATGCAGCACAGTGCTATGTTTCTCAATACTAAAACAATCAGTGAACATATGCCCATACTAGTCAACATCATACTAGACACTACACAATGTTTAAAAAAGAAAAAAAGTTAACCTGTCCTTTAAACTGGAAATCGGTGAATTAATAATGTCATCAAGTGACACTTTTTGGAGTTGGTCTAATTAATTAGTAACTGGTTTTGTGGGCATCCATTTTTACATCCAAATTACTTACAGTAGTTTGATTTACATGTTAGGCTTACAGCTCTGAATAAAAATGTTTACCCATATCCCAGTAAAATCACCATGGGTACTGTCATAGTGTCCTCATATCCCAGTAAAATCACCATGGGCACCGTCATAACCATGGGTACCGTCATAGTGTCCTCAGTAAAATCACAATGGGTACTGTCACATAGTGTCCTCAGTAAAATCACCATGGGTACGGTCATAGTGTCCTCAGAGCATTATTCACCGTCTATGGAGCAGCTCCAGGATTTGTCTCTTGATTACATCATCATTAATTTCATCATTAATCCTGAATTTCCCCAAGGGGATCAATAAAGGAATATCTTATCTTATCTTATCTTAAACTATTGTCCCTCAGGTGCTCAGCTCAAGGAGAGACATGTTCATATACCGTAATTCCTCTTATAGTAACCGGTATTCAATTAAAAACCGGGTCTCTATTAATGACCGGGTGCGCTGTTGAGCTAAGCAATTATAAGCCGGCCTCCTAATACAAGCCGGGTTTCATGTATATTAGAGGAATTACGGTATTTCCCTCAACGGATTTACCATAGGTAATATATTTTGTTATTGTTGTTATATGCTGGCCTGGCTGTGCAGTAAATACCATATAATGGTATGGTGTTAATGTTTACCAAGAGAGTAAGCCTACCTCAGAATTGTATAAAACAAAGTTATTATTATTATTATACCAGTATTGTGATTGCACTATTTTACTTTATTTAACTTTTTTTGACCACCTGTAATTGCACTGTTTACTACCGTATTTCATACAGTACTTGGTTTCAATAAATGAACCCAGTACATATTACTGGGCTCAAACTGACACAAAATGTTGATTTATTCATTATGATCTGTTTGAAAATGAGAAATATAGGCCTCTCTCTTATACATGCCTCCTCCTAATACAAGCCTGGTATCCGCTACAGTTGAAACAAATACAAGCCGGGGTTACTATTAGAGGAATTACGGTATTCACAAATGGAACCCGATAACTTATTAATTATATTTTAGTGTTTTTAGACTTTCCGGTCAGGTTTGGACAGTCGCCCAAGTAGCATTCTGCTCACACCATGATCCGATGGTCCAGACCGCAACCTGTGGTCAGGTTGGCATTGTGATCAGAATTCTACCCAAGGCTTTGTTACACTTGTCATTTCAATGTGACTTTTGACATCTGGGCATAAAGATCTGATGCTGTGAGATCACATTGCTGTGTGTCCAGTCCACACACACACAAGACGAAAATGGCTGTTATGCGTCTCCCATGGCTGGATTGCGCTCACATTCCTGCTCTTCCTCTCCGTGTCTTTACGTTGCTCCCATGCACACTGGGGCTCAATCGCATTCACACCACGTAGAACCAACTCAGAATCCGGCTCAACCAATATGACCAAAATCCACCGTGGGACTGTCCAGACCCAACAGTTAATGAGTCACTGCGAGATTGGATGATACAAGTTGCATTGAAATGATTAGTGTAACCTGGGGCTCAAGAGGAAAAGCAAGGAAAACCAGAGAATGTTCAATGAAATCAGCCACAGTGGAACCATATTGGGGATCGTCATGCAAAGTGTGGACGCACAGGAAAATGCAACATCTGAATAAAGGGGTCCAGCGGGCATTTCCTCACCGTCTCAAAGCTGCCTTTGTGCATGAGCTCAATGGGGGGACGAAAAAGGTCTGCCAGGGTGCTCAGCTTCTTATCCACTGCACTGCCATTCCGCAGCTCCTGCTCCTGTCGGACTGGGGAAAGACATGCACCGCTCAAGGACCACACCGATCTAACAAGCGGTAGCTCGTTTACTAATCAGCACTGTCGTGTTTTACATACAGTGGTCTCCAGGTTGAAACGCACACTTGATGTCAGCGCCTCAGAGCAACTACTGTAGTGACTTTTCAAATGCAGCTTGGAGGACAGAAGTCACCCCCGGTCCTTAACCGGCTATACGTACGTATGCTAATTGCGACAGGACAGCTGTTTCAATTGCTGGTGGTCGTTGGTACAAACAACATTCCGGCGGTAGAATTACCTAAATTAGTGAGTCTTTTGAACTGGAGACTACTGTGTGTTTTTCTTTTTATGGTTGCTTTGTTTACCTTTAACACTTTGATTGCCTAAGGCTAAATTCATGATATACCATCCGTTGCCAGCTCTATTTAACATGGAGAAGTTCCCCTTCTTTGCAGGGCTATAACTTTTTTAATTCTATTGCTAGATTGCCATTATTAGGGCCCATTCAAGGTCCTATATGTATTGTTCATGGTGTAGCAACGTTAAACTTTTTCATTCACATATTCATACTAAAATATGGTCTAAGGTATAAGTATGTTTTCATCTCTTTCTGCAGCTTTCTCCAGAACGTGATTTATAGCCCCAAATGCATTATATTGATGATGAAATACAGTTTGATAGCAATCGGCGCGATATAAAAAATTCCAACTGGACGTACTTCTGGAAGTTACTACACGTCATCTGATGTTGACCGGATGGGCGAGGGGGCGTTTATAATTCCGTGGGCAACGTTATACCATTCATCTAATGTGGGTCATATGTTCATCAGATCAGTTAGTATCGAACACGGTAATATTACACGCTAAAACTCACCCCAGTCTCCTCGGGCCGTTGGGCGATCAGCGTGGGGTAGACAGTTTTCCATTATGGGATGTCGAAATACCCGGTCCATTTCCAGGTTGTATAATAGTATATACGTCCAAATCATGTTGTTTATCGAGTTATTGGCAACGGATCGCTATGTATTGTGTCGAGCTCGAGTCCCGGGACCTATAGCGAGTGCCCGGAAGTAATATGGGTGATCACCACTTCATCCACATGACTTCCTGTTTGGCGTTTCTGCCGATCGGCCACCAGATGGCGCTCTTGAACCGCTAGAGGAGCTCAGAACTGTGTGTGAAGGCTGCAGAGGGGAAATATGATTCCGATCACAGATTTTTTAAATATTGATATCAAAGACAAGTTACGGCGTCCTAGGCAACTTGAGCATGGCTAGGAAAGATGCCTAAACACGTTTTCGGCACTTAAAGTGTTAAAAACTGTTTTGACCGTTATGGCGATAAACCATAGATTTATATAACGTATTTCTGGTCCAACACAAGCATCAACAAGGTGTCATTTTTGTTAGCGGGACCAGGAGATACATTTAAGGGGAGCTTTATCACCATACCAGTCCATTAAGTCAATGTAGCAGGCTGGGTTAGGGTCAAGTCAACTCACTTTCAGCTGAATCAAATCAAGATATAAGTTGATTCTACAATTCACTTATACTGACATTAGAGCAGATATGAGACTTTTCATCTTTCAAGGGAGATCCACCTGCTGAATTTATTTGAAAGTGAAGTGACTGATATGAAGTATAGATAGCTATGAATACAAAACCAGACGTGACAAGAAGACAGAATGAGAGAAAAAGCATGCATTTCCTATTGACTTATTTTAAGCCCCGTCCTCTTTTCTTGATCCTCCAGTCAAAACTGTTGTTTCCCTCAGGAAAACTTTGTTTGAGGAACTACACAGTGCTCAAGGAACTACACAGTGCCAGACCCCCCCCCGGTCTGTTTGATGGCCACGTCTGGCCCATGTATGTCAAATTCAAGAACATCAACAAACAACAAACTTTGTTTGTCAGAGCGAAGCACTGTGATTGGAGAATCAAGAAAAGAGGGTGGGGATTGAGATAACTTTACTCTTCCACATTTTGTTACCATTGTAGGTTAGTCAAGAAACTCACTCGTTTCGGTTTGGAAGTCCCGGAAGCCATCAAATATGGATCTGGCAGGTCTTCGTCGCTTTGGCACTGCAAGAATAACAGAAAAGAATGTGAACCTAAAAAAACTAAAGAAAACCATCAAAGGACTGACTGCTAGCAATAACAATTACCATGCAAGAGATTCTTCAAAACAACTAACCCCAGCCAAATGCTGGTAAACCTTTGAACTCATTCACTGCCAACGACGAGTATACTCGTTATTGGGTGCCAATCGTTGAACGCCAACAACGAGTATACTCGTTATTTGATCGTTATTTCTTTTATTCGATATTTCTATTCATTACAGGCACATGGACTCGGGGTTAACATGGGGAATCAGCCTGAGAATGTAAAAGTGCAATACCGGCCGCATCCCGCTAGACGGCGGTATCGAGCACCCTTTGTACCCTTCTATCTTCGCCTGCGGGACGGCCAAACATCTCCGGTTCAAATATTCCCAATCCATATGTTGTGGTGGATTATGGATTATGCCGTGGGCCAAATTGACATTGGATGTACCAGATGGTGATCAAACAATTGGAATATTATTTTTGGAATACTCCCGATCACAGGTAAGAATGATCCGACGTCAATTTTAGCTTGATCCTGCAATGCTTTTACACCGATCGGGCTGATAACCGTTTTTAAGTGTTCGATACGAATGCTGTTACTGACAATCAGATAATCAGAAACGGCCCCCTCCCCCCTTTCATGCATTCATGATGGAACATAATACCTATGATATAGATTTTATTCCGGGATAATAGCGTATACAGGCAAGAAATGGCAACGTCTATAGTGGAATTGACTAATACGGCTATAACTCAGCATTTCATGAATTACCCTAGACCGCTCTAAAACCATACTTATAGTCACCACGGTATAACACGGGAACGTATGGATGGAAAAATTTATTCTTTTTCACATATTGAACGATAGATAGATGATGTCAAATGAGCCATAGTATTGTATCCATAGCTATAATATAGAATATAGTTATAGCTCTACAAACAAGGTGACTCAGTCCTATCTTTTAAAGTGTGGCAATGCTACCACAGGGCCATGGCTAATCCCCGGCAGTCAATGAGTTAACATTGTTTACTCTACATGGAATTTTGGCAGGTACCCGATCATCATTTAGGAGTTCTAATTAAACAATGGCTCACTTTAGGCCATCTTAAAAAAGGGGGGATGGGCGGAGATCTGGGGGAAAAAACAGCCCATTACCAGAGTGCGATTGACAAGTTAGCTTTGTTCTCCGCTAGCTTTTCCTCTCAGAGAAAAAGAGAAAGCGCTAAAACATTGCCTTGTGCTTTCTCCGGTGTAGTCCTCTGACGAAAACAAATGCCTCCATCACCAGAACCTGTGTCATTTCCCGCATGCGTTTATATGACTAACATGTTGTAGTTTGGAGACCAGACAAGACTTGTCAGGGATCCCCTCCCTGTGAAAGATCTTGTAATGTGTATGTTGTGTTGCTGATGGGTCACATCATCTGAAAACGACGACGACTTCAAGATCCCCAATTGCAAAACAAAGAGTTGTGTTGTAAATGGTAAATGGGTGCATTTATATAGCGTTGTGTGAAGCAGCACAGCACACTGACGATGTTTAAAGACTTGTAGTGTGTCGGCTGCTTAAGAGTATGATGTAGTCAAACGGACAGGTGCAGTGCTGGGTACAGTACCTCCAAACAGCGGCTCTGGTTCCACCAAGATGTCCTGCTTCTGAGGAATGGGTGCTCGTACTTCACTGAAACATAAGGCAACACATGTTAACATGAACGTGGTTCCAGGCAGGCATGCGTTGTTCATGGGACGGGGTAGCACGGTGTGGGACCTCACTCGCTATTTGCATATCAATAGCTCCGGTCGTCAGGTGTGTTAAATACGTTCTCAGACACATTCACACCTAACCTTGTTGTGAAGACGTTTTACATTCCATTCGTAGAGGCAATTAGGCACTGTCTTTAGTCTGTGCCCAAGCGAGGGGACATTAAATGCGCATTCGCGGGAGCGCGCGCACGCGCAGGGAGCGCGCGTGCACGTGGTGCGTGTCACCCCAGATGATTTCAATAACGCACCACTGGTTCCAGGTGGTCTCTGCTAGAACTCTGGCGTTGGTGTGCCGGGAAATTTAAAGAGACAAGAGAACGTGACTTCTCCTCCGAGGAATAGGACTATAGTCTTATCAAAACGCTTTTTGGAGATTCCCCATTAACCATAAACCCACACAGGCCAGTGGAGCACAGCATCAAACTTACTCTTCGGGGGGAGCTCTGCTGCTGGAAGCTCCCGTTGAACTGGAGCTGGTGCTGGGCTCTTCTGAAATCCCCCCTCCATCCAGGAACATGGTCACTGCCATCTCTAGGTTGTTGCTGCATGCCTCCAACATATGCTTTCCCACACTCTCTGTGGCCCCTACGTATAAATAAGTATACATCATAGATATAGAAAGATGACCAATAGAATGATTATTCTATTTGTAAAATGGTATACACACAGATAGTGGTAAATATCTCTAAATAAAATGAATATGCATATATTCCTATTCTGTTGCTAGGGGAACAGCTTTGGCCCCTGTGTATTTCCTGTCAGCAACTGTAAAACATTGCAACAGGAAATACAAAGGGAACTATGTAGAACGTTTATGTTGTTTAAGTTAGAAAAGGTCTATATTAGAAGCCTATGTATCACACATCATCCCACTTTTCTATGAATTAATAATAAATGACCCAAACCTTGCTTGTTAGCTAGGGGGAAAATGACAACTGGACCTATGCTGTTAGTAATAATAGGCCTATAATCTAACAGCTCTCTAAAATACATACGAATTTGAATGTGTTGAATGTCAAATGTAAACATCTTTAATTCTTCAATTGTGTAACATTTCATGACCATTGTCACTTGTCAGGTATAATCTTACGTCTTCAAATTCTACTGTACAGTCTATGTTCACTTTCCTATGTTGACTGCGCATGCCCACTTCACTTTCCAAGTCTCCCCTACAAGCAGTCCGAAATGTTTAACTAGTCTGGCTCATCCCTAGTTCGATCGAATACATGAGCGAAGGCAAACTTAAACTGACAATGTTTAACAGCGTATTCAAATATATCACGCAACTTTTGTGGCATCAGTGAGAGAAAGGTTAGAGGCGGAAGATGTTTGATTCCCAGCCACCAGCAGTTAAACGCGAGGCGGAGCCTGGAGAGAAGCTCGCCAGCCCGACTGATCGTGAAGGAAAATGTTGCTGCTGCACAGCCGACGTCCATTCTACAGAGCTAACGTACAATCAGAAAAGATACTAAAAAGCCACCATGCTCTACCTAACGTTAGCTTGCCATCAACAGTGCCACATAATCACTGCCTTTAAAAGTAACTATTTAGGGCGACAATTCTTATCTACGTTAAGTATTTCTTAGATTTTCTATTTTATTTGATTCATTTTACTTTAAAGTTGACCAGCTAGCTGCAAACACTTGGCGGTGGCTGACTGCTGTTCTTTTCCCCTTTACAGAGCACTGACAGGGGGGCAGTGCAAGACTCATGCCCATTTTGTTTCCTGCTGATTAAATCCGAGGATCTTGAGCGAAGGAACTCTTTTTGGGGGCTAGCCTCTGGTCATTTTATAGACCAAGTGCATTAAAAAAATATTTTCATTACCTGTAATTGCTGTAAATTGTTGTATTAACCCATTCACCCCCGGAGTTGATGCGTCTCCGAGCGCCGCCATCTTACCGCCACAAACAACAACATAAATGTTGCGCGTGCGTTCCGCCGTCCTTTACCCTGGCGTCACCAGAGGTTTGTGTTGCATTATGGGTTATGTATTTCGTTCATGGAAGGTGAACATGAATTGTAGTATTACCGGCATTTTTTTGGTAATACTTCATAGGGGGGGGGGGGGGGGCTCGTATTTGTACCCTTATAATAATAATAATAATAATAATAATAATAATAATAGATGCTAATAATAATAGTCATAATGATCAAATGACTCTATCCTTATAATAATAATAATGATCAAATTACTCTGTAATGTTACTATGTACATGTCAAAATACTTCCCAAAGGCCAGTGAATACCATGATCACAACACCAGAGGGAGCTCCACAAATCATGTTAAACCCAGATTCGGCTCAAACAAGGGACTAAACACGTTTCGCAATTATGCCACATCAATGTGGAACGCCCTACCCAAAGTTGTAAAGGAATGTGAATCACTACCCACTTTCAAAACCACTCTCAAAGAGCACCTACGGGAGACTGCAATTCGAAACTGGCCCCTGTAAAGGTCCTAACCCAACCCCCTCCAATGTACAGTAAATGACCAAGTATGGTTGTCAATATTCCAATGTACAGTTTTGCTTGTACAGTGTCCCCCACCCACCCCTCCTACCCAACCCCCCCACCCAACCACCTCCAATGTACAGCCCCCCCCACCCCACCTACCCAACCTCATCCAATGTACAGTTTCTACGTCAAATGTATATACTCTCTTTTCTAGACTCTTTTTGTATCACAAACAGTACAGTATTTTCAAATCTGGTATGTCAAAAATGTATAGATGTAGCAGTACTGGACCTATCTGTATGTCGTGTATGTCATATGTTATGATGAATTGAAAATGGGGGACCCTGATGTAAACAAGACGAAAGTCTTTCTCTGGTCTGCATCCCCTTAACAATTGTATGTATTGAGCTGTACTGTACTGTATCCATTCTGCAATCTGTTAATAAAGTTTTCAATCAATCAATCAAACTATATCCTTATTATAATAATAGTAATAAAAATCATCATCTAATTAGCCTACTCTATAGGAGCCAAAGCACTCACGCTTAGTTGCCTACACTGTTAAAGTCTACATTTCAGAATACAATGGGGCTTAGCTGTATGTAACCCAGGGTTCAGATTCATAACTATTTAGTCATAGGGACATAAATAGTTAATGCTATTAGGTAAGAACTTTCTAGAACGTAAAACATTCTAGAACCACCATATGATGTCATGATAGAAGGTTCTGGAACCTTTGTGATGTCACCATATGATGTCATAATAGAACATGCCGGAACATTTGATATATAAACAGGCGATCTGGTACAGGCGATCCTCGGTATCTGAACCAGCACTGAACAGACTGAATGGACTAAACACCAGACTGAAACCTGCAATTCTCAACCAGCATCCCGGAGCAGTTCCAGACCACCCATCACCACGTGTGCCCACACGGGACGAGGCGGTGTGCCGGACCGATACCAGATGGCGAGCCAACCCCGGAACATTTGATATAGCTCAAGGCTAATGCCAGCCTGATGTGAATACCCCTGTTGCTCAACTCTTGTTACACCAACAGTCCGGTAGGATTGAACTGATTGAACAAGACTACCAGGACTTCCAAGGGCTTCGACCCCGTTCACCTTGTGTTATTTTGATATTGTATGTTGTATTTGATTTGATTTAACTTGATATATGGGTACTGATATTCTCCTATAAGAAGGGAGAATTAAAGGGTAAATTCACCCAGTTACTTAATCACAGTATGATGTCATAATAGAACATTCTAGAACATAGAAACTTCTAGAACGTTTGTGGTGATGTCATAATAGACAATTCTAGAACATAGAATCTTCTGGAACGTTTGTGGTGATGTCATAATAGGACTTTCATTTATTCAATTCAAACAACATTCCGGAACATACTGGAACATTCTAACACTGTAAAAATGACATATTGGAATAATCTAGAACATTTAAAACATTCTTTGATATATGGAACATTCTGGAATAACAGCAATATGTGGCCAGACATACAGCCAGTAGACCTTCGGGGGAATAACCAACAGCATCTAGCTGCAGAACCACAGAACCATCACAGCAGCGGCTGGCTGAGGACCGGTGGGCCCATCTCGGAATAATATTCTTCATAACGGACCATCGCCCACCCCTGGCCAGGGGAAATGCTGCATATACGTATTTAAAAACTGCTTTTTACTAATTGGAAATATTTCCACTACTTCTCCAATTTATACTCTAGGTGTTTAAGCATAGCAAAGCTCTTTCAAGATCAAAGTTAATGTTCTCTTTTCTTTTTTTTTTCTTCTCTTTTCTCTGATTTATTGAGGTTCTCTTTTCAGTTCAATACCTCTATATTATTCTTGGGTTATTATAAATGACACAAGTTCTTATAAAATTTAAGTGATTATGGTATGATAATTTAAGCTTATTTTTGGTCTTTATTTTTAGTTTTATCTTATTTAAATTTTTATTTAACGGGAGAGTGGCCAAGCCACAGTTGACATTCTACTTATGGTAGAATTTAGAATATTAGATCCTATACATAGGAATGTTAAGGATAATTGGATCATTCTGGGATATCCGGTGGTTTAAGGGAGGGAGTTATACGCGAAGGTTGTGTTCATGGAACACAGTCCTGTACGATTCTCGGTGGGAGGGGGGAATAGGGGATTTTTATTTGTATATATGTATGTTTTTAAGCTCGGCTCTCAACGGGACCTCAATAATTGGATGTACATCTATTGTAGCTTCGCACTCCAGAAGCATTACCAACAACTACACAACAACATGTATAGATTATGGCTAGTTTGAATATAATGATCTGGAACACTGGTGGAATAAATAATCAACACAAACGCAAAAGCGTGCTCACACTGATGAAAAAAGAACAGGTGGACGTGGCTCTGCTAAGCGAAACGCACATTTTAGAGAAAGACATAGATACGTTAGCGGACAACACATATCATAACATTAGTCACTCTTCCTTTGGAACGAGAACTCGGGGAGTAGCCATAGTCGTTAGACGGAAGTTGAATATTGAATTGAAGGGAATATGGTCTGATGCAGATGGTCGGATAACTATAGCTAAGATTTTACACAAGAACAGGAAAATAGCGTTGTAGCGGTATACGCCCCAAATTTATACAAAGTTAGTTTCTTCACTACACTTACCAGAGTAATGTTAGACCTTCCCGAATACTCATTTATAATTGGTGCGGATTTTAATGCCAAGGATGGACAAATCAAACCCCTCCTTTTCCAGCGAACAAAAAAATTCATCTAATGCATTAAAGGATTGGTTGAAGATTACAGGTGTAAATGACTTATGGCGATCACTCAACCCCACGACCCGGAAGTACTCTTGTCGATCTGCGAGACATAACACATTATCCAGAATAGATTACGTTTTTACATCCCCGAGACTATTTGATAACTACGATGTGGAAATGATACCTAATGCATTATCAGATCACTGTTATTTACTCCTAAAAGGAACATTTGGTATACTATCATCCCGAGCCCCAAGATGGCGATTTAACACGATGCTGCTTAATAACAAGGAATTCATTACACAAATCAAAGAAGCTCTTACGGTATTCCTACGGATGAATGCGAACTCGGTGCAGGATCCCAGAATATTATGGATGTCGGCAAAGGGAATGATCAAGGATTTCACTGATAGCTTTTCCTCCCAAATACGCAAGAATCGATGCTCAAAACTGGCTGAACTGGAAACGCTTTACTCAACGTTATTTAATTCTTTACAATACAACAACTCGGTTCGACTGGAAAATCAAGTCAATATACTAAAAAAAGAGATTAACGCCATATACAGACAACAATCTGAAATGCAAATACGTAGCACAAGACAACAGCAGTACTCCCAAGGTTCCAAACCAAGTCACCTATTAGCTATGCAATTAAAGGAAAACTCCAACATTTTGGGAAATTAGCTTATTTAACATCTTCCCTGGAGTTAGACAAGAAGATGCATACCTTTTTTGTCTCTGTGTGTGCATTTAGCTTAGGGAACAGTCGCTCTGTTAGCGTAGCTTAGCTTCATCACTGGAAGTGGGGGAGGGTTTGAGCCTGACGTTCCCTACAGTGCCCTACAGTCACGAAATACACTCCAAATACAACTCCAAAACGTTCATGTAAACATGTTGTGACCTGTGTATTCACCACGTGGAGAAATAAAAAATAATTGAATTAGACAATTACGTTTTATAAGCAAATATACTCTGAACTATTTTTTTGACCAACCACTACTCTATGAGCGCAGCCAGTGATTTCAACGTGACGCTGTGTGTGTTTGATTGATTGATTGATTGATTGATTGAAAACTTTATTAACAGATTGCAGAATGGGTACAATACAGTACAGCTCAATACACACAATTGTTAAGGGGATGCAGACCAGAGAAAGACTTTCGTCTTGTTTACATCAGGGTCCCCCATTTTCAATTCATCAGGACATATATGACATACATGACATACAGATAGTCAGTACTGCTACATCTATACATTTATGACATACCAGATTTGCAAATACAGTACTGTTTGTGATACAGAAGGAGTCAAGAAAAGGGAGTATATACATTTGACGTAGAAACTGTACATTGGAGGAGGTTGGGTGGGGGGGGGGGGTTGGGTACATTGGGATATTGACAACCATATGGGTAATTTACATTGGAGGTGGTTGGGGGGGGGGGGCACACTGTATAAACAAGTAAAACTGTACATTGAGGGGGGGGGGGGGGAGACACTGTACAAACAAACAAAATTGTTCATTGGACTATTGACAAAACCATACTAGGTAAATGACTGTACATTGGAGGGGGTTGGGTTAGGATATTTACAGGGGCCAGTGTTAAATTGCAGTCTCCCGTAGGTGTCCCTTGAGAGAGGTTTTGAAAGTGGGTAGTGATCCACATTCCTTTACAGCTTTGGGTAGGGCGTTCCACATTGATGTGGCATAATTGCGAAACGTGTTTAGTCCCTTATTTGAGCCGAATCTGGGTTTAACATGATTTGTGGAGCTCCTCTGGTGTTGTGATCGTGGTATTCACTGACCTTTGGGAAGTATTTTGACATGTACATGGGTACCTTGGTCGTGTAGTGTATCTTGTAGACCAGGCCCATTGCAAGTTGCTGTACTCTGTCGTCTACTCTAAGCCATCCTAGGTTGTCAAAGTGGGCAGGGGTGAGGTGGGTTCTAGGAGTAAGGTCAAGCAGTAGTCTGACCAGTTTGTTTTGAGATGTTTGTAATTTTGTTTTTAGCGCCTTTGAGGTGCTTTGGTACCATGAGGTGCAAGCATAGTCGTAGTACCCCTGAATGAGTGCTCCTGCCAGAGTCTTCAGGGTATTCTTGTTTACCAGAGAGGAGATCCGGTACAAGAATCGAGTTCGTTGGTTGACTTTTTTTATTACATTGGATGCCATTTTGTCACAGGAGAGATTAGCCTCTAGGATGGAACCCAGGTAGGTAATTTCATCTTTCCTTGTGACAATATTGTCACCCACTGTAACTGAGAAGCCGTCGGTCTTGCTGAGTTTGTTATTTGAACCGAAGAGAATGGACTCTGTTTTGCCCATGTGTAATGATAGTTTGTTATCAGCGAGCCATATGCAGATTCTGCCTAGTTCCGAGCTGAGGGTTTTTTCAACCTGTAACTTGTTCTTGTCAGAGACCAGCAGGGCTGAGTCGTCCGCAAACAGGAACAAGTTGCAGTCACAAGCTGACGACATGTCATTTGCATAAATTAGGAACAGTAGCGGTCGTAATATGCTTCCTTGTGGAACACCACAGCTCACTGTGAGGGGGGGGATAGGGTACCGTTTACCTCCACCATCTGTTCCCTCCCCTCAAGGTAGGATTGCATCCAGCTCACTGATAGACTATCAAAACCAATTGCTTTTAGCTTGTCAATCAGAATGGAGTGATTGACCATGTCAAAGGCCTTTTGTAGGTCCAGCATGACCATGCCGCAGTATTTGCCTGCGTCCACCTCTTGTTTGATGTGGTCATTCAAATAGAGAAGGCATGTGTCAGTGGAGTGTTCAAATCAAATCATGTTTACATTCTCATTCATTCAAAAGATCCAAACCGATTGAAGTTTATGGATACCATGACTTGAAATCTTCTTACCTTGATGATTAAAAGCCTCCCCAATTTAGAAAACAGTAATCCAATGGCTGGTATTGATATACTACTAACTACTGCACGCTAACGGAGCTAACCGGACACTCAAGCAGATAACGAGAGCAATGACTTCCTTTCTGGGGGGTTTCAAAATAAAAGAGCGACGTCTATAGCAGCGGAATACGTTTATTTTGTACATTATCTAACGTTAACACGAACCTAAACTAACGTTACAACTAACCTAAAGTTAGTTTAGGTTCATGTTAACGTTAGATAATGTACAAAATAAACGTATTCCGCTGCTATAGACGTCGCTCTTTTATTTTGACAACCCCAGAAAGGAAGTCATTATATATGCTTTGCGATCCTGGTCTGTGTTAGCTCCGGTTAGCTCAGAGCGTCCGGTATATAACAATACCAGCCATTGGATTACTGTTTTCTAAATTGGGGAGGCTTTTAATCATCAAGGTAAGAAGATTTCAAGTCATGGTATCCATAAACTTCAATCGGTTTGGATCTTTTGAATGAATGAGAATGTAAACACACACAGCGGCACGTTGAAATCACTGGCTGCGCTCATAGAGTAGTGGTTGATCAAAAAAATAGTTCAGAGTATATTTGCTTATAAAACGTAATTGTCTAATTCAATTATTTTTTATTTCTCCACGTGGTGAATACACAGGTCACAACATGTTTACATGAACGTTTTGGAGTTGTATTTGGAGTGTATTTCGTGACTGTAGGGCACTGTAGGGAACGTCAGGCTCAAACCCTCCCCCACTTCCAGTGATGAAGCTAAGCTACGCTAACAGAGCGACTGTTCCCTAAGCTAAATGCACGCACAGAGACAAAAAAGGTATGCATCTTCTTGTCTAACTCCAGGGAAGATGTTAAATAAGCTAATTTCCCAAAATGTTGGAGTTTTCCTTTAAGAGTCAACGCAAAATTTGCAGATATAACTACCATTAGAGCACAACAAGGACTTGTTACAGAACCCAAAGAAATAAACACGACATTCAAAGAATTCTACTCCAACTTATACAAATCAGAAATGACCTTCGATCAAAACAAAATGGACACATATCTTAATCAAATTAACCTTCCTAAACTTTCAGAGGATGACGCTAAACAGTTAGAAACACCGATCACACTAGATGAACTTAGGGAGGCCATATCTGAAATGCAAAGTGGTAGGGCTCCTGGAAGAGACGGTATCCCACCAGAAATGTACCTCTCCTGTTGGGACATAATTGGTCCCTTATTACTAAATATGATTTTATACTCAGTCAAGGAGGGGAACTTCCATAAGAATGACAATATTGCACTCATAACAGTCCTCCTTAAAAAAGACAAAGACCCCACCGAGTGCGGTAGTTACAGACCTTTAAGCCTCCTCGGAACCGATATCAAACTGTACTCTAAGGTATTAGCCATCAGACTACAAAAGCATATGACGTCTTTAATTCATCCGGACCAAACTGGCTTCATAAGAGGCCACTTGATTACTGATAACATAAGACGATTACTACACGTACTAGATGCTAACAAGGAAGACAACACTCCTAAGGCGATGCTGTCCCTGGATGCAATGAAAGCTTTTGACAGGTTGGAATGGTCGTATCTATGGGCAGTATTAGAAAGGATGGGGTTAGGAAAAGGATTCATTGATATGATTAAAGTATTATACAAAGACCCATCGGCCATGATTACAACAGGCACAATCACCTCCGAAATCTTTCCGGTATCACGTTCTTCCAGACAGGGTTGCCCTCTTAGTCCCGGACTATTCGATCTATCATTAGAGCCTTTAGCACAATATATAAGACAATCCCAATCCATAGAATCAATCGTAATCAAGGGCACACAACACAAAATTTGTTTATATGCGGACGACGTAATACTGTTCATGCAAAACCCCAACACCGCATTGCCTCATCTTCTTCAAGTTGATTGAGGACTTTGGAGATTTATCGGGATTTAGGATAAATTGGCCGAAGTCAGCCTTCCTCCCACTTAACACCCCTGCAAAAAGAAATATAACCCTCCCAGAAAAGATACCGATGGTAAAACACTTTAGATGTTTGGGAGTTGAAATATTTCCTACCATAAGCCAAACGGTGAAGCACAATTACATAAAAATCCAAAACAAAATCAAATACGACCTTGTCAGGTGGTCAAAACTTAAAAACTCAGTACAGGCACGGATATCAATAATTAAGATGGACGTCCTACCTAGAATCAACTTCTTCAGCTCAATGCTACCGTTACCCCCTCCAAAGGGTTACTGGAAAGAATTACACTCCTCCACATACAAATTTATTTGGAATAACAAACCACCATGTATAAAAAGATCCACCGCACAGAGAAACAAAGCAGACGGTGGTATGGCATTTCCAGATTTCTACCACTATTTTAAGGCGTACACTTTAAGACCACTAACAACATGGTTTGATCCCCAAGCATCAGTATCCTGGAGAAATTTAGAAGAAAATATAGTAGCTCCATATAGGCTGAAGGACATAGTATACACCAAATTATCAATTAAGCAATGCGAACGGAAATTTGGCCCCATAATCACTCATGCGATCCGGATATGGCGTGAAACACAAAAAAAAGATTCTATCCCACATAAATGGCATAATCATACTCCCTTATTCAATAACAATGCACTCTTGATTGGAAAACAACCTATAATATTCCCTAGATGGGAAAAGCAAGGCATACACTCATTAGGAGACGTTTTCAACAAACAGGGCTTTTGTAGTTTCGATGAAATACGCAAAGAATTTTATCTCACCAA
Source organism: Notolepis coatsorum (assembly GCF_963971535.1). Lineage (NCBI taxonomy): Eukaryota > Metazoa > Chordata > Actinopteri > Aulopiformes > Paralepididae > Notolepis > Notolepis coatsorum. The sequence goes on along the minus strand of NC_140177.1, from coordinate 61,651,875 downwards.
GTCCACATATTATTTTTACGCGCAGTTATTGGCATGTTTGAAGGCTCACGGTGTTCCATTAACGATACCAATTGCACACCACAGATACCACAATTTTTTCTATGAAAGAGAGACATCGAGAGGTTTTGTATCAGATTTTTATCATCAATTACTAACGGCCTCGTATGAAACCCTCCACCTAGACTCTATTTGGAGGAGGGATATACCAGACCTGGAAATAGACTTTGATTGGCAAGAAGCCTGGGCAAATGTTCGACTTGCATCAAGGAACCCGGACCATCAACAAATCAATCTTAACTATATCCATAGGACATACTTGACTCCTATAAGACTGAACAGAATGGGTCTTAAACAAGACTCCAAATGCTCCTTATGTACAAATGGGGACGAGGGGACATTTATGCACATGTACTGGGACTGCCCACCAGTTAAGATATTCTGGAAAGAAGTGACCCAGCAATTATCAAATCTCTTAATTCTGAATATACCTGTACACCCCTCTGTATTACTGCTGAATGATGTTTTTGAATATGCAGAACATCCACAGCGAAAGAGATTGGTTTTATCTGGTATCACAGTGGCTAAAAAGCTGATAGCATCACGATGGTTTCAACCGGAAAAAATTTGCCGGAAGGTCTGGATTCTTACATATCTTGATGTGATTTATCAAGAAATATCTACAGCAAGAATTTTGGGTCTCAATGAATCCAAAATGACAATGTGGTGGAGAGAATAAAAGCTAGCATATAATGGTAGTGTATGGTTAGGAACAAGTTATAATGGTTGGATTATCCAATGGGGGGTCCGGGAGGGGGGGGTACGAGCAAGAGCATATGTGTATAGGTTTTTAGATAACAGGTATTAGGGGTATATCCTGTATAAGACAATTAACTAAATGGTGATTTCATTGGATGTGCACTGTCAACTAATGCTTGTATATCTTATCGTGTGTTGTCATGTTTGTTTATGTGTTTGTTTAAAAAATAATAAAAAAATAAAATACAAAGAACTTTCATTTATGACATATTGATTATAGCTGAATCACTGATGGTTCTCCTGTAAAGAAAGATGGTTTAAAGGGCAAATTCACCTAATAAGGTATTTGCATTCCCTGCACACTTAAAGGTTTAAATTAATATGTTTAAACGTTTACCTATCGAAATGATAAACTGATATAGAGTTTACTGATAACCTCAGAGACGTCTGAACCAACCCCAATGTGTTGATCCAATCAACCTAGGACTTGATATCGAACTAACCCTCCCGAAAGGAGAGGTTACTGAAAGAACCTAAAAGGGATACTTCAAAGCATTACTTATGTACTTTACTTCTGTATGTATTATTACTGTCTAGCTAGCACACTTTAATTAAAACACCGGTTATTGTTATAACTCTGTCTCTGGTCTACTATTCTTTTAATTGTGCATATTACTCCTCTCCTCATTTGAACCTAGAACTGTGCCCATGGCGAACAGCTGTTACTGTTAGTGACACAGTGCTACATGTATATTTAGGTTATTGTATGAATGTTTATATGTTTATTTGTATAACCTTACATTGAAACGGCATTAGGAATATTGATTGGATTTAGATAAAGTCATTGAACAGTCTTAATTGTCATAATAGAACATTCTAGAACATTTGTGATGTCACAGTATGTCATAATCAAACATTCTAGAACATTTGTGATGTCACAGTATGATGTCATAATCAAACATTCTAGAACATTTGTGTATCTATATATATTCAACAATTATCTCTCAACCAAGGTGCCTTGCCTACCGTTTTGCTGTGGAAAGGTGCCTTGCAGGGGCGGAGCTATAGGCGCGGCAGGGGAGGCAGCGGCCTTAGGGCCCGCCCACTGTCTGGCGGGAGGGGGGGCCCGGGCCCCGGCCCCCCCTCCGGCCCCGGGCCCAGGCCCGGGACTGAATGGAGTTGCCGTTCGCGTGTGGGACTGGATCGAACACAACTGGTGGTAACGGCAACTGGGACTGGTGCGTTTGTTTTGATTCTAGGCTCCTCCCGTTTTGCCAGTACTGTGGTACGAGTACGACTGATAGCGTGTGGTTTAGGAACAGGGCGTTTTGCACAAATCCAGCGCTCCCTTTCCTTGGCTGTGACGTAGCCACGTAAATCTCACAAGCAGCGCGGAGGTGTTTTTTTCTCTGATGTCGCGTTCACGTTACGTGGGAAGAATCGGAAGAATCAGCTTCCGACTGGGAAAAACCATTCACGTCAGCCTCCTAGTTGTAATTCCTACTAGGACATATGGGATTTTTTATAGACCCCGATATCTCCCACTTCGCGTCACGAATTGCGGAAGTATGGATGTGGGCGTTTTGATCGAGTCAATGCGTGAAGGCTTCCTAGTTGTAGCAACGAGATGTCCTCTGGTTCTTCCGCTTCTTCCCACGTAACGTGAACGCGACATCAGAGAAACACAACATAATAAGTCACCTGAAACATGAATGAATGAAAACTTTATTAACAGATTGCAGAATGGGTACAGTACAGTACAGCTAAAGGGGACATTTACCAGCACAAAGTGTGGATATATTATGATTTAACAAGTCTTATCTGTCCAGGACGATGACAACATTATTGCAGGTAAGCTACCTAGTACTACTAACGTTATCACGCTAGCTTGGATGCTAACTAACGTAATGTGAATGAATGAATGAAAACTTTATTTAACAGATTGCAGAATGGGTACAATACAGTACGGCTCGTTAAGGGGATGCAGACCAGAGAAAGACGTTTGTCTTGTTTACATCAGGGTCCCCCATTTTCAATTCATAGTGATCATAGAAAACATATACGTTACCACCTAGCCACAATCTATGGTATTTCTAGGTTACCACATGGGTGGCGCAACACTTTGTGAATTATGTGAGGGTGTATCATGATGATGGTAATTTGGCACTTAACGAACGTTACCTATCTCTTTGCCGTTTTGCATAGTGCACTGCATAGTACCAGAGATGACAAAAGTTATGTGGTAACATAGGTCGCATCACTGCCAGTAGTCGGCATATTACCCAATTCTGACTCTGGTATTAGTCAACTAACGTACTGTTAGCCAGCTACTGTAATAACGAAACTGAAATATCTAATGATGATAGTCAATCATAAAGACAGAAAACACTCTCATCACAGACAAGCTGGATCTGGCCAAATACCTAAACATGTCATGGTGAATGAATGAAAACTTTATTTAACAGATTGCAGAATGGGTACAATACAGTACAGCTCAATACATACAATTGTTAAGGGGATGCAGACCAGAGAAACACTTTCGTCTTGTTTACATCAGGGTCCCCCATTTTCAATTCATTATAACATAATGACATACAGATAGACAGTAGTGCTACATCTATACATGACATACCAGATTTGCAAATACAGTACTGTTTGTGATACGAAAAGAGTCCAGAAAAGAGAGTATATACATTTGACGTATTATTATTGTATTGTGATATGTTTTGTTTCATGTTGGATTTTTTTTTTTTTTTTTTTTAATAATACAATAAATATCGGGGGGGGGGGGCCCGAGCTGTCAATCTCGCCTCGGGGCCCGTGGGGCATTCCAACCGCCACTGGTGCCTTGCCTACCGTTTTGCTGTGGAAAGGAAAGAAGATGGATTTTGAGAGGTGCGCAGGGTGGCGGCGTCTGCGTCCGCCGGAACTGTGCAGCGAACACAGTAGTCGGTGGTGGGATGCAACCGGTGAAGTTATAAAGGATCGGGAACAGCGAAGGCGAGAGTAGGGGAGAAGAGGGAGGGGGGATGTAAGGGGGTGATAGCTGGGGTACCGGTCGAGGTTACAGTAGAGCAGCTGGTGGAAAAGCTAAAGGAGGACGGGCGTAATGGCATAGTTAAGAGTGCAGAAAGGATGAAGAGGGGAGCAGAAAGGGCAGTGACGGAGACGGTAGTGATTAAGTTTGAGGGTGGGGTTGTTCCTAGGGAGGTGTTTGTAGGGCGTAGGATGTATAGGGTTAGGGAATTTGTTCAGAATCCTCTTAGGTGCTATAGGTGCCAGGAGTTTGGCCATATAGCTACCACGTGTAGGAAGGAGCAGAGGTGCGCTAGGTGTGGCGGGGAACATGACTATGGGAAGTGTGGAGAGGGAGTGAAGCCGATGTGCTGTAGTTGTGGTGGGGAGCATAGTGTAGCGTTTAGGGGGTGTGAGGTGATGAAGAAGGAGGTCGCGGTTCGGAGAGTGAGAAGGGAGGGTAAGTTGTCGTATGCTGAGGCGGTTAGCAGGGTAGGACAGGGCAGCCAAGAAAGGGTGCAGGGGGTTGGAGCAGTGGCGTCGTTAGCCCTGGGCTTCCGGGGCTTTAGCCCCGGATGTTTTTCTTCTAGCCACGGATCAAAAAAAATAAATAAATAAAATTGTTTAAATTTTTTTTTTTTTTTTTTTTAGATGTCAGCATCCCCATTGTCTGTGCTGAATGTTTGTTAGTGTTTGGTATTTTTTGTTGGTTTTTAGTACTTTTAAACATTTTTAGTAAGTAGTTTTCATTTGATCCTATCATTTTTTCATTCACCGATTTGTGGACTTTTTTTTAGTGTCCTGAAAGGCGCCTTATAAATCAAATGCATTATTATTATTATTATTATTATTATTATTATTATTATTATTATTATTATTATTATTATTATTATTATTATTATTATTATTATTATTATTATTATTATTATTATTATTATTATTATTATTATTATTATTATTATTATTATCATCATCATCCAGGAGGGAAAAGACACTTTGGATAGTAGGGACTGCATCTCTGCCTGTCCTGACCAGGAAACACTTTGCAACTGTGATCTCCTCTGGCAATAGTTGGATATTGTAATGTGTGGCGAGGGGTTGCAGCAATTCCACTGAGAGAAACTGGTCTGAGGCTGGATAACATGCCTGTATGCCTCTCATAAGTTGTTATCCAACTCATGAGAACCTGCTCTCAAGCTCTTGCAGCATTCTGTCGACGACTGGATAGAACAGTCTCCGTCTCAGCTGATCTCCTGAGCTGAGGTCTGAGCTTGTGCCACAAGATGACTCAACTACATACTCGTCCATCCTTTTCTGCTTCGTCCTTTGGCTGGTAGTATGTTCCTCAATCCAAAGGCCATTACATATGGCCTTTGTCCTGTCATACATGTCCACTGCCATCTCTGAGGTGCGATAACCTTTGAGTGTGTCCTGCACTGTGCTTTTAAATAGTACAGATATTGAAGATGTGCACTTTAACGCAGCAGCACCTGGAGCCATCCATACCCATGTCCAGTGTCCTATAATAAGCTCTAATCGAACCTCGGATAGTCCGGTTGGTTTGGGGTGGTGTGAAAGCTCATTCACTCTTGCAAGTGAACCCTGCTGCGGTTCATTTGAGATGTGAATGCAAAGCGGACCAAAGGCAGGAAAATACCCAAAAATCTAATATTTTTTTTATGAGAAGACAGAAACATATGTATATAATGAAACACACAATACAGTTTTTTTTTCGATTGCCTAAGCATGATTTTGAAAACGGGGCCCGGTGTTTCAAAACACACAATTAGCACAACCACACACACAATTATCAGAACACCTCAGATCCTTTGCTAAATTAAACACTTGTCAAAACCATACACTAATTTATAAAAACTACATTTTGTTACCATATGAAACACATTTCATATGACTTAATTCTGTTTGAACCAGTTACACACACTGCTGTGCTTAACCTAAAACACATTTAGCAATTCTACTTCTCAGTGATTAGAGTACTGTAAGTGAAGTACGCAGAGAATGTGCAAATATACAATAAATTCACCAAACACTACACAAGACCAATGCTGTAGACTGATGAAAATATAATTTATTTATCTACATATACCCAAATCAATGATGCAGACTGATGAAAACAATTATATATATAACCATAACCAAATCAGTCAACATTTCAACATGGAGAATCACAACAATACATGTCCCAGTTTTCATGCTACTATGTGCATAACACTGTAAGCTCAGCAAATATCAGACAAACATAAAATACTGTATCCAGTACAGGTTAAAATTACAGTAATTATTTTTTTTTTTTTTAATTTAAACAGAAAATACTAGACATTATCTCTTTGCCTAGCTGGATCTGGCAAGATACTTTTTTGTTGTGATTCTCCATGTTGACATGTTGACTGATTTGGGAAAATGGGAGAACATTTATATTTTCATCAGTCTGCATCATTGGTTGTCTTGTGTAGTGTTTGGTGAATGTATTGTATATTTTCACGTTCTCTGTGTACAGTACTTCACTCTCCTTCCATTTTGGTTGAAGACAGGTGAACTCACCTGCTGCATTTTTATAGTGCTTAAACCTGATTGGTGTATCTACAATTTGTTACGTTCTGGACACCGACTGAGGTCGGTGACCACCCACATTCCTGGCATATGTCACTGGGCTTGTCACCTGTCCTTTCCCTGTCAATTAGTGCTGTCACTTAGGGGTGGTTCCTGATTGGCTGTCACGGGGGTGTGTGTGGAATGTTGGTATTTGGTGTCTATGTAACCTACCTGTCTTCTGCTTGTTCATTGTCAGGTCTTCACTAATTGCGTTCGGGGATAACGCGGACGGTTCTACTCTGGACCTCCAATAAGCTCCTATTTACCTTATTCCGGCCTGTGCTACTTAGCATTTGTCTCTCTTAGAATTTACTCTGTGTTCTTACTATTAAAGTCGAACCTGTTCAAGAGTAAACACTCTCCGTCTCTGTGATTGCCTTCACCCATTGGAATTCACCTACCTCCATTCCTGACAACAATTAAGCAATGGTGTGTTTGTGCATCTGATGGCTGTGTTTAACCAATTGGCTCATATGTGTGGTAATTTGACATTCTGTGTCTAATGTAATGCAAGTGTGTTTAGTGTTTTGCAAATCACTGTGTGTATTGTTTTGCAAAAAGTGAGGCTGACATTGTAGGGGTGCAAATCTGGGCCTATATTTTACTCCTTGAGTGTAAGGTTTTGATAATTGTGTAATACTTTTGATTTGAGTGTTTATGCAATTGAAGAAAACTGTAAAGACTAGAGATGAACTGTTTATTTATTTTGTACATAGGCTGTGCATATGTTTGTTTGTTTGTTTGTTTATTTGCTTATGTGTATGATTCTTAACTGTGTTTTTATTTTGTTATTGGTGTATATGTGTATGTATGTACAGTATATGTATATATATTATATATATATATATATGTATATATATATGTGTATATATGTATATTTGTACTCCTGTTGGGGCTTCTTGGACCAGATCAATGTTTTATCTGGCTAAATAAATAAATAAATAAGAAACTGATGATTTGGTCCTGTTAACTTTGAATTTTCTATGGGGACTGCCCAGATCCCTCTCATGGACCTGGACCTCACTTTGAGAACCTCTAATGATTCTAGTTATTCAGTATTCATCTCTTATTACTCTAAAATTGCGTATTTCTGTGTTAAAAAAAAAAAAAAAAAAAAAAAAAAAGGGCTGAAGCCCCCAATGTTTTCTAACCCTAAAAACGCCCCTGGGTTGGAGGAGGGCATGTGGCAGAGAGGGTAGAGCAGGAGGATAGAGAGAGGGTAAGGGAGGAGAAATTAGGTATTGTGGCCTTCGTGGCAGGGGTAGTTACTGGTATGGCAGAGGCTAAGGGTAGAACAGAGATGGTGAAGATGATTGTTAGGATAGCGGTTCAACATTTGGGAATGGAAGGTCTGGAATGGGAGGAGGTGGTTAGGGAATTGGGTGAGGGGGCTGAGAGGGACAAAGCAGCTCAGAATAACAGGGGGCAAGGAGGGTCCCGCGGAGGGGGGCTCAGACAGTAAGTAGCAGCAGTAGCTGCACTCCAATGGACAAAGTAGGGGATGACGGGTTCCAGTAGACTGCGGGAAAAGAAGAAGAAGAAGAGCCCATCAAAAGAATTGCGGAGGGTAGTAATACGCCACAATGCGTCTACACTGCCGGAAATTCAAATAAGAAGAAGAAGAAGAACAGTCAGTTGTGCATCTTGAAACAGTGCTGAGCAGTACTGAACGCCTGAATACTTTTACCAATGGATTTCCAGTTCCGCGTTCGCGTTCTGCGCTCTGATTGGCCACTGACGTTTCTGGTCGCGCCAATCGTGTGACGGCAAGTTCTGCCACCGGTTAAGCTTAGGCACTCTTTCGAAGTTGGTTAAGGTTAGAGTTTGTCTTAGAGCAGGGCTGATAGAACACCAGCCCTGATTCCAAACTCTAACCTTAACCAACTTCGAAAGAGTCGCCTAAGCTTAACCAGTGATAAACTAGGCGTTAGGTAGTTTGCTGCTGTTCGAGGCGGAAATGGGCGCGTCACGTGATTGGGCGCACATGTCACATGACCAGAAACGTCAGTGGCCAATCAGATAGCAGAACTGGAAATCTGTTGGTAAAAGAATAGACGCGTACTGAACAGATAGACTAAACCAGATCACGTGGTTCACGTAGCTCGCTTAGTTCTGTGGAATAATATATTGATTCCCCAACTCTCTCATGTAAAGACATCCCCCAATACATTAATCTCACCCACATTATAATAGAGAAAAGTGAGTAACTGTGGAATAATATAATGCCCTCATGTAAAGACATTCCCCTCCCCTGTGTCCCCTTACCTGTGTGCCCCTCCCCCACCCAATTGACCTATCAAATGGGACCACATCCCCCCCCCTTTTAACTATATAGGGCTCCTCCCGACCACAATCGAGGTCTCTTTACCTGGGTAATTTCAGCTGATCACCTGGGGAGAGCCCCTCAGCCATTCTCTCTATGTACTATGTATATTTCTATCTGTTCGGTTAATAAACCTTTGTTATTATCCAAACCTCGGTTGACTGAGAACATTCTTCTTCAGTATATCCACGAATATCCCACAATTGGCGTCTACGAACTTGTGACAGACTCTTTGCGTCCCCCCGGTGTGCTGTACTGTTTCATCTATACAGAGAAAAGTGAGTATAATAGACTGGTCGACCAAAATGTATGGCAAGGAATTAAAACCTTCCCGCTTTTCTCTGTGCCAGGTGAATGTTACAGAATGTTGTCAAATATTGAGATCATGGCTGAGTAAGAATAGCGTGTATTAATATATCTGACCTGTATTGAGAATCGTTACCGGGGAAACGCGTGTACCCGGGTCCTTATCAGGCAGTTCTGAGAGGATTTGCGGGGTTGTAGTGCTATTCCCGGATCGAGCTGGTGCCGACCAAAAGCTAAGGCACACCATATAGGTTGTTGGATTGCTAACCCAAGTCTAGCTGATGCAGACTAAAATATAGGCAACACGGCAAGAAACGTAGGCTTATTAGACGTGATATCCTTGGAAAACGCTACTCTGTTAGAAACGTTCTGTGATTCCTCTGCAAAGAGGCGGGAAGTAGGACAGAGAAGCTGATAGAATCATAATTAGATTTACCAGAGTAACGTTGCAATATTCATAGTTTCAACCTCAAACTAAGCCCACAATCTCTTCCATTCATGAAAACGATGTATTCGGATTAAGTGAACCAATTGATCATATAGATAGCGGGAAGCTGACTATGCGACGTCCCGGTGTAGTACGCCATACTACATTAAACGGGACATTAGTCGCGGGTTGAAGAGACCGAGAGTGTGATTAAACGGTATATTCAAATCTAATATAGCGCAGTTAAATTTCGAAGTTCAGGTTTGGTCGTTATGCGTTAATAACGGTGTATAGTGTATATCGAGGGTAATCAAGCCTTGTCGCAGCAGATGCTGGTCGATTAAACGAACAGCAATCCAATACAATCAGGTATACAAACACGTTAACTTATATGTATTATTGTTTGTTTGTCTGTTTAAGTCTAGTTTGTATGTGCACAGTATTAGAACCCGCCGCGGTGCTTTATTGAGTTAAGAACCGGCTGATATCGCGCCGAGCATTGGGAGACGAGTTAATGTTATACAGGGAATAACATTGGGGTGCAACTCTCGCTACATGCTAGGAAAGTGACGTCCGGTTGGGAATTGTAGGTTTATCGTTTCTGTTTGTTTACGTTTCACATATGCACAGGCGCGTTCATTCGGTTACAAAACGCTGGTTTTAGGTGAATTCCAAGCTATTGAGAGCTCGGGGAAGAGTACTGCATGGATTGCAAAGTGTTATTTCCGAGGCGAATGGGAATGCGTGAACGTCGCTTGGAGCGATGACGTCATACAAATGTGCGCCATGAAGTTATGATTTTGATATGAAGCTATCCATGGGCGAACATAAAGTTTAATATGCCCGAGGCGAAGGGTGTATGAAACCCATGTGTAGTATCTGTTATTAATAAAGGTTATTTAATAACTGAACTAAACTATGAAGACGATGTCAGCACAACAACCTTTTCCGGTGAGTATGAAAATCCTAAATATAGATGCATGACACAACTATCATCTCAGTTACAGTAAATTACAACTATCTCAGATCACTTGAGTGTTTATGTTGCTTTAATGTACACATTATAAGTCACATAAAGCTAGTTTTAAATATGATTCTAATCAATTGGATAGATTTGATCTAAAAGCTAAAGAAAGAATAACATCCTTTCTTTAGAGATAATGAATAAATGCAGATAATGTTTAGATGAGGCCAAATCATGCCTCTTTTCCACAGTAACATTGATGAGTGAGATGATGAAATAGAGAAGGACTAGCTAATGTTTGTTGAGCACACAGGCAGTCAAAGAGGATTCACCCAGACGAAAAGAAAAGAGTGGGAAATTAACATGTTTTTGTGTTTACAGACAACCAAGAGATCTGGCTCTGGGTCAAGATGCAGAATGGGGTGTAAACACAAATTGTATCACAAAAGACGGAAACTCCAATGATTTGCATCTGAACACAGACATAACACAGACTGAGTGATAATCTACATTTGAACACAAAGCAGTTTGGAGCTAAAGGGAAATCAATTGACCGTTCAAAACAAATCTACATCATGTAAATTGTGAGACGATAGAAGACACTATTCAGAAAACCGCAGGGCAGGAGACAGACAAAGCTATGCAACAGCCTGCACTCTGACCACACAAAGTATCATGATTAGATTTACCACACAAAGGGACTTGACTTAGCACCATGAGCTCTACAGAAACCAAGAACACTAAAGTATCGCTTTAAATGCAGATTTTCTCTTTGTTTACCACCGAGACTCACCTGACAATGGATAACAACAGGGAACCACAAAATGCATAGAATGAAATGTTTTAAACCACACATGCCCCCTTCATTTAATTAACAATGATTATCAAAAACACAGGTGATGAATCTGCAGTCATGAAAGGCTACCATATTTCCCATACTAACAGAATAACTAACCAGTTGTTTTCATCTCTCTCTTTTCAAGAAGGCACACAAATTAGAGATATGATTTCTGAATAAAATCAGACAAAGTAGAAATGCCCAAAATAACATAACTTGCGCTATCTCCTCCTTCTATCCTCTGCTTATAAACCACTAAATCCTTCTATTTCAAGTACTTTCCATGACTGCAAATATCAAAACCACCGAATTGGAGCACAATTATCAACATGTACAAGATGTACATTTACATTGGTCATTTAACTGACACTTTTATCCAAAGCGACTCACAGGTTCTGTGCGACAGGACATCAGGAAGGGCACAACTCTATCAGCTGAGTAACAATGTTCATCAAAGTGTTGAGTGATACAGTGTAGGGTAGTTTATTAGGACAAGTGCATGACAGTAAGGTTAGTTAGGGTTAGATTTATTTGTATCAGTTGGAAGCAGGATAATCATTTACACAATGATTATCAAAATGCACAAGGTGTATTAGAGGTAATTAAATGAATGCTACTTAAGAGTAGACGAGAAAATGAATGGATGTATTTCATGCAAAATTAACTGGCTGCCTAGATTTTTATGTTTTTTCCCCATGCTAATATGATGAGCCACACTAAAGGTGAGAGGAAAGCCAGAGAAGTCGTGACGAGGTAAGTATCCTGAAGTACACCCACCGCACGCATCCTGAGGTAAGATCAACTTCAATTTAACATCACAGACTATGAAGATAAAGAGCTATTTTGTCTGATTCAAGACTTTGGCCATTCATTTACAATTTTATTTAAAGCCTAATGCTGTAAGATCTAGTTAGATACAAGATCTGATAGATTATAGTGAATATGACCTTCTTGGCATAAGGACTCACTGCTAATGCAATTGGCTTGCATTTCCTATTTTCAATTAAGTGATTTATTTACAATGAAATGAATTAACCCCAAAATGATTTTCCTCTTTAGCAGAAAGGCGTTGAATCATTTATGTGAGGAGGTTTTCTAAGACAATTTTATCATCCTCAGATCACAAATTGGTGAGAGGACAGGACGAGTGAGACGACGCGTGACCTGAACCACGAACGACGGCGGGACCAGGCAAGGAGGAACACAACCCAGAGACCAGGGCGACCCACGGCAACAGAGGGCCACGAGGGACGCCGCCAAAGAGCTACGGACACAACCTGAGAGAGCGTCCTACTGACTGGCCGCTATACCGGCAAACCCTCGCCCTCCATCAAGTGGTACCGCAATGACGAGGAGTGGACAGCGAAGCCAACACAACACGTTCAAGAACGCCCTACAGCCATGTCTCTAGGCCTGATGAAGGTCAAGCATGAGCACAGTGGCAGAACATGAGACATCAACAGAGACCTGTGGACCAAGAGGCATCCTAACATACATTGTCCACCTTGTTATGTATTTTTATTAAGTTTATAGAACCAGTTGGTTTGTTCCGAGACACCAAGTTTTGTTTTGACCATTGATAGTATGCACCACAGAACAATGCATAACGATTATCATAATCACCTTTTATATCAGTTTTTTATACAAACCACTAGGTTAACGGTTTTTACATGTTTTTAATGGTCTGCAAAGACAATTGTCCTTATACATTAGCCAAAAGGTTAATGCTTATTTGTAAATCCTATTCCTGATAATTATGCACACAATTTTGTGTTTTCACCCTGTGCACTCTGACCACACAGAGACAATGTTCACATGTATTTAATTGGGTTATTACTATGTCTGTATGCACAACCATGATCTTAGCTCCCATAGATATTATCATGAAGACACATAGTTACCACTTAAATGTCTGAGTCACGACATGAACGACCGAAGGTAAGCCAAGATAGGCACAACCAGAGCTTCTAATAATTATGTTAATTGTTGTTTGATATCAGAGTTGAGGACCAATCATTGATATAGGTATTTGAGATTATTAATAAAAGAAAAGGGTGATATTCCCACATCCCACATCTCTGATATCAAAATAACAAAGACTTTAGTCCAGTCAATCATGTCATGAATCACGTATGTAAATATTTCTATTTTAAACTGTTATGCCAACCAACAGATCACATTGGCCAAAATTTTCATTTATTTTAATTGTTTCTATTTAATTCATTATCTGATAACCGATGGATTACATCGGTCCCATTCTTTTACCATATCTATTCACGTTTCAATATTTTACTAATTCCAAATAATCCTGGTATAATATATATTAATATCACCCACATTATGAAGAGAAAAGTGAGTAACTGTGGAATAATATATTGATTCCCCAACTCTCTCATGTAAAGACATCCCCCAATACATTAATCTCACCCACATTATAATAGAGAAAAGTGAGTAACTGTGGAATAATATAATGCCCTCATGTAAAGACATTCCCCTCCCCTGTGTCCCCTTACCTGTGTGCCCCTCCCCCACCCAATTGACCTATCAAATGGGACCACATCCCCCCCCCTTTTAACTATATAGGGCGCCTCCCGACCACAATCGAGGTCTCTTTACCTGGGTCATTTCAGCTGATCACCGGGGTCGAGCCCCTCAGCCATTCTCTCTATGTACTATGTATATTTCTATCTGTTCGGTTAATAAACCTTTGTTATTATCCAAACCTCGGTTGACTGAGAACATTCTTCTTCAGGATATCCACGAATATCCCACAGTTCCAAAACAAATCTGCACTCAGCGCCGTCTACCTGATTTTAGCAAGACAGAGGAGCAGCAGCGACTACTACTAGTCTGTTACAGCAATTTTCGGTAAATATGAATACATAATGTGCATTGATCACTGTTGTGTTCTACCATTTATGTCTGCTACTTTATTATTTACATTTAATACTTTCAAGTTTCAAGTTCAAGTTTCTTTAATAGTTGTCATACAGAAGTACAGAATACTTTTATACAAAATGCTTCTTACTGTTACGCTCCAGAGACTGTGCAAGACAAGATAAGTATGAAATAAAATAACATAATAATAATGCAGGACCTGTTGCGGAGGTCTTTATTCGGCATGCAACGACACTCAATGTTTTAGCGGTACACACAGTGGTTAGTTTTTTTTTTAGCACACACACCGGAACACACACGCATGCATTGTCTCTTTAGAATCGCCGATGCGATTCGTCTCTGCGATTAACCCATCCCGTCGTCCTTCCCCCCCAAGGGCAGCCGGGAGCAGACAGGCGTCAACGTGAGCTGCGCCAGGGGACCAATCCAAGTGCTCCTGTCCGTCTTCGTCAAGGACGCCACAGCGTTAGCAATCTGTTGTTGTGCATGTTTTTCCATTGGGTTTATCTTATCGGGGGGGAAACCCTTGCGAGCACGGGGAGAACATGCAAACTCCACACAGAAAGGCCTGGGAGATACCCCACCTGGGTACCTGGCATCATGGAAACCTGGTCCCCAAGCGGGAATCGAACCCTGGACCTTCTTGCTGTGAGGCGACAGTGTTAACCACTACACCACCGTGCCGCGTAGTGTCATAAACATAGTATAGTATGTAAATTAGAAGTAAAAAAATGAGGTCACAGTGTTCAGTATAGACATATGTACAATGTTCGATGCAGAATAGACATAACTGAGTTACCATATAATCAGTGGTGCAGTGGCAAATTGACAGTAGGTCAAACGCTCCACGCGCGTGCACGCGCATGTGCACGTGCGCATGTGCACGTGCGCATGCACAGTTTTTTTTGGCACAGATTTTTTTCTTTTTTTTTTTGCCTTGAAATAGAGAAGCTGAAAAAGGTAGCAGGATGTTGCCTATATTGTCAACAGATATGGTTGAAAAACAAACAATGTTTTAAATGTATTGATACAATTTCTTTAATTGAATCAACTTAAACTAGATTTAACCAGCATATTAAGAGCAAGTTCTCTACTGTGCAGAGAACATCAAAACACATTCCCAGCGTATGAAAGACAATGACACTAATTGCCTCTATGGATGGGATGCAAGTTAACATTCCATGGCAATGACAGACACAGCCCATCGTTCACACCAAACCTGATGAGGGGCAGGGATTCAATGTGAAACGCCCTACCCAAAGCTGTAAAGGAATGTGAATCACTATTCAAAAACACTCAAAACCCAGTTGTACAATAAATGACCAAGTATGGCTTTGTCAGTATTCCAATGTACAGTGTGCCCCCCCCCCCCAATGTACAGCCCCCCACCCACCCAACCTCCTCCAATGTACAGTTTCTACGTCAAATGTATATACACTCTTTTTATGGACACTTTTTGTATCACAAACAGTACTGTATTTGCAAATCTGATATGTCATAAATGTATAGATGTAGCAGTACTGTCTATCTGTATGTCATGTATGTCATATATATGTTATGATGAATTGAAAATGGGGGACCCTGATGTAAACAAGACGAAAGTCTTTCTCTGGTCTGCATCCCCTTAACAATTGTATGTATTGAGCTGTACTGTACTGTACCCATTCTGCAATCTGTTAATACACTTTTCAATCAATCAATCAATAATATTGTTCATAGCAGCTAGCCTATCTCAGACTGTTAGTTAAAGCTGTTGATAAAAAGTGCACTGACTTGTGTGCTGTTTGGGAACAGTTGACATTGTTTATGTAAAGACAGTAAGGGTTTTCATCAGCTCACCTGAATATGTGTTCTCAAGTTAGTATTGGACGTGTGGGACGTCGAGAGCAGCTTCGTTTTTGGTTGACACAATAAACACCTAAACACATATGTTTTAGGCGTTTTTTCAGTCAAACTCATAAACGTGTCCAGGTAGGGCCATGGAGATGCAGTGTTGTTATTGTTGTTGACATCATCTTCATCAATGCCATCAGTGGAAACATCAAATCCTGACTGGTTCTGTTATTGTAAATTGCATGATCCATTCATTCTCATTCAGTGGTCTGCGTTTCGATTTTCACTTCCTGGTTTGCGGCCTGGAGTCCCGCCCTATCCTGCCTCTGATTGGCCTACCCGTAAAGTTTTGGCCTACCATACCCAATCGTGAGTCGTCACTCATATCTAAACAAACCAACCAATCATAGTGGGTTTTTTCCGGGGAGTTTTTTTTTCTCCTCGCAGATCTTCTAGTCTAATCTCTTTCTCCCGAAAGTAGCGTGTAACGTTTTTGTGTGCGTGACTGCGCGTACACGCGGGAACATATCCGTGCGCGATTGCGCGTACTTCAGCCTCAGTGACCGAGGTAAAACGCCGTTATACCGCGTTATACCAGCACTGCACCACTGCATATAATATACAATACTATGCAGTGTACTAATATACAATACTATATAGTGCAAGGCAGAAATGGGATGAGGTGCAATTTAGGTACAATTTACAGTAGGTGTACGAGTTGTAGTGCAAATCCTTTATCAATAAATATAAAGTGTGTTTGTGTGATCTAAAGTGTGGAGAGTGGGTGCTGCAGTGTGTTGTTTGTTTAAGTGAGTGCGTGCGTGTGGGTGTGTGTGCTGTGTGCATTTGATGGTTGTTGCATAGTGTTTATTGTTCGTTTAGCAGCCTGATGGCCTGGGGATAGAAGCTTCTTCTGAGTCTTTCTGTGCTCGCCTTAAGACTCCGGTATCGCTTGCCTGACCGCAGCAGTTCAAAGAGGCAGTTGTTCGGGTGGCTCGAGTCCTTAATAATTCTCTTAGCCTTCCCCCTGCACCGCTTGTTGTAAATGTTCTGGAGGGTGGGAAGCCCCCCTCCAATTGTGCGTTCGGCTGAACGTGTCACTCTTTGTAGTCTGCTACGGTCTTGTGCAGTGCTATTCCCAAACCAGGAGGTGATGTTGCCAGTCAGGATGCTCTCTATTGTACATGAGTAGAAGTTCCTAAGGATCTTCTGACTGACTTGGAACTTCCTTAGGCGCCTGAGGAAGTAGAGGCGTTGTCGTGCCTTCTTCACAACACTGTCAATGTGTGTGGTCCATGTCAAGTCCTCGGATATGTGGGCTCCGAGGTACTTGAAACTGTTCACTCTCTCAACCGGTGCCCCGTCGATGCTGAGGGGGCTGTAGTCCTTGACCCCCGACCTCCTGAAGTCCACAATCATCTCTTTTGTTTTGCTGACGTTCAGGGAGAGGCAGTTCTCCTGACACCACTGTGACAGATTTTCTACCTCTTCCAGGTAGGCCCTCTCGTCGTTGGCAGAGATCAGGCCCACCACTACTGTGTCATCAGCAAATTTGATGATTGTGTTGTTGTTCCGCTGTGCCACGCAGTCATGTGTGTACAGGGAGTAGAGGAGGGGGCTCAGAACACAGCCCTTGGGGGCCCCTATGTTGAGCGTGATGGATGAGGAGGTGCAGTTGCCTGCTCTTACCACCTGGGGTCTGCCCGTCAGGAAGTCCAAGACCCACTGGCAGAGGTCATAGTTCAAGCCCAGGTCCCTGAGCTTGGCTATGAGTTTGGAGGGGACTATGGTATTGAATGCTGAGCTGTAGTCGATGCACAGCATTCTCACATAGTTCCCCTGCCTCTTGTCCAGGTGTGATGCTGCTGTGTGCAGCACATAGGCTATGGCGTCCTCCGTGGACCTGTTGGGGCGATATGCAAATTGCAGGGGGTCCAGGTTGATGGGGAGGGAGGAACAGATGTAGCCCTTCACTAGCTTCTCAAAGCACTTCATGGCTATGGAGGTGAGGGCTACAGGGCGGTAGTCATTGAGGCAAGCGGGCGTAGATTTTTTGGGTACAGGGATGACGGTGGACTTCTTCAGACAGGTGGGGATGACAGCCTGTTCCAAGGACAGGCTGTCTTCTTTATATTTTCTTTATATCACTAGGCGCTGGTGGCAATATCGAACATTAGCCATTTAACGGCAGTTGTTAAACACTCAAGCATAATTTTATTAATCAGCCCACATTAGTTACTATGTTGACAACACTTTATATTAAATATATCTAATAGCATTTCTGGAGGGTGGCAGAGAGACAGCATTAATCAGTTTTTCTGTTGTCTGTGGGGACTGTCCCATAACCTAGGATAAGTTACGAAAAATATAAATGCATAGGCTAACGTATCATATTTTTCTTGGACTTCTAGTCATAAATACACACACATCCTAATGTTATCTTCACATAATGCACAAAGTGAATATGGAAATGCAGTGAATCATACCTCAAGCTGTTATTACATTGCATTTCATACTGTAACCATTGATGTATTATAAGAGCTCTAATACATCCATGACTAATTTAAATGCTACATGTCATACTGTCCATTAGGGCTGTCTTAAATACTTCGAAGCTTCGTTCGATGGCACGAGCTTCGGAAGTAAAAAAAAATATATATATATTTTTCCCCCTCCAAAATCTTGCGCCTCCATTCCAATGAAACGAAAGTAAGCGGCGCTTTCCCGCCTCCATTCCAATGAAACGAAAGTAAGCGGCGCCTCGACTCCACCTCTCTACAACAAGCATGTGGAGATTATCTGTGTTGAAAACAACAAGGACATGTGCAGCAGACATGTCGACGAAGAAGTCATCAGACGTGTGGTTACACTTTAAAATATGCAAAGACAATGCCCAAAAAGCTGAGTGCCAGATATGCCAGAAGAAAATGGCATATCACAACTCTACAACAACTTTGTCAAATCACCTAAAAAACGTAAGTATCGTTGTACACGACGGCGACGCCACACAAAACATTAATAAGGCTATGCCTATGCTGCTATGACTAATGTGTTACCAAGTTGGCTAATTTAATTGTAATCATCTGCTTTTGTAGGTGCATTGTCTGATATAATTATAAATTATAAATTAAATATAATATAATTGTTTGCTTGATAGACGAAGGTTGCAACATAATTATGTAATGTCATGTCGTTGGCTGTGAGAGCAGCCCCACTGCACCCAGGCAGCGCAGCCGAGTGAAACCTTGTTGGCTGCGTCACAGTCACGAAAGGGGCTACTTAATTAATTAATCCAATCCCCCTTATTTATAGAGCACATTTAAAAACAACAAAGTTTACCAAAGTGCTGTACAAGTCCCACAACATAAGATAAAAAAAAAACAAAAAAAAAACAATTATAATTAATACATTTATTTTATTTTATTTTTTGAAGCTTCGAATTAAAATCGAAGCTCGGCCCGAAGCTTCGATTGCCAAAAAAAGCTTAGAAGGTCAGCCCTACTGTCCATACTGTTACTACTAGTGTTCACACTGTATATTTTTTTTTTTTTTTTTTTATAAGCTTAAATTTTTATTAAACATTTATAGACAAACAACACGACATATACAATAACCTCAACAACACTATTAAACAGACATAAATAATAAAGAAAAAATGTTATACCCAAAAGACGAAAAATAAAAAATACTGACTTAAGCTAATAAAAAACATAAAACAGTTGTCATACCTTAAACAAAAATAAAATTAGAAAACATTAAGTGTGTGACATGGGTTCAGAGACCCTCTTTGAACCTCTTTCCTCCTTTACCCTTCGCCCTCTTGTGGTGTATTTGGTTCTTCCTCTGTGATGTCGTTTTCGTTCCCCTTGTAATCCTCCCACTTTCCCCATCTTTCTCCAAATTTCTCTTCCTGTAACCTCAGCATGTGTGTTATCCTCTCCATATCCTGTATCTCTTCCACTATTCCTACCCATTGTGCTATTGTCGGTGGGTCTTCCTTGTACCACAGTCTCGTTATTGCTTTTCTGGCCGCTATCAACATTATCTTTATTAAATATTTGTCCCCCCCTTGTATTCCCTCGTGTGTCAGGTCTCCTAAGTAAAGCACCAGTCCTGTTTGTGGTAACCCGTATCCTAATATTCTGATCATTGCCTCCCCTATCTCCTCCCAATACCCCTTCAGCTTCTGACATCCCCAGAATATGTGCGTGTGATTTGCCCCCTCCTTCCCACACATCCTCCAGCATGCTCTTTGTGTTGGTGCATATTTTCCCTTCAGCTCTGGGGTTATAAAGAATCTGATTATGTTTTTCCATCCAAACTCTTTCCATATCCTCGATCCTGTTGTTGAATGTTGTACCTCGCATATGTTCCCCCATTCCTTCCCTGTTATTTCTATCTCTAGCTCTCTCTCCCATTTCTCCCTTATGTAATCGGTCGTGTGTCCCTTGCTGTTCATTATAGCCCGGTATATTGCTGATATTACTCTTCCTTGCCCCCCTTCGTATGCCCATACTATCATCTTTATTATTCCATTCTGTTCTTCGTCTTTGGCCTCCCTTATTTCTTTGTTGTAGTAGTCTCTAACCTGTAGATATCTGAAGTGGTCCCTGTTTTCTAGTCCAAATTTCTCCTTTAATTTTTGTAGTGTCTGCATTTCCCCCTTCTCTATCATTTTGCATATCGCTGTTGCCCCCCCCCCCTCTCCCACCTTCTGAATCCATGGTCTAACCTCCCTGGTTTGAATCTCTTGTCATGTGCTACCCATCTCAGAACCCCTGACTGCTTCTCCAATTTGTGTGTTTTTACTACTCTGTTCCATATGGTCAAGGTGCATTTGGTGATTGGATCTAATAGTCCCTCTTTTTCTTTAAATAGTTCCCTATCTCCCACCAGAGCTTGTACCTTGTATCCCTCCCCTTCTTTTTCAATGTCTTTCCATCTTGCCTCATATCTGTCGTTACACCAGCACGTCACTGCTCTCAGTTGTGCTGCATAGTAATAATCTTGTAGGCTGGGTACTGCCATCCCTCCCTCTTCCTTTGGTAGTTGTAGTGTTTTATATCTGACCCGTGGTCTTCTCCCCGCCCATATGAACCTCGATATCAGTCTGTCCCACTCCCTGAATTGATTCTGTGGTATTTGTATCGGTAGTGACTGGAATAGGTACAGTAACCTTGATAGTATGTTCATTTTAATGACCTCTATTCTTGAATTGAAGTCCAAGGGCATTACTGTCCATCTCTCTAAGTGTTACAAAGGGTCAGATTAAACCGAATATATATATTTACTGCTTGAGATCCCTTGTATAATATTTGTATATCGTTTGATATCCCTTGTATATTCTTTGTATATATACACGGAATATCCCTTTACCTGGGTACAAACCAGACCATAATATTCGTTCTCCTATTGGACAGCGACCTCTAGGCGCCAACGACCATACCCCCAATGGCAAGTTCAAAGGCAACGCCAAGGCATGTCTCAACATGTCCAGGTGTGCGCAGTAATACGAGACAGAACTGAGGTTGGCACTAGATAATTCACCTTACGTATAAATACGGCGCAGGTGGAAACAGCAGCAATTCGTTCATTACTAGTAAAGCCTTCACCACGAGTCAACGACCAAGTGAAGTGAGCAACCTTGCGTCTAAATAGAGCACTTAGAACATGTGCGAATAGGATAGTAAAGTGTCATAGTTTGGTGAAGTAACGTCAAGTTCAACCTAGTTTAATGTGACGGATAGTGCACAGGAGAATCTACACCGGCGAATGCAGAACCATTTTCTGGTTGGATTATATTGCTTTGGTACCGTGACTGCTGGAGCAGAGAACCGTCTATCGTGTGGGATCTACCCCCGTGAGGAGCATCCCTCGAGCCCGCCTCTAGGAGGAGGCTGGCTAGCTTTCATCCATGCTGTCGAGCATACTGGATTATAGCTGTTGCTTTGTCTACGGATCAAGGGAGTACTGTACCGACTCCCGTAGCTGGAGCCTCTTTATTCCTCGTTGACCCAGACTTTGCACCCGAACATTCCTCTACCCTGCCGGCTTACACCCGGAGGGAACCCCCCAGTGTCTCCAGCTGGTACTAGTGTGCCTATGTAATTGCTATGCTACAGGTGGCGTCAGTTTAGACCCATCTTACTATTCTCATTGACTTACGCTCTTGACCTACTTTACGTGTGTTCTTCGCCTTACAAGCACGAGTATAATTCTCAATCTGTAACTTAATGTTGCTTGCTCTGATAATAATAAATCCCTCTAAATAGAACTTTATGTGTCATTGCCGTATTCTTGTGTGGGTGTTCACCATATATATTCATGTACTGTATGGCCAGTAATTAAAGTACTAAGTAGTGGTTTAATATACCATACTCTCAATACAGTCAGGGAATTGTACCCCTCAGTTACACTAAGTCTCTCTTGATGTTCTGATTTATCTGTGTATAGTTCGCCTCAAACAGTTTCTCCACCCCTCTCGTGATGTTCACCCCTAAGTATTTAATCTTGTCCATGTCCCATCTTATCCCGTACTGTTCCCTAATTTCCGTCGTTGGGGTATAGTTCCATGCTAAGGTCTGTGTCTTTGTCACGTTTAGTTTGTATCCTGAGTAGTGGCCATATTCCTTCAGTAGATCCATCAGTGCCGGGAAGCTCTTGTCTGGTTGCCTCATGTATACTATCACGTCGTCCGCAAATAGGCCTAGTTTATATTCCGTTCCCTTTATCCTTACTCCCTTAATGTCCTCGGTCTGTCTGATCAGTTGTGCCAGTGGTTCTATGAAAACGGCGAAGAGCGTTGGTGAGAGACAACATCCCTGTCTGGTAGCCCTCTCTAATCTGATTCTATCCGTCAAGCTGCCATTCACCTTAACCCTCGCTGTCGGTTCTTGATATAGCGCCTTGATCATCTTCATCGCCCTCCCGTTCAGTCCGAACCTCATCAATGTTTTATATAAAAATGTCCAGCTCACACTGTCGAATGCTTTTTCTGCATCTAGGCTAATCAGTACCGCGCTACCACCTTGTTTTTGTATCTCCTCTACTATGTGTAATGTCTTTCTCACGTTGTCCTGTGTCTGTCTCCCTTTAATAAATCCAGTTTGATCTTCATCTATAATGTCTGGCATAAACGTCTCAAATCTCTTTGATATTATCGATGTATACATCTTGTAATCCACGTTGAGTATGGACACAGGTCTGAAACTACTACATAATTCTCTATCCTTCCCTTCCTTCGGTATCGTGGTGATTATGGCTTCCTTCCACGAGGGGGGCATTTTTCCCTCTTCCATCGTGTGTCTGAACGCCACCCCTAACATGGGTGCTAATTCCGTTCTAAATGTCTTGTAGAATTCCGATGGGAATCCGTCGCTCCCCGGAGACTTGTTGTTTTTAGCTCTACTAATTGCCTCTTCCAGTTCTCATTCCGTAATTATTTTATTTAATTCTTCATTCTGTTCTTTCCCTATCGATGGTAACTCTAGCTTCTCCAGATATGCTTCTATTTCCTCTTCTCCCGCTGCTTTTGGCTGTGTGTATAGTTTCTCATAGTATTCTCTAAATGTCCTCTCTATTTCAGCTGGGTCTCTCAATATTTCATTAGTCTTTATATCCCTTATTGTGTGTATCGTGTTCAACTTCTGTTGTGTCCTAATTCTCCTAGCCAACAATCTGGTCGCTTTTGGTCCCCCTTCATAGTATGTTTGTTCCACGAACCTCGCTTTCTTTTCTATTTCCGTCAATAATTCCCTATTTATCCTGGCCTTTACTTCTTTGATTTCTCAGAGCGTTTCCTGTTCTTTTGATATCTGGTGTCTCCCCTCTAGCTTCTTCAGCTTCCCTATCAGATTGTGATATGTCTCCGTTCTGGCCTTCTTCAGCATTGCTGTCTTCTCCATCAATTTCCCCCTTATCACCACCTTCAGTGTGTCCCATAGAATGTTCGGATCTACCGCCCCGTTATCATTTTCTTCCTTATACCTGGCTATCTCCTCCTTGATCTGACTCACCACCCCCTTGTTATTTAATATTCCTACATTTAGTCTCCAGATCGTGTTCCTCCGTCTCCCTTCTAGATCTACTGTCAGATATATGGCACTGTGATCCGATATGTCCGCTACTCCTATTCTGCTCTCCCGTACCCTGTAACTGTCCCCCGTCGTCATCAAAAAGTAGTCTATTCTCGCATATGTCACGTGCGGGTGTGAGTAATGTGTGTATTCCCTGTCCATGGCGTGCATCTCCCTCCAAACATCTGTAATTCCCATTTCCGTCATCTGAATATTCATATATCTACTGATTGGTGCCCGTCCTTTTCTAGTACTCGTGGTGTCTAGGTCGTGATTCAGTACTACATTAAAATCTCCCGCGCATACCAATATCCCTTCTAGTTCCATCACTATCATATCAAAAATGGTCTCATATAAATCCCTCTCACTCTCTGGGGGTGCATAAACATTCACTAACGTAATCATTTGACCCTCCATTTTTCCCTTCACCAGAACAAACCTTCCCTCCTTGTCTCTTACTTCCTTGATCAATTCAAATTTGACTGTGTTTTTGATTAACGTGATTACTCCTCTCCTCAGGTTCCGTTTAAAGGAACTATAGTATGCATTTTCATATCCAAATCTCTTCAGTTTCTCATGATCCTGTGCTACCAAATGTGTCTCCTGCAGAAAAATCACTTCCATCTCACTTTTTTTACACTTCAACATCACTTTGCCCCTCTTTATCGTATTATTTATTCCATTAACGTTTAACGACATCATTTTTATACCTTTAACCATTGTCATCTTTCTTCTTCTTTTGTCTGTCAGTCCCCCCCATGTCACATTCATTCCCCCCTCCGGTTGTAGCCTCCGCTCTCTTCACCGAATACATGATTAACATAAATAAAAAACATAAACTTTACATAAAGTGCTCCCAAGGCGTTCGGGGGGTCCCTGTGTCCCCCCCTGTCCCCTGCTGGTGGGTGAGGAGTAATTGCTCTCCTAGTGAGAGGCCTCCTCCTGACGGCTTGGGGGTTTGAAACCTTTACCCCCAACCGCTTGTCATATTTGTCCAGCTTTCTTACTGTTTTTATTGCTGTCGAGCTCCTGGTCAAAAGCGCTCTGTCCTTCATTCTGATCAAAGACCCCCATTTCCTAGGTCCCTCTCAATGTGGCTCATATGTTCCAATGTCCCTCCTTCCTCCCAAACCCGTGTGTGGTGTCTTCTGTGTACCCCTTTTTACTTTCTTTTCCTCCTCTCTATTTTCTATGTGATGTCCATTTATCCCCTTAATCCCTTCCAACTGTGTTACTCGCAGCGTGTGTCTATGTACTTGTTTCAATATGTTCTGTGTTCCGTCTATCATACCTAATTATATTTCCATTTATTTCCTCCATCAGCATGTGTATTATGTGTCCATGTATACGTTATGTTCGTTCCTATATCCTGCCTCTACCTGGGAATGTGTGTTTATGTATATGTTATTTCAGTTTCTATATTTTGTCTCTATTTGGATAGTTTTTTCAATCTCTTGTGCGTGTACTCATCCGTTCGTCTCCTCCCGCCTCCTCTCCTCTCCTTCTCCGTCTCTGGCCTCCTCGTCCGTCTCCGCCTTCGGTCTGTCACGTCTCACCTCGGCCTTCTCCTCTCTCCTCCCTCCTCTCCCGGGTTTCGATCTCCTACTCTGGTCCATCTGCGTGCTTTCTCCAATCTCTGCTGCAGGCTCCGCGTCTGGCCCTCCTGTCCCCTTCCTTCTCCGTCCTCCGCCATCTGCATCCCCCGTCGCCTCATCTCCTCCGCCGCCTCCCGCGCCGTCGCGTACGTCACCGTCCCTTCCTTCCAGTGAATCCTTAGCGAGGTCATGGGTGATTGGAATTTCATTCCGTTTTCTTTCAGAATTCTCTTCAGTCCCGCGTAGGACCTGCGTGTTATTGCTACCGCTGTCGAGTAATCTTGATCAAACGACAGTCTTTTCCCCTCGATTTCTATCTTCTTGGTCCACGCGGTTCTGAGTATCAATTCCTTAATCTCAAATCTCAGAAAGTTAATAATCACCACCCTCGGAGGTCTGTCCGGTTTCGGTCTCGGAGCCAACGCCCTGTGGGCCCTCTGTATCTCCATTTTTTCCAGTCCCGTCTCCTTCAGTTGTTCCTTGATAAGCTTTTCCACATATTGGATCACCGATTCCCCTTCGACTCCTTCTTTCAATCCCCATATTCTGATGTTATTTCTCCGTGACCTCCCCTCCATGTCCGATATCTTTGTCTCCATCTGTTCTTGTTTTTGAATCGCACACGTTAACACCTTGTGTATCTCTGTGTTCCATTCCTCCATTTGCGCCGTTCTAGTCTGTACCTCTGTTACGCAGTGGCGGCCGCTGGGTACTTCGCCACTAGGGGCGCTATACCAAATATTTTGCGAACATGTACAGTACAGTACTGTACCACGCAAGACTCATGGTAAGACGTGAGCAATGAATCGGCTCTTATGAACGAGTCGCTCAGCTGTTACTACAACAACACACAACCAGTCAAATAAAGTATAGTCTAGACTCTAATTCACAACTTGAAACACAATATAAATAGAAAAGTTAGAAACAAAACTCGCCCGTCTCCAAACACAGGCAGATCTCTCCCTCTCTCCTTCTCTCTCTCACACACAGCGCGACGTGGAATCGATTCGTTACACAATCAGACCTATTATATACCAAGAATAACTTCAGTATGAGTACAGGGCTGTACACATATTTTGCATATTGTTAAACGAGCCAAGGCTAGCTATTAAACTATCGATATGAATCGAAAATCTGGGACCCTGATGTAAACAAGACAAACGTCTTTCTCTGGTCTGCATCCCCTTAACAATTGTGTGTATTGAGCCGTACTGTATTGTACCCATTCTGCAATCTGTTAATAAAGTTCTCATTCATTCATTCATTCAAACATAGACGATATTGAACAAGCCATAATCCACGTATTTTCAATCCGAGAGAGCTGCAGTAGTTAAATCAATGAGCCATCGATAAATAAACAATCAGCAATGTCTCGCTTCATGAATGGCCAGCAGTAGTACTGCTCCTAAAAAAACGATTTACAACCGTTAACGTTAAGAAGAGAGAGAGAGAGAGAGAGAGAGAGAGAGATTTCTTCAACCTCGAACCTAAATTCCTTAGCAACCCGTGTTA
This sequence comes from Notolepis coatsorum, assembly GCF_963971535.1. Classification (NCBI taxonomy): domain Eukaryota; kingdom Metazoa; phylum Chordata; class Actinopteri; order Aulopiformes; family Paralepididae; genus Notolepis; species Notolepis coatsorum. The sequence continues at coordinate 61,624,720 of NC_140177.1, read as the reverse complement.
CCAAGTAAACAAATCACAGAACGATAGCCAGTTAGCCCGCACCAGCCTAGTAGTACTACTAACGTTAGCTCCCAGAACGATAGCCAGTTAGCCCGCACCAGCCTAGTAGTACTAACGTTAGAGAGAGAGAGAGAGAGACTCACTGTTTAGTTGAGACGTCCAGGGCAGGAAACGTGTATAATCCGCCATATAGCTTGTTAGCCAAGTGTTAGCTCAGCTGAGCTCGTCGACGTTAGCACAACACTCAACAAGTACATTCCTTTGTCCATTTCCGCTCGAACAGACTGCAAACTACCTGGCGTTCTATCGCCATGCTCTAAGACAAACTCTAACCTTAACCAACTTTGAAAGAGTGCCTAAGCTTAACAGTCTAAAGAACTTGCAGTCACAGCACGGCACGCTCTAAGACAAACAACAGTCCTAGTACCAGGAACCAAGCTAGAACTTGCTAGAATTGGAACATTAGAAATAGGATTCGGCCAATCAGAGATCGTCTCTGTGAAATTCTGCCATAGAAAAAAATACTGGCGTCGGCCAATCAGAGAGCGTCTCCGCGAAATGCGGCTATGGAAATTCTCACGGAAGTTCACGCTGCTTTCTAGACCGCTTCAAATCGCGCTCGGATTCCAACATAATAGTCATATTTCAACGCACAACGCCGTATGCACTGATTGGCTGTGACGGAGACAGCGATCAAACTGTGACGCGCACTCAGAGCGCTATCGCTTCTTGCCCGGGCGAGAAATACGAAAAAATAAAAAAAAACGTCACTTCCTGCCCATGAAAACGCTGTTTTTTTAATTTAGATAATAACGTTATATTGTGCATTGGAAATACAAACATACTTAAAATGAGTAAATATTATTCATTTTAAACATGTTTATATTATTTATAGGGCTATAAAACAAAAAACAAAAAAGTTTTTTTTTTTATTCTTCTCTCATTTAACAGGTGGGTCGGCGCCCATAGCGCCACCAGTGGCGAGCCGCCACTGCTGTTACGTTTCTGTCCTGTTCCGCCATCTTCTCATCCACCCTTTTGAGTTCTGTATTCATTTCACCTCTGAAGTCCTCCTGTTCCTTCCTCAATTCCTCCCGTAACTTCCCAATATAATTTCTTATCGTGTCCGAGTTCAGTTTTATGGTCGCCTGCATCGTGTCCGAGTTCAATTTTATGGTCGCCAATATCCCGGCCTGCATGAGCACGGCCCATCCTGGCATTTCCTTGTCCGTCTCAGCCGAGACTCCCCCTTCCTCCGCCTGCTCCTTCTCGGTCTCGCCTCGGGGGTTCTGCTCCATCGAACTCTCCTCTTCCTGTGAGTTCTCCATTTCTCTTTCCTTCATAATTGTTTTCTCCTCCTTCCTTCTCGTTTGCATCTTGATTTTTGATCACTTTGTCACTTTTCGGGTCTTTATTTCTCCGTTTTTCGCTCTTTTGACCGGAAGTCCACACTGTATATATCTTAGCGTATTCATACCACTCTTTTCATACAGTTCATTCTGTTAACACTTTAATCGCCGTTGACGCTGAAACACGTCTTTCCCCGCCATGCTCATTCTGCCGAAGACGCTGGACAGCGTCTTTGATATCAATATTTCAAAAATCTGTGATCGAAATCATATTTCTCCCCCGGAGACATGAGATGTACTGTTGAGTCGCTCTCAACTCTACAACGGTTCAAGAGCGCCATCTGGTGGCCGATCGGCGGATCGCCCAGGGGAGAAACAGGAAGTGGAAGTTGGTTCTCATTTCAATTTGGTCCGATCACTCGGCAATAGTCCCAGGACTCGAGCTGATCACAAAGGATAGTGATCCAAGTTCAAGTTCAAGTTCTTTAATAGTTGTCATACAGAAGTACAGAATACTTTCATACAAAATGCTTCTTACTGTTACGCTCCAGAGACTGTGCTAGACAAGATAGTATCAAATAACATAATAACATAATATAGCATGAATTTAGAAGAAGAAAATGAGGTCACAGTGTTCGGTATAGACATATGTACAATGTTCTGAGTTACCATATAATATACAATACACAATACTATGCAGTGTACTAATGTACAGTACTATCTAGTGCAAAGCAGAAATGGGATGAGGTACAATTTTAGGTACAATTTACAGTAAGGTGTGCGAGTTGTAGTGCAATCCTTCATCCATAAATATAAAGTGTGGGGAGTGGGTGCTACAGTGTGTTTGTTTAAAGTGGGTGTGTGCTATAAAGTGTGTGGAGTGGGTGCTACAGTGTGTTTGTTTAAAGTGAGTGTGTGCGTGTGGATGTGTGTGCTATGTGCGTTTGGTGGTTGTTGTTGTGTAGTGTTCATTCATTGTTCGTTTAGCAGCCTGATGGCCTGGGGATAGAAGCTACTTCTGAGTCTTTCTGTGCTCGCCTTGAGACTCCTGTATCGCTTGCCTGACCGCAGCAGTTCGAAGAGGCAGTTGTTCGGGTGACTGGAGTCTTTAATGATTCTCTTAGCCTTGCCCTTGCAACGCTTGTAGTAAATGTTCTGGAGGGTGGGGAGCCCCCCTCCAATTGTGCGTTCGGCTGAACGTGTCACTCTTTGTAGTCTGCTTTGGTCTTTTGCAGTGCTATTCCCAAACCAGGAGGTGATGTTGCCGGTCAAGATGCTCTCTATTGTACATGAGTAGAAGTTCTTAAGGATCTTCTGGCTGACTTGGAACTTCCTTAGGCGCCTGAGGAAGTAGAGGCGTTGTCGTGCCTTCTTCACCACACTGTTAATGTGTGTGGTCCATGTCAAGTCCTCGGATATGTAGGCTCCGAGGTACTTGAAGCTGTTGACTCTCTCAACCGGTGCCCCGTCGATGCTGAGGGGGCTGTAGTCCTTGACCCCCGACCTCCTGAAGTCCACAATCATCTCCTTTGTTTTGCTGACGTTCAGGGAGAGGCTGTTTTCCTGGCACCATCCCGCCAGGACCTTGACCTCTTCCAGGTAGGCCCTCTCGTCGTTGGCAGAGATCAGGCCCACCACCACTGTGTCGTCAGCAAATTTGACGATTGTATTGCTACTCCGCTGAGCCACACAGTCGTGTGTGTACAGGGAGTAGAGGAGGGGACTCAGAACACAGCCCTGGGGGGCCCCTATGTTGAGGGTGATGGATGAGGAGGTGCAGTTGCCTGCTCTCACCACCTGGGGTCTGCCAGTCAGGAAGTCCAAGACCCACTGGCAGAGGTCATAGCCCAAGCCCAGGTCCCTGAGCTTGGCTATGAGTATGGAGGGGACTATGGTATTGAATGCCGAGCTGTAGTCGATGAATAGCATTCTCACATAGTTCCCCTGCCTCTTGTCCAGGTGTGATGCTGCTGTGTGCAGCACATGGGATATGGCGTCCTCCGTGGACCTGTTGGGGCGGTATGCAAATTGCAGGCGGTCCATGTTGATGGGGAGGGAGGAGCAGATGTAGCCCTTTACTAGCTTCTCAAAGCACTTCATGGCTATGGAGGTGAGAGCTACAGGGCGGTAGTCGTTGAGGCAAGCAGGCTTGGATTTTTTGGGTACAGGGATAATAGTGGACTTCTTCAGGCAGGTGGGGATGACAGCCTGTTCTAAGGACAGGTTAAATATGTCAGTGAATACTGGGGCCAGTTGGTCGGCACAGACTTTTAGGATGCGGCCGGGGATGCCGTCCGGACCTGCTGCCTTCCTGATATTCACTTTTTTAAAGGTCCGCCTCACCTCATGCTCTGTTACCCTGAACACTGCGCCTCCATCAGCAGCCGACCCCCCCCCCCATTGCCGAGGTTTGTGAGCTGGTGTTGTTATTACCAGCATCAAACCTCGCATAGAAGGTGTTGAGGTCGTTTGCTAAGGAGATGTCACTGTTCAGTTTGAGGGAGGCGCCTTTGTAGTCTGTCATCGTTTTGAGCCCCTGCCACATAGCTCTAGAGTCAGCTTGTTCAAACTGGAGTTCAATTTTATCCCTGTAGCGCCGTTTGGCCTCTGACACTGTCCTCCTTACGTTGTGTCGCGCCACCTTGTGGTCATTCATGTTGCCTGCCACTAGGCCGTCATTGTATGCTTTGGTGCGCTCTCTCAGAGCTTCACGGACGGATTTGTCTACCCAGGGTTTTTGATTTGGGTAAACTTTCATTTTGGTAGTGGGGATTGTTTCTTTCACCCTAGTACAGACATAGTCCAGCACTGTCTCCGTGTAGGCATTAATGTTATCTGTGTCGCGGAACACAATCCAGTCTGTGTGGTGAAACACTGACCGGATCGTCTCTTCTGACGTCAGATCCCATTTCTGCACCTCTCGCGAGACTACGGGAGTACTTTTTATTCTTTGTCTGTACTTTGGTGAAAGGAAAATGGATGCGTGATCTGACTTGCCAAAGCCACTATCAGAATGAGCCTTGTAGCCACCTTTAAATTGCGTGTAACAGTGATCTAGGATGTTACCGCCTCTGGTGTTGCAAGTCACATGCTGATAGAAATCAGGCAATACCTTTCTCAGATTGGCGCTATTGAAATCTCCCAGTACTAAAATGGCGGCGTTAACGTTAGCCACTTGTATTCTATTTACCTCGTCGTGTAGTCTGGAGAGCGCGACCTTGTTGCTGGCTTGCGGTGGAATATACACTCCGACCAGGACGATCGCCGTTAACTCCCTCGGGAGGAAGAAAGGACGACACTTGATGGTTATATATTCCAGTTCTGGGGAGCAGTGGTTGGATAATTCCTTCACGTTCGTTGGATCACTCCAATTTTTGTTAAACATGAAGGCAATACCTCCTCCACGTTGTTTACCGGACTCTGATGATGACCGATCCTTTCTATGGATAAAGAAGTGATCCGCTGGTTGAATCGCGTGATCTGGAACCTCCGGCGTCAGCCATGTTTCGGTGAAGCAAAGGACATTGCAGTCCCTAACGTCTCTTTGATATTGAATCCTTGCTCGGATGTCATCCAGTTTATTGTCTATTGATTGTACATTGGCTAGCAATATACTGGGAAGTGGTGTACGGTGTCGTCTGGATCTCAGCCTGTTTCGGATCCCAGCCCTCTTTCCTCGTCGTCTTTTCCTGGGCTCTGGGAACAAAGGGTCTGGTCCTAATCTCCGGAGGATTTCTTCAGGCCATTGATGTGGTTCGGAAAGCTGATCCAGCGAGTAATCCAGTTGGTAAGTTTCCCGTAATCCAATGTCTATGAGTGACTGACGGTCATATACATTAAATGCACCAACAGTTGGTACGCACAAAACTCTAAAAACTATAAATATTAACAAAAGTAAACACAGTCTCGACGGAGCGAACAGAGAGGCAGCCGATCGGGGCGGCGCGTTACCAATAACTCGATAAACAACATTATTTGGACATATACTATTATACAACCTGGAAATGGATCGGATATTTCGACATCCCATAATAGAAAAAATTCTGTTCCACGCTCATCTCCCAACGGCGAGAGGAAGCTACGGTGAGTTTCAGCGTTATTTGTTAATGTCTTCGATACTAACTGCTCTGATGATCATATCACCCACACTAGATGAATGATATAACGTTGCCCACGGAATTATAAACGACCCCCCGCCCATCCGGTCAACATCAGATCATACGTAGTAACTCCTAGAACCACGTCCAGTTGAATTTTTTTTTATCTCGCACAGATTCCTACCAAACTGTATTTGATCATCAATATAATGCATTTAGGGCTATAAATCAAGTTCTGGAGAAAGCTGCAGAAAACGATAAAAACATACTTATACTTTAGACCGTATTTTAGTATGAATATGTGAATGAAAAAGTATAACGTTGCTACACCCTGAACAATAGATATAGGACATTGAATGGGCCATAATAATGTCAATTGAGCAATACAATTTAAAAAGTTATAGCCCTGCAAAGAAGGGGAACTTCTCCATGTTAAATAGGGCTGGCGAGGGATGGTAAATTATGAATTTAACCCCGGCGATCAAAGTGTTAATGTTCATACTGTATCTTAGCACATTCATACCTACCTTTACTGTTTATTCTATTTATAAATATTATACATAATATGTAAGTTTTTGCACTTCTGGTTCAATGCTAAACTGCATTTAGTTGTCTCAGTACTTGTAGGCTGTGCAAATTACAATAAAGTTGAATCTAATCTAATCTAAATATCAATCATGCCAGAAACTACTCAATTAAGCCAAGAAAGAAGTTTGGTCAACAGTAGAAAAAAATACAAGGCAAGCAATTGCATTCCACACATTGTTTATTATTATAGGCCTATAATATGTCCAGGTAGAGGTCCAGTCTTCCACTCCCGTTGTTTGTAGTGCTAGATTCGGGCCTTTCTGTCACGACTGCTGCTCACCTCAGACTGGACACACGCACGTCATTATAGTGGTAATTTATCCTAGAAAACAAAACAGGGAGATAGAGTTATGGAGTTGCTCATGCACTCTACAACAACACACATCTTGTATCTCTTCTCATCTCTAACATTTCCATTCCACAGCATGCAAGCATCCTGCTTCAAGAGGTGTATGATTGTGTATGTGACAATAAAACTCGATTTGATTTCAATATTTTAGAGGGTTTAGAGTTCACCCACCAGTTTCTGCTGTGGGAAACTTGGTATTTTAGTATACATATTTTGCTTGCTTAATCATAACATCTAACTTTTATAGATCGACATCTTACCATGGTTGGCTTGCAGCATTTGGACACAGACAGGAGAAGAAAAAGGTTGACTAGTTCATATAGTTTAACTAGTATACAGCTCAGACAACAACTTAAAGGTCAGGCCAGCTTGACTTAGATATGACATGTCCAAGTAAATCACATCATGTTCTTTTTCTCGTTGTCTTCATATCAATCTTGTGACAGATACGACAAAACCCATAATCTCACCTTTGTTTACCTTTCTTGTCATTATCTGTTATTAACACTTTGGTTGCCTAAGGTTAAATTAATGATATACCATAGATTGCCAGCGCTATTTGTCTATGGAGAAAGTCCCCTTCTTTGCAGGGCTATAACTTTTTAAATTCTATTGCTACATTGCCATTATTAGGGCCCATTCAAAGTCCTATATGTATTGTTCATTGTGTAGCAACGTTAAACTTTTTCATTCACATATTCATAGTAAAGTATGGTCTAATGTATAAGTATGTTTTCATCTCTTTCTGCAGCTTTCTCCAGAACGTGATATATAGCCCCAAATGCATTATATTGATGATGAAATACAGTTTGATGGCAATCAGCGCGATATAAAAAATTCCAACTAGACGTACTTCTAGAAGTTACTACACGTCATCTGATGTTGACCGGATGGGCGAGGGGGCGTTTATAATTCCGTGGGCAGCGTTATACCAATCATCTAATGTGGGTCAAATGTTGATAATATCAGTTATTATCGAAGAAGGTAACGTTACACGCTGAAACTCACCCCAGTCTCCGCGCGCCGTTGGGCGATCATCGTCGAGTAGAAATTTTATCATTATGGGATATATTTTTACCCGGTCCATCTCCAGCTTGTATAATGGTATATACGTCCAAATCATGTTGTTTATCGAGTTATTGGCAATCGATCACCGTGTAGCGTGACGAGCCAGAGTCACATGAACCATAGCGAGCGCCCGGAAGTACTACTGTTGTGAAGGATCAGATTAAACCGAATATGTATATTTATTTATATATATATATTTAATTGTATTTGTATATCGTTTGATATCCCCTGTATATTCCTTGTACAATATGCATTGAATATCCCCGTTTCTACTAAACAGCCCATAATAGTTTCATTCTACCATTGGACGAGAACCTGGCGCCAGGTTGCCATACCCCTAGGTTCAAGTTCAATCGTGCCGCCTAACATGTCGAGGCAACCCCCGGTTCCGCGCAGTAATATGCCGGGCGAAATACGTGTGGTACTATTTGTTCATAGCGCATATATATATGGCGCTCGTAAAGTAGAACTTTCTTTTAGTCCAGTTCTTTACCCTCCAACAGAGTGACAGACGCAAAAGCCTCCCCACGAAGCACGTGCGGTGTAGTAGGGCCTACTTGGCCCAGAATAGGCATTGAGATATCGTGTAGATTAATAGTTGAATGGTCATAGTTTGGCACCATACCGTCGAGTTGGACGTATTCTATTAAGCTAATAATAGTCTATTTATGTATGGTGCACCGTTCGGTTCGAGTTCTACAGTTATCAGTACCCCCATCGTTCCTGACGTTATCTGGACGCTTATCCAGGCTGGTCAGACCCCTAGTGGTGATTGCATCCGAGGAGCTCCGGGTCAAGAGCGACTGGACCTGTATATTGGATTACTCTACCCGACGACGGCGAGCCTTCCACGGCTCTTGGATTATGCTTTATGTGCTTTGATTATTCCATGGATAAAGGCCAACACTGTCGAGTGTTGGAATTACCCCCCGGAGAGGACTACAGGTGAGGCGGCGCTCTACACGTGAGGTCGCACCACGTTAAAGTACATGAGGTAGTGGTATTAAATATCATATCTAACAATACAGTCAGGGAATTGTACCCCTCAGCTACAACTACGGTCGTCATGACAACCTCTATTCAACATCCTGTTTTGGCGATTGCGCCGATCGGCCACCAGATGGCGCTCCTGAACCGCCAGAGAGCTCAGTGGGTCCTGCTGGTGGATCTCAGGCCAGCGGAGGGACATTATGAATCCGATCGCAGATTTTTGAAATATTGATATAAGGACGCTGTACAGCGTCCCCCGGCAACTTTAGCATGGCCAGCAAAGACGTGAAAAGACGTGTCCCGGCACTCAAAGTGTTAATTTGTCATCTTAATTTGTCAAATTTTAAACTGTGCATAATCTTTCTATGGACATAGAAACAGATAATAAACTATTCTATTTTTGATACAATTTGACTCATCTGAATTTCTACAGTTTCACTGTTTGGCTCATTTAAAATATTCCACAACAGGTTCAATGTGTTTTACTGTAATATGTACATGACTACAATGAATTTGTGATTGACAATTATGGGGTAAAGTCTGGTATGAGACAGGTTGGTATGAATAACGTAAAGTTGTAATTTATATAATATTTCAATGACTAGCATACACACCCTCGCTGTAACACTGACAATACCATATCATCATTTCAGATTGTAACATATAAAGATGGAACCAGGAGTATTAGGGGAGGTGTTTGACAAGCTGAAGGTAGATGGCCTGACAGAGATGATAGTGTCCGATAGTAATGATAGTGTCCCCCACAGTTACAGCATGTTTGAAAAGCTTACGGTGGGAGGGAGAGGGATACGGGAGGAGGCTGTGGGAGTCCGGGTTCTTTGCAACAAGTGCTGGCCTGAAATTCATGGTGGAGCAGGAACAACGACCCCCATCTTACCAGACAACAGCATGGCTCCTGGAATGAATTAATGAATGAATGAAAACTTTATTTAACAGATTGCAGAATGGGTACAATACAGTACGGCTCAATACACACAATTGTTAACACTTTCCCTGCCAATCACGTTGTACGACGTGTTTCAAGTTCATGCGAATTCTGCCAATCCACGGCGTACGACGTTATTGAGATCATATTTCATATTTTCGCCATGGTATTCATATTTCCCTCACAGAGCCTGGTCTGATGCTGTGTGAGCCGGCACAACCCTTCAACGCTTCAATACTGCCCCCTGGTGGATGATCGGCGAGTTGCCAAACCGGAAATGGCCGGTTGGATATCGGTGCGTCTCCTAAATGCGTCCGGCCACTCGCATATCGTTGCAGGACTCTAGCCACACACCGTGGATATGGATCGCTGCCATAACTCAATAATCGACATGATTTGGGCGTGTATTGTTATTATACAAACCGGAAATGGATCGACTCGATCCCCATCAAATAACTGGGATCTTTTTGCTCCAGTCTCATCGCCCAACGGTAAGAGGTGTCACGATCAGAGCTTGTGTCTGCCAGATGAGGAGCAATCAGCGCGGCTGCAAGAGATCACCTCATCAAGCGTTCCCTACTTCAACTGGCAGAACCCGTCATCCAACGTCGCAGTGTTAAACTGCCTACCGAGGTACGACGATGCTACCTAAAGACCAGCTGTAACTACCCCTGTTTATGCTTGCCCTAACCTTCTGTTTCTTGTGCCCCAGGACTTCGCTCCAGCGTCCTTCCACCCTGACGTCTCGAGCTCCAGCGTCCTTCCACCCTGACGTCTCGAGCTCCAGCGTCCTTCCACCCTGACGTCTCGAGCCCCAGCGTCCTTCCACCCTGAGGTCTCGAGCCCCACAAAGAGGACTCCTGCTCGCTCTCAAGCGCAAGACCTGTGTCCTCTCTCTCTCGCTGCCGACAGCTGCACTGGAGTGCACCTGCTCTCATTCTTCTCCCCCCCAAGAACATTATAACCTCCGTGTTGTTCACATTCCTGTTTCACATTCCTGTTATACTCTGCTTGGTTGGGAAGAATAATTAAAGAACCCTAAACCGCTCCATTCTCTCCTCCTGTGTTTTGCTATTGGGCTCCGCAAGAACCCCCCATCCTCACAAGAGGAGGCTGACGTTACTTTCAGCCTGTTTGTTTATTATTATCCATGCAAACTGCTCGGATCTATATATCACTCATACTACATAAAGCATTTAACGACGATCACGGAATTATAAACGACCCCCCCCCCCTCCGTCCATCCGCGCATGATCAGTCATAACGTTTACAGTTGAAATTTTTTATATAGCGTGGATCGGCAACAAACGGCATTTGATAATCTATATAATACATTTATGCCTATATCTCACGTTCTAGGAATTACTGCAGAAAACTATAAAAACATATTTATATTCTAGACGGTATTTTCGTATGTATGTGTGAATGAAAAAGTAAAACGTTCCTACATCCTGAACGATAGATAATCGATGTTGAATGGGCCATAGTAATGTCAATTTAGCAATACAATTAAAAAAGTTATAGCCCTGCAAAGAAGGTGACCATCTCCATAGACTTACAGTACTGGCAGAGAATGGTATAAGATGCTGAAAGTGCGTGGCAGGGAATGTGTTAAGGGGATGCAGACCAGAGAAAGACGTTTGTCTTGTTTACATCAGGGTCGCCCATTTTCAATTCATATTGATATTTATGACATACACAACATACATGACATTTATGGCATAGGGACATACAGGTATTTAGTACTGATACATTTGTGACATAAACGGTATTCAAATATACAGTACTGTTACCCATAGATCCTGACAGAGTATATACATATGATGGGGAGGGGACTGTACATTAGGAGGGGGTGGGTGGGTGGGTGGGAGAAAAATATACATACGGTGGGGAGGAGACTGTACATTAGGAGGGGGTGGGTGGGTGGGTGGGAGAGAAATATACATACGGCGGGGAGAGAATATACATGCGGTGGGGAGGAGACTGTCTATTAGGAGGGGGTGGGGGATTTGGACATTTACGGTGGCCAGTTTCGAATTGCAGCCTCCCGTAGGTGCTCTTTAAGAGCGGTTTTGAATGTGGGTAGGGATTCACATTCCTTTACAGCTTTGGGTAGGGCGTTCCCACATTGATGTGGCATAATTGCGAAACATGTTTAGTCCCTTGTTTGAGCCGATTCTGGGTTTAACATGATTTGTTGCGCTTCCTCTGGTGTTGTGGTCGTGGTATTCACTGACCTTTGGGAAGTATTTTGACATGTACATGGGTACCTTAGTCGTATAGTGTATCTTGTAGACCAGGCCCATTGCAAGTTGCTGTACTCTGTCGTCTACTCTAAGCCATCCTAGGTTGTCAAAGTGGGCAGGGGTGAGGTGGGTTCTAGGGGTAAGGTCAAGTACATTTACATTTACATTTAGTCATTTAGCTGACGCTTTTATCCAAAGCGACTTACAAGTTCTGTACGACAAGTCATCAGGAAGGGCACAACTCTATCAGCTGAGTAACAATGTTCATAAAGTGTTGAGTGCTACAGTGTAGGTTAGTTTATTAGGACAAGTGCATGACAGTAAGGTTAGTTAGGGTTAGATTTTTTTTATTTTGTATTTTTTTTATTATTTAAAAAGAAAATTCAGATAATGGTTGAAGAAGTGCGTCTTTAGTCGACGGCGAAAGATTGGACAGGTTTCGGCTGTCCTAACTGGGGTGGGTAGTTCATTCCACCATTGTGGGGCAAGGACTGAGAATAGGCGACTTCTCTTTGATGACCCTCCCAGAGCTTGGATAGGAGTAGGTCTGAGGCGGCCAGAAGATGCAGAGCGTAGGGGTCTTGCGGGTGTGTAGTTAGAGACCATTGACCGGAGGTAGGTGGGAGCGGTTCCCTTTGCCGCACGGTATGCCAGGTCGAGGGCCTTGAAGCGGATTCGTGCAGCAATGGGGAGCCAGTGCAGGTCCCTAAGAAGTGGGGTGACATGGCCGACTTCGGTAGGTTTGAGATCAGGCGGGCCGCTGCGTTCTGAATGAGTTGAAGAGGCTTAGTGGCAGTGGCCGGGAGGCCAGCTTGCAGTGGTTGCAGTAGTCGAGGCGGGAGATGACTGTTGATTGGACGACGAGTTGGGTGGCTTCTTTTGTCAGGAAGGGGCGGATCCTTCTGACGTTGCTCAGGAGGAATCTGCAGGTTCTGGTTGTCGCTGCGATGTGAGCAGAGAAGTTCAACTGGTCATCGAGGACAACACCAAGGTTCTTGGCGGTCGGGGACGCGGTCACAGCTGCATTCTCGACTGTGATGGAAAGGTCTGTCAGGGGGGAGGATTTGGCCGGCAGGTGAAGCAATTCTGTTTTGCTTAGGTTCAGTTTGAGGTGGTTGGTCGTCATCTAGGCGGAGATGTGGATATCTGAGGGAGGGAAGGAGAGGAAGAGTTGAGTATCGTCGGCATAACAATGATAGGAGAAGCCATGAGACGTGATAATGTTACCCAGTGATTTAGTGTAGAGGGAGAAGAGAAGGGGTCCTAGAACCGAGCCCTGGGGGACACCCGTCCGCAGGGGGCGGGTGACCGACAGGGTCCCTCTCCATGACACTTGGTAGGAGCGGTCATTGAGGTATGATGTCAGCCATGTCAGCGCAGAGCCAGCCACTCCCATTCCTGCGAGGGCCGCGAGGAGGATCTGATGGTTGAGTGTGTCGAAGGCTGCAGATAGATCTAGGAGAATCAGGACAGAGGAGAGGCCTTTCGCTTTTGCTAAGTGAAGTGCCTCTGTGACCGCAATGAGGACCGTTTCTGTGGAGTGGCCAGTCCGGAAGGCAGACTGATTAGGGTCTAGGAGGTCATTCTGTAAGAGATAAGCAGTAAGTTGGTTGGATACAGCACGTTCAAGTGTTTTAGAAAGGAAGGAGAGAAGAGAGACAGGACGGTAGTTGCCTATGACGGTGGGGTTCAGGGTTGGTTTTTTTATGAGCGGCGTGACTCTGGCTTGTTTTAGGGAGGTGGGGACCACCCCCGAGTTGAGTGAGGAGTTGATGGTTGCAGTTAGGAATGGGAGGATGTCTGGTGCTATGGTCTGGAGGAGTGGGGAGGGTAGCTGGTCCAGCTGGCATGTAGTCGGACGGTTCGACGTTACCAGTGTCAGGGTCTCGGCTTCTGTAATGGGAGAGAAAGATGACAGAGTGAAGGATGAGGTTCTCGATTCAGCATTTGGAATGGGTGGGGGTTGGGAGAAGGAGCTGCGGATGTTCTCCACTTTTTCCTCAAAGAAGATCACGAAGTCTTCGGCAGAGAAAGATGAGGGAGGAGGGGGTGGGGGGGGAGTGAGGAGGGAGGACATGGTAGCATGCAGTTTGCGAAGATTCTTGACAGAGGCCTCGATGATCCTATGGTGAAAGAAAGAAGCTTTGGCATTAGTAATGGTTTGAGAATGTTAACAAGAGGTTGTGATATGTGTCGATGTCAGCAGTGAGGCGTGACTTTCTATACTTCCTCTCAGCCGCTCTCAGGACCTGTCTTTGTTCTCTCACTGGATCTGTCAGCCATGGACTGGGTGGGGAACGGCGGGCAGGTTTCTCAACGAGGGGACAGAGCTTGTCGAAGGAGGTTGCAAGGGCTGAGAGGGTGGAGGTTGCCATCTCTGTGGAGAGAGCAGAGAAGGTGTCACTCAAAGATAGAGCGGATAGTATGTCAGAGGAGAGGGTGGAGGGGGATAGGGAGGGCAGGTTGCGTCTGAGTGAGACGGTTTGAGTTGGGGTGAAGACCTTTCGGTTAAGCATGAGAGTTAGTGAGAAGGATATAAAGGAATGGTCAGATACATGTAGGGGAGTTACCGTGGTGTTAATGATGCTGGAGTTACGGGAAAATATGAGATCCAAGGAGTTGCCTGCTTTGTGGGTGGGAGGCATGGCAGTGGGAGTCAGGTCAAACGATTGTAGGAGGGAGACCACTATGACTGACTGAGATGAGTCAGGCAGGTTGAAGTCGCCCAATAGAAGGAGAGGAGTACCATCTTCCGGTAAGGAGCTTAGAAGCATGTCCAGCTCATCTGTGAAGTGATCGAGCGGACCTGGAGGGCGATAGAGTGTAACAATGGTGAGATTGAAAGGATTAGAGACAGTTACTGCATGATATTCGAGAGAGGAGAGTGACAGTGCTGGGAGTGGTGTTAAGTTTGTAGCCCATGAAGGAGATATCATGAGGCAAAGTCTGACCAGTTTGTTTTGTGATGTTTGTAATCTTGTAATCTTGTGCATGTGAACCATTGGTTTGACCTCATGTCCTCTCACCACCCAGTGACCCCACAAAAACATAAACATAACAGCAGCATAAATGTGGATGATCACAGATGAATTGTTCAGACTTTTATGGTTCTTCATCTGAAAGGTTAACGATAGGTTATAACTATAACCAAGTTCTGTGAGTAATGGTGACGCTCAGCGTCACGACTGCACTATACTTCACTCGTGCACGCGCACTGAATAAAAAAGTCCACAATGTACCTTTACATCCCAACATTCGTCTGGCCACACCCCTATCAGCTTACCTTCATAAGCAGGTGTGTGGTCACCTACTCGCCTCCTTCCCAAGCTTTCACCACAAGGTGAGATCAAGGGCCACAGCGGCGCCTGACGCTGAGCGTCACCATTACTCACAGAACTTGGTTATAGTTATAACCTATCGTTCTGTTTCGTAATGGATCTCGCTCAGCGTCACAACTGCACAAGGGAGGCTGAGCGAGAGCCATAGCACGACAAATGTACCCCGCTGAGGCCCCCCACAACCATCAGACCGGGGAGGACCGAGCCCCCCCGACCCTCCCTAATGGAGGTTACCCCCCCTATTGGAGGTTCACGGGAGGGCGACGGATCCGACCGTGCGAAGAGGCACTCAAGCAACTCAACGCACAGGGTGAGCAGACCGTGGCTTGACCCCACGACTACACACACGCACAACCCGCATGCCACCCGGGAACGAACGGAAGGAACAACCTCGTTACAGCCCCCAAAATCACGGGGTCAAGAGCAAACCCAACCCCGTGGCAAGGCCATAGCAGCAGAGCGCGAAGGAAGACCCAGACCCACTGAAGGGACTGGATCCCCTGGAAAACGGGGGCCCGGAGAGGTCAATGACGCCAGGCATCAAGACCCCACCAGGTGGTCACTTAGTGACATTGCCCCCCACATCGCCAGCGTATTCGGATAAGGCCCCTCCAAGAGCGGGCCCTTTCCCCCCAATAGCACACCGCCTGGCACACTGACCCTGCAGAACAGGCAGTCAGCATGGCCGTAAGCACACAAAAAAGGTTAACCAACGGAAGCAGGCAGCGCACCGGGGAAACCAGGCAACAGGCTGTAACCTGAGCCTGGAGCACTGCGGACGAGACAGGCGCCAAAGGAGTCAGCTGAAAACAGCCCCCCCGGCGGAAGGGGCGTATGCTGGCGTTGTTGCATGACAAAGCCTCCATTAAAAAAAACCCACCCAGAGGGGTTTGAGGCAGAGAAGGCTGACATGATTGGCAGACGTCATGAACGTGCAGGGGCACACTCAACCGGGTAACCCGGGAGTTGACTCTGCTCCAACACACCAGGGAACCAACCACCCTGTCATTACCCTATGCGTGGTTGTTCCTATAACCCCTCAAGAAAAAACTCCAAAACACACCTGCGGGCATACACTGGCTATACCGCAGTACAAGTGTTTCAGTTTTCAAAAAAGGGTTATCCCAGGCCTACGGTATCAACGAAACTTTACTTCGGACCGGGCCCGGCGGCACGGGAAGCACAGGGTTACCAGAGGAGGTCCAAGACCACCCCAACAGCCCCCTCTTCGCCACACGTGAGAGAGGAGCGAAAAGAATGGAGAACCAGCCCCAAGCACACCGCACTTGGTATTCCCAGGCGGTCTCCCAACAAAGTACTAACCAGGACCGAACCTGCGTAGCGTCCGAGATCGAACGAGATCGGGCGTGTACAGGTTGGCATGGCCGTAAGCCATTACGATAGTGCAGAGTACAACATGTACCCAACAAAGGGTCTCCATAGCGCCTAACCCTGTGACACCCGGACCGTCCGGCATTTTTCCCCCCAAAAAAAGCACAAGTCCCTCAAGGTACCAGAACAGCAGATCTGCATCCCCGGCGGACAACGGGTTAACTGACCTGGACCAGCATGACCAGACCAGTCCCGTGTCCTAACCACGCCAACATGCCCACTCCAGGAGAGGGGGTAGGTATGCGTGTCGATCTAAAACATGAAAAGAGGGCGCCACCCAGACGGTCCCCATTTAGACCGTGCTCAGTGGCCAACCCCAAGGGCGTGAGACCCCTCTACCTTTTTTTTTTATCCACTTTTTCTCCCATTTTCTATATTTTCTCCCATCCCAATTTCGTATCATCCAATTCAACCCTCCCCTGTCACGGACGCCGTTTCTTGCCTCCCACAAGCCGGCTGCAATGTGGACTAAGTCATACATAGCACAAGTCCCCTCCGGTACTTGAGGTAACAGCAGTCGCATCTTTTCACCTGCGCAGCTCGATCTCTCAGTGGCGAGGAGTAACGCGTGGGAGGCTCACGCTGCCCCCGACACTTCCTGATTCTACTGCGCAGGCGCACCAACCGACCTGTAGGAGTCGCTGTCCACAACGCCCGATCCCCACCCATCAGTTTCCCACCCCCTAATACGGCCAATGTGTATTAGTACGGACGACCAGCTAAACTGAAAGCAAATGTGGAGCGCTGGGCTCGAACTGACGAGCCCAGCAGTGAGACCCCTCTACCTATGTTCAGATCTATTCCGTTAACATCCCCCAGATATGAACGAGAATTCATCGAGACAACCTAGTAAACTGGCGCTCGGAAGAGACAAAACTCCATCCCAGTTGCCCTATAAAAACGCTGTTTTAACAAGCAACCAAGACGCACTTAGCCCCTGTGTGATTCTGTCACAGAAACACACTTTTTTTTTATTTTTTTTTATTATTACTTACATGAAACAAGACAACACATTAATCACAATCACAATACACAGAACTTCACAGGAAAATAACAAAAACAATAATAATACAGAATATAGGGGGGCTCCAGTAGCTCACCGCATATCTCGGCGCTATTTCAGCGTTGGGGAAAACCGTGCTGCGTCACGGATCTGGTGGACTCCGAGTTCGATTCCCGGACCCGCCGTCATTTATCAGAATGTCTTCCCCTGATCTATATCCCGTTTCACCCTGTATCTGTCGGTCATGCTTGACCAGAAAAGCGATAAACGCTAAAAAATAAAGTAAAAAAAAAAAAAAAAACAGAATATAACAATTTATAAATTATAAAGACAAAAAGAAAAGAAAACAGAGTTCAACCTTTTTAAATTTTAAATTCAAAATTCCAGGGGTACTATCTAATAAATTACGAAATAGCTAATTAGCTGCCCCCCAATAAAATCCCTAGTTAAATTCAAGACATCACAAAAGACAAGACAGACAAGACATTTCCTCCTCCCCCTCCCACGAGACCGCCGGACTCCCCCGAACAAGCACCCCAACCCCGCTCAGCCGCACACGGCGGTCCTGACCTTCTCAGCTGCTGCGAACCATAGGTCAATCCCAGCCTGCCCCACCCCAATCACCCGCGCCGTGGATATCTCAAGATAAATCACATCCAACAGTGTTAGGGACCAGTTAATCACTGAGCTTCTCAGGCTCCTTCCATCTCATTGCTATTAGCTTCTTCGCTGCTGTGACGCCCGCTAGGACAACCCTTTTTAGTTGTACAGACGCGGGTAGTGTTGTTAGAAAGCCTGACAATGTACGGACGCGGGTAGTGTTGTTATATCGTTCAGGAGTAGCGTAACAGCTGTGAATGGGATAGTAAAGCCACACAGATCTGAAAGTTTGTCCGTTATTGACCTCCAGAAGCGGGCCACTGGTGGGCAATCCCAATACATATGTATATAAGTGCCAGTGGCCTTTTGAGAGCACAAAGTGCACCGAGAGTCGGTTATCAGTCCCATAGCAAATAGCTTCCTAGGTGTAAGATAGGTCCTATGAATATAATTAAAATTAATTTGCTGGTGATTGGGGTTGCGGGAAGACAATGCCACATTTGCCCAAACATCATCCCAGTCAAACTCGGGGTCCAACTCCGGGATATCCACACGCCAGATTGTATCCAATGATACATTTTTATACGTGGACTGAATTAAGAGCGTATAAAAGTCAGAGACAAACCCTCTGGAGGTCGTCCTGTCCACTATGAGCCTGCGGAAGGGGTGTGGTTGCAAAGCTTGAGCCCACGGCACGCCATGCGCCCTCAGCGCTGACCTTAATTGAAGGTAAAGAAAGAAGGACTCGCCGGGAAGATCATAAAATTCTCTTAAGTCCTGAAACGCACGGAGGCCGTTCTTATCATAAATATCCTCCAGAGTATGAACCCCCCTCCTTTGCCATTGAGGAATATTAACCGGCTTGTGCCCAACACGTAATTGCTGGTTATTAAAAATTGGAGAGTCCAGGTGCCATGGGCATTTAACCCCACACGACTTCTGTACATTACGCCACATCTGGATCACATGAGTTATGATCGGTCCATACCTCAGTCGGCATTTCGAAATAGGGACAGTGGAGTACACCACATCCTGCAATCTTAGCGGTGAGACCGCCGCCGCTTCTAAGGAGCGCCAAGATACAGCATCTACAGGGTCTAGCCAGCACATCAGAGGTCTCAGTGAAAAGGACCAGAAATAAAGCTTAAAATCAGGGATTGCGAGGCCCCCCATCTTGTTTCCTACGCTGAGTAGTAGCTCTTTTGATTCTCGGGCGTTTGTTATTCCAGATAAACTTAGATACCATCGATTGTACCTTGCGCCAGTGGTCTATTGGAGGGGGCAGGGGGAGCATTGAGCTAACAAAATGTATCCTAGGCAGGACGTGAAGTTGTACTTAGTAGTTTGACTCAGCGTGGGGAATATCTCTATGCCTAAGTATTTAAAATGCAACCCTGTCTAGAAGATCTGGAGACTGGGAAAAGTGTGGAACAGTTTTTGCCTGTCAGTATCATTGCCGACGGCGAGGCATACAGGACTTTAATCATATGAATAAAATTCTTTCCAAGACCCATAACCTCAAGTACCTTCCACAGGTATGACCATTCTAGTCTGTCAAACGCCTTCATGGCATCCAAAGACAGAACTGTGGACGGAGCTGTATTGTCTTTACTGTTATCGACTACATGCAACAGCCTCCTAAGATTATCTGCAGCCAGGCGCCCCGGGATAAAACCAGTTTGATCGCAGTGTACCAATACCGTCATAAATCTCTGCAGGCGGCGGGCCAGCACCTTGGCAAACACTTTTAAATCGGCCCAGAGAAGACTCAAGGGCCTATAGCTACCACAATCATTGGGATCTTTGTCCTTCTTGAGAAGTAAAGAATCTCTTGAAAACTCCCCTTGTTCGATAGCGTAATTGATCATATCGAGCATCAATGGACCCAGTTGGTCCCAGAAAGCTAAATATACCTCGGGTGGAATACCATCCCAGCCTGGTGCCTTACCCCTCTGCATTTCAGCAATCGTCTCCCTTAGTTCCATAAGAGTGATCGGTTTCCCCAGTTCCTTAGCCTCTTCCTCAGAAATGTGGGGTATCTCAAGCCCGCCAATGAACGATTCAAATTTAGAGTTGTCGAGATTAACCTCTGAGCTATATAACTGTGAGTAAAACTCTTTAAAAGTGTCGTTGATCTTTTTCGAATCAGTAGTGACTGTACCCTGTCGCGTCTTGATCGAGGGGATATCCGAGAAATGATCATTCGAGCGCATTTTCATTGCCAATAGATGGCTAGGCCTGGAGCCGTGAAAGTAGTAATTTTGCCTTGTCCTATGTATCAAGAACTCAGACTGTTGTTTAAGTATGGAGTTTATTTCTTTCTTGACTATCTTACGTTGTGTGTTTAGTCGTTCACTATAGTTAGTTTGCAAAGATGCGTATAGGTCCGCATATAATGTTTCCAGTCCTTCTAGTTTTTTTGACCGGGATTTACGCAAATTGGAGGCGAAAAGTGTGACATGACCCCTGATAAATCCTTTCAATGCGTTCCACAGGACCCTGGGGTCATCGACCGTGCCAACATTGATCTGCAAGAATTCAGCTAGTTTACTCCTGAACTCAGAACAGAAATCATCGTTCTTTAATAAGGTGGAGTTAAAACGCCACCTGGGAGCTCTCGTGGAGAGCCTGCCAAAGGTTGCCATAAGGAAGATCCCCTTGTGGTCCGAGAGAGCCAGGGGAACCAATGAGATGTCGAAACTATCAAACATATTAGGGGACGCGAATGCATAGTCTATTCGAGAGAAGGTTTTGTGTCTGGCTGACAGGTGAGAGTAATCCTTGAGGGTGGGATTGGATATGCGCCATAGGTCTGCGAGTCCCGTGTCCTGGGCCCACATCCTGAGGGCCTTAGAGGACCGTTTTTGGTCGCTTGTTTCAGAGGACCCGGACTTATCCATCTCCGCATCCCAGCACGCATTAAAATCGCCACCCACAATGAGAGCGTATCCAGTAAGTTCCAACATATTCTTTGTGATTGTATTATAGAACGCTGAATCAAATGTGTTAGGGGCATACAATGCTATTATTGCCATCTTCCTATGAGAGAACTCAACTTTTGCTATAGTAATCCTTCCCTCCGTGTCCGACCACACATCCAGGACTTTGATATCAAGGTTATGTCTTGTAACTATGACGACTCCTTTCGTCTTATCATCGGCTGAGGATGAGGAGATAACGTGATATTGTCGATTTGCTAGCCTTGACACATCACCCACCAATAAATGCGTCTCACTAAGGAGAGCAATGTCAATATTTCTTCTCTTCAATAACCAAAGGACACTGGCACGCTTGTGTGGGGCGTTAAGACCCCCTGCGTTCCAAATTAAAATATTCAATTTAGCCATGGTCGAATTTGTCTAAATGCGTAGAGAACATACCAGTGCAGCCAGGCTGAGGACCGAGGCGCTGATCCAGGCGGGCCCAGACGGTCAATCCCAGGAGTTCAGAGGAGGAACAATTACACACATATAAGACAACAGTACATAAAACACAGAAAAATACCACCCCAGTTACAACCCCCCCTCCTTCTACTCTAAACCCTAACCCACCCATCCTATTATTAACCCTCCTATACCCACTCTCCAATCCCCTCCCTATGCCCCATCCACTAAGGATGGTCATCTTCCTATCCTTTCCCACTGGAATCATGTATCCAATAAGACGCTCTCCACTCCGACCCCCTCTCTAGATAAACCCCTGATTAAACCCCCACTAGTCCAATAAACACAAATAAATTTTTTTTTTAATTCAATAAAGATATCGGTCGAAAACCACCGTGAGCCTTGGCCCTAACATAAGACAACTATAAGGGAAAAAATAGCCATTATTATATAATAACTCAACATCATCCCTGTAACCATCTACCTCCGAATCTGCATATTAATGTCGCAATGTTATAGCATAAATGGATAAAGGAAAATTTAAAACAAAATTAAATTAAAGCATACCAGCAGATCTAAGGCAGGATCGGATCACAGTTAAATTGCGCAAACAGACGTCATTTAAACAGCGCCAATAAGAAGAAAAGGAAAAAAGGGTTATGGTCCAGGTGCACGCATGTAACAGCCCCTCTGGTCAGGCACAAAGGCTGGAATGACATAACCTATATAAGAATAGAATTAAACACCTTCATTAACCCGGGGATAGTAATAAGCTATACCTGACACAACCTGTTATCATATATTGTATATATATATTCAACCGACCTTCTACTACTGGAGCCCAAAGCTCAAAACACAAAACAGCCTGGATATAAAAATAAAAGCATACAAGAAGTTAGTTAAGGAACCGATCACCGTTGAATTGTGCAAACCGATGTCACTTAAACAGCAACCAAAATACGTAAACATTAACGGGTCTCGAATGTCTCGGCGCAGGCGATAGACACAGCCTGCTAGCTAGCCCGAGGCTAGCGCGTAAGCTAGTGGTGAATCCAGCCAGCACGCTAGAATCTGATATGTACGTTGTCCAGCTAGCTCGCTAGCTTTCATAGAGGCGACACACACGTACGACCATGAGGTCAGCATTAGCAAGTAACATAAGTCATTGGGATGCCCCGCTAGCTTGGGTGGGCAGTGGACAGTTAGCCTGTCTGGGCATGACAACAAGCATTTGCGAGTAGTCCACCCTATCAATGTATTCAGGCCCACATCGCCAAGTCACTCACCCGACATAGATATCAAGCTACAGTCTCGGCTATCCCCCCGAGATATTCCTCCGCTTTAGCCAACGACCAAAATGAACGACGATCATCGCCCTTACCCAGCACAGATAATTTCGCGGGAGCGAATAGCGTAGGCCTCAGGCCTAGTTTCCATAGCCTGGCCATGACCACTTTGTATTCGCCTCTCTGTGCTTGAACCTCCGGCGTAAAGTCTTCGAAAATGGCCACTTTGTGATCGCCGAGACTTAGTTTACCCCTTCTGGCACGGGCCGACCGCATGATGAGCTCTCTCTGTTGGAGCCTGTTTAGCTTGACAATGATGGGCCTCGGCTCTTTGTTCACTCCAGGACTGGTCTTGCCCGCTCTGTAGGCCGACTCCCATACGGGAGGGCTGGGGAGGACATCTTTCCCCAGTATTTTCTGCAATAATTCCGGCATGTTCTCCGAGAGACGGCCTCCCTCACTGCCCTCCGGTACACCAACAATCCTGATGTTGTAGCGTCTCTCCCGGGACTGCATCTCCACAATTACCGACTGTAGTTTGGCAACTTCAGCCTGCCTAGCCAGCAGGGAGGTCTCCAGACCCGCCAGCCTCTCGCCTTGTAGTGAGGCCTCTGTCGTTAGCGTGGCTAGTTCGTTAGCATTAGCCGAGGAGACAGCATGCAGCGACTCCATCTTTTCTCTCAACGGGTCGACCGCCAACCTAATTTCTTCTGATATCTCTCGATGAATGGTATCAAAAAATTCCGCCTGCACTTTTCTTTGTGTTTCAGCGAAGCGTATCTCAAAGTCTGCATGGAGTTTGGTCATGACCGAGAGAACAGCTTCACTTATCTCACTGATACCGGGCGACGGTGAGGGTAGATCCGGTGGCAGTTTGCCTGCTGGAGTGCTCATGGATCTGGTCTCCACCGACATCGCAGAAAGTTGAAAAAAGTCAACGAAAGTAGTTGAAACTCGACGACTCAACAAGCAGACAAATAACAAATAAAAATAAAATAAAGACTAATGGGGAGAAACGTATATTTTGCACGATAGAAGGGAGCTCACGTGAAACACGACTCACTCCATGAACGCCTAGCTCCGCCCCCTCACAGAAACACACCTGAGCCAGCACTATGTATGCGTCGAGACCCAAACACATCAATGGATAGTCTAGCAAGACACCAAACATTGTTCCTCCAAGTCGCCTGGGAGAACGATACGGAGCCGTCGTGCTTCATGTACCTTCTTCTTTTTATTCAAAAAAGAAAGAACACAGACTGACATGAATCCCTCGTGACGCCGCTGGGGGTCATTTTTTTTTTACATTTTTACATCCCACCACCCTCCCATAGGGAGGAGACGGAAATCCCCAGAGAGACTTCCCACGCGAGCTGTATAGATTGAAAAGAATATATTGCAACATTGAGCCATGTAAAATTTTGGGTTAGGGCTCTCCGAGGAGGAGGCACTGAACCAATACACACTCAATAATCGAATTGAATCGAATACACACACAATAGAGCAGGACTCCTTTTTGAAGTTCTACTCACCTTGACAATCTGAGGAGGAGGCTCTGAACTCTGAGGAGGCTCCCTCACAGGGAAGGAGAGTCCTAACTCACAGAAGGCCCGAGTAGGAGCTTCGTGAGGAGGAGCCCTGACCACTCCCTGAAACAGATCCATCATATGGACCTGAACAGCTCACGGAAGTCTTACCAACAGAGACGCGCACAATGACGTACTCTATGGCGGGGGAATTTCTGCGGTGCACACGCCCAATATTCCACCTTGAAGGACAGGAGGTTGTAACCCCTGCCCATCAAAAGGGGAGGGAAGGATTACCAGTTCACCCCTTTACGACCCCACACCCATGATACGATGTAATGACAAAAAAGAGCATGACAGTCACAGTCAGCTACATGAAGTGTCTAACAGCTTCACACAGCTCATGTGCTAACCTGCTATCTGATTTTTACTAAGGAAAAAACACAGAATAGAGAGGGCCCCCTTAAGAGCCCCGGTACCAGACTTACACATGTGCTTCTGTGGCCAACCTAACCCAGTTGTAGACACACACAACCCTTTATCACCACAAAAAATGGCAAATACACTCTACAGAGGAACAGCGTTTTTCATAATGAGAGAATACACAATTCTCGATTAGTATCGGCCACAGGCCTTGCTAAGCACACACGAAAAGTGACTTCCGGTTATGGCGTTGGGCTGATAGGACGCACAACGTTTGCTCCCCGAAACTTTTGATAATTTGAAGCATTTGCACCTCGACTTTTGCTAATATCCTCCACTCTTTAAGGTACACTAAGTACCATAACTTCTTCCCGGTACCAGAATGACGGGTCGTGGTCGCAAGAACCAGAGCCAACTACTAATCCATCAACACTTTAGCCCGCAGCACGAGGAGAGATCTGCTACTAGCAAGACTCCATTGCCAACAGCGTCAGTAGCTAATGCTAACGCGGCGCAGCTAACACTCGAAATGCTGGTGGGTGAACTTGATAAGCTGCGTAAAAATGTAACAGATGAACTTACCGCATCCATGAACGCCGCCTTAGCCCCACTCCAAGCCTCTCTTCAACAAATCACCGACACGGTAACTTCACACACCACCACGATGACTGCAATGGAGACGGCTCTTTCTGCACATTCAGATGATATTACCACACTGGGACGTGATGTGGCCGTGTTGAAGTCCAAACTGGAATCCACTACTCAGATGAATGAGAAGTTGCAACTAACCATCGAGGATCTGGTGTCACGCTCTAAGCGACAAAATCTCTGTGTGATCGGCATCCCAGAGGGAATGGAGGGAGAAGACCCCCGGCTCTTCATGGCAGCGCTGTTCATGGAGGTGGCGAGAGACGCGCAGCTGGACCCCAACCTGGAGTTGGACCGTGCACACCGCAGTCTGGGCCCGAAGCCGCAGCAAGGATCCCGACACTTCATTGTCCGCTTCCATAAATATACCCAAAAGGAACGGGTGCTTTTGTGGGCTAAGAAGAACCGAGACGTCGTATACAAAGGGCATTCTATCAGGATCTTTGAAGATTTCAGCGCCACACTCGCCAAGAAACGGGCCACCTTTAACAAGGTGAAATCCCAGCTCTACAAAGATGGGATACGCTTCGGCCTCGTCTATCCAGCCCGCCTTCGGGTTACCGTTAACGGACTGACTCGCATGTTCGAGACCGCGGAGGAAGCAGAGCTTTTTTACGAGGGTATTAGCAGTAAGTGACCAATTATTAGGACTGCCCACATATCCCATTCGAATAATTATTTACAGTTTGTTTGTTTGCCTTTTTCCCTAATTACTCATTAGGCTGTTATAAATGGTCTTTGGGAACACTACAGGCTTTGTTTATGGGATGTGTGATGTGAAAGGACTTGCATATCAGAAGTGTATGTTACAATATAGTATAATCATGGGGTTACAAACTTCGTCCTAACTACAGTAACTGGTTGTGCTGATTAAAACGGTACATCACGTGTCAAGTTCAGGGGGATACGGGGGGAGGGAGGGTTTGTTTGTTATTGTGTTAAACACAGACGGGTTTGATATAGGCATTACGTGCCTAGCTCAGGGGGACACGGGGCTAGGGGGGGTTTCTGTTTTTTGTTTTCTATGTTACACTCAGACAGGTTTGTGAAATTGTTTTTAATTTCTCACCTTTATATAACTACCAGCCGCTCTATTATTTTGCTATATATATCTGTGCTTATTAGCAGAAGTGTTTTTCTTTTCTTGCTTATATATGGCAGCAACTCAGAATAAGATCCAGATCGGAGGTAAAGCTGCCACGTTAGTTTCCTGGAACGTAAGAGGACTAGGCAATATCATGAAAAGGCAAAAAGTCTTCAGGCACCTTAAATCTCTGTCTGCGGACGTGATATTTTTACAGGAGACACACGTCAAAGCCACACAACAACGTAGCCTGAGGTGTAATTGGATTTCGCAGGCCTATCACTCGCCTTTCTCCTCCCATGCTCGCGGCGTGGCTATCCTTTTTAAGAAAAATGTCCCATTTCAATTGACTTCTATGACTGCTGATCCTTTTGGTAGATATATTTTAGTTTCAGGCACCATTAATTCATTCCCCTTGACTTTACTTAACATCTATGGTACAAATACTGATGACCCAAATTTTTTTAAGAACGTTTTCAACCTGCTCCCCGACACTAGTAACTCAAATGTAATAATTGGCGGTGACCTGAACTGTTATCTAGACCCATACATGGACAGACTATCTACACGCCCACCCCCAGATATCTCATCAGTTCGGGTTCTGAACAACCTGATTAAATCCAGGAACCTAGTAGATATTTGGAGGGTTCAGCACCCGACTGACAGGGATTACTCATTCTACTCTCATCCCCATAAATCCTATAGTAGAATAGACTATTTTTTATTAGACTCCCAACTAATCTCCCATGTCACCAACACAAAATACAACAACATATTGATTTCTGACCACAGCCCCAATGTCCCTAGATCTCTCCATCCCCAAGCAAACATACTCTTGGCGTCTCAACCCCTCCTTACTTGCTGAAGGGAAGTTTGTAGAGTATATCACCACCAAATTAACATCTTTTATGGAATTTAACGACAATGGTGAAGTGTCAGACTCCACACTGTGGGAAACATTAAAGGTTGTAATTCGTGGGGGTGCGCCTGCGCAGTAGAATCAGGAAGTGTCGGGGGCAGCGTGAGCCTCCCACGCGTTACTCCTCGACACTGAGAGATCGAGCTGCGCAGGTGAAAAGATGCGACTGCTGTTACCTCAAGTACCGGAGGGGACTTGTGCTATGTATGACTTAGTCCACATTGCAGCCGGCTTGTGGGAGGCAAGAAACAGCGTTCGTGACAGGGGAGGGTTGAATTGGATGATACGAAATTGGGATGGGAGAAAATATGGAAAAATGGGAGAAAAAGTGGATCAAAAAAAAAAAAAGTTGTAATTCGTGGGGATGTAATCTCATATGAATCCACTGCCAAAAGGGAGAGAGAAAGGCGACTGATTGAGATTAACAATGCTCTTCCCGCCCTCGAGACGGTATATCAGGCCTCAAAATCCCCTGAAGATTATAATAAAATATTGAAGCTAAAGTATGAATATAACTGTATATTGGGTGGTCAAATAAACACACTCCTTTTAAAACTAAGACAAAAGCAATTTGAAATGGGAGATAAGCCTGAGCGTCTCCTGGCGCGACAGCTCAAGGGTTCTCAGGCCTCTAGGTCAATCCTCTCCATCAAGTCTAAGAGTGGCGCCCTGCTGACTAACCCCAGGGAGATAAATGACCGTTTTAAGGAGTTTTACAGTGAACTTTATTCATCTAAATGTGATCCCACTCAATCTGATTTGAACGACTTCTTTGACCCTCTTGAAACACCCAAACTGAGTGATGATGCTAGAAAGGATTTAGACTGTGATTTCACATTGGGAGAAATAACTTCAACCATTAAATCATTCTCATCAGGTAAAGCAGCTGGGCCAGATGGATACAGTGCTGAATTTTACAAGAAATTCTGTGACATTCTCGCACCACTCCTCCTCAGAATGATATCCAGTTCTGAGAAGGACGGAGTCCTACCCAAAACATTATACGAAGCTAATATTGCCCTCATATTAAAAAAGGGGAAGGAGGAAGTAGACCCGGCCAGCTTCAGACCCATAGCACTCCAAAATGTCGACAGAAAGGTAATTACTAAAATGCTGGCTGTTCGACTAAATAAACACCTGTCAACCATCATTCACCCTGACCAAACAGGGTTCATTCCGAATAGATTTTCCTTCTTCAATGTCAGACGCCTCCTCAACACCATGTATGCTGGTCATAGTCGGACCAGGGGTGCTGCGATTTTATCACTTGACGCACAGAAGGCGTTCGATCAGGTTGAGTGGCCTTATATGTTTGAGTCACTGCATAGATTCGGGTTTGGTGATACATTTATATCCTGGGTAAAGCTCATATATGCCAGTCCAACATGTTCAGTTATAACCAACGGGGAGAAGTCAACCAGGTTTCCACTGCTCCGTTCTGTCCAGCAGGGTTGCCCTCTTTTGCCGGCGCTTTTCGTCATTGCGCTCGAACCCCTTGCCCTAAAAATACGCAGTCACCCAAGTCTTGTAGGCTTGAAAGTTGGAGGCGTCGAGACACGCATCAGCTTGTATGCTGACGATGTAATATTATACCTACACAATTCAGAGATATCGATTCCCCCTCTTTTAGAATGAATTACCTCTTTCGGTGAGCTATCCGGATACACAATTAACTGGACAAAGAGTGACTTTATGCCTCTTTCTGACACCTTCACTCCCGGTTTCCTGGAAAATCTCCCATTCAAATTGGCAAAAGATCGCCTCACCTATCTTGGTCTGACCATACCCAAAGATCCTAAATTAATATTTAAATTGAACTTTGCCGACTATGTTTCAAGGCTAAAACAATGCATTGAAAATTGGAAAGTGCTACCCCTCTCCATGATAGGCCGCATAAACTCTGTCAAGATGGTTTCTCTCCCCAGATTCCTATACCTTTGTCAAAATCTTCCCATCTTTCTCACAAAGTCTTTTTTCAAGGAACTGGACTCTGTAATTCTGTCTTACATCTGGAATTATAAGAATCACAGAATCTCAAAAATGCACTTGCAAAAACATAAATCTGAGGGAGGGCGGGCCTTGCCAGTATTTAGGCACTACTACTGGGCTGCCAATGTAAGGGCTCTGATGTACTGGCGGCAGGGGACAACAGGTGGATTGACTCCTGGGGCCCCCTTGTGGCTGAGAATGGAGGCTAATTCCCTTATTAACTCATCCTTGCCAGCTATGCTATTTGTCAAACCAGGGGTACCCGGGATCTTAAGAAGCTTGAAACTAAGTTTTGTCGTGGAAAACTCTGTCCGAATTTTAAATCAAATCAGGGGTGCTTTGAGCCTACCAGATGTTTCTATCCATGCACCAATCTGTTTTAATCACACTTTTTCGGCTCCATGGACAGACGGGGGCTACCTTGCCTGGAGTGGGAAGGGGCTAGCTTCTATTAAGGACTTATACATAGACGGTCACTTTGCATCCTTCGATCTACTAAAGAGGAAGTTTGAGTTGCCCGGCACCAACTGGCTCAGATTTTTACAAGTCAGAAATTATGTTAGATCCAAAGTTCAGGCTTTCGAAGAGCTCCCAATTGAACATTCTTTCTTTGATATATTGCTGAGCCCTCCCCACTCCAAGCACCTCATCTCTAGGTTTGTGTGTCTGTTTGACAACTGTAATATGGCCTCTACTGAGAAGATTAAAGAACAATGGCAGGAGGAACTCGGTATTGATCTATCTGATATTATATGGGATAGGAGTCCGTCTATAGTACAACTTGGCTCAGTCAATAGTAGACACCAGCTGATCCAATTTAAAGTTGTGCATCGTCTCCACTACTCCAAGCATAGATTGCACAAGATCTACCCCTCTGTTTCACCTCTGTGCGACAGGTGCCAGGTATCAGAGGGTACACTTTCTCATGCCTTCTGGTTTTGCCCTTCACTAACAGGATTCTGGGCCAAAATATTTGACTGGTTCTCTAAGGCCTACAAGATAACTATACAGCCGGGGGCAGAGCTTGCCATCTTCGGCTGCTCTGAGTCCTCTCTGAGCTTTCCTACAGCTGTACAACAATCTTTGACACTGGGGACAACGGTTGCTAAAAAACAAATACTGATGGAGTGGAAGTCCTCCTCAGCACCTTCTTTCCAACTGTGGATGGCGGACATGACCTCTGTCATACGGATGGAGAGACTAAGGTTCCTGAGAACAGATTCACTTAAAAGGTTTTCAAAAATCTGGGACCCGTTCTTAGCCTATCTCGATGAGGCTAGAGGCGGCAGCTGATTCGCCCGTCTGATCTCACAGTCCCCCTATGAGGGACCCCAAACACAATATTTCTCAGTCATGTATGGCTGGTAACCGTGTTGTAATA
This sequence comes from Notolepis coatsorum, assembly GCF_963971535.1. Classification (NCBI taxonomy): domain Eukaryota; kingdom Metazoa; phylum Chordata; class Actinopteri; order Aulopiformes; family Paralepididae; genus Notolepis; species Notolepis coatsorum. The sequence continues at coordinate 61,594,115 of NC_140177.1, read as the reverse complement.
GCAAATGTAAAAAAATTGTTATTGTTTTTTTTTCTTTAATGCATTTTTTTTTACTTTCACTGTCTGAGTGTGTCTGTATGTCATGTTGGTATACTGTTTGTCATGTTTGTACAATGTTCTGAAAAATGTAAAATAAAATATTAAAAAAAAAGAAAAAAAAGCACACACGAAAAGTGACCAAACAATCTTTTCTTTAGGAAAATATAGTTTCTCAAGCGGTTTTAGCACAACCCCAGCAACCAAGCTAAGGGTTACATCGTATCCCACAACACAGTGACACAATATATTGTAAACAACATGTCTGAGAGGAGGGTGGGGAAGTCCCCAGGGAACCGGGGGGAACACCCCTCCTACCTTACCCTTAATACGGCCAGTTGAACAGGTAAACCCGTTAATATGTGAACACACTGTTCATTGTCATTACAGGCTGAGAAAAGAATTCATTCTTCACTCATATGTCACTGAGAATAGCTTTATAGGTTAATTTAACCCCCATAGTTGTGAGTACACGGTACATGAACACACATGATGTTTCTCAACACAACAAACCAGATCATTTTTACATATGTAACAAAAAACCCGATTTGCATGGAGAAGCTAATACCAGTGACAAGACAATTCACACACAACTCGCGTCGTATCCTAAATGTATTGCAGCAACACCCGTTTTGGAAAACATCGTTATTACAAAACATTAGAAGGGAAGGAAGAAGACGCGTTTTAAGGTCTGGTCGGGACCTTTCCTACCGTGAGCGCAGACCACGCGAACTGCAGTCTGGCTAACAGGGCACCGATAGTAAACACAGCATCCTGTGTTGACGACACGGGCAGCGTCGCTGCTCCACCCCGCCGCTACGGTTCTCCTTGTTGACGCAGTCCTCGCCGGCCGGGCTCCCGGTAGGTTCGACTAACATCCTCGGTCAAAGATGACGTCGTAGTCAGTGTTTAAAGCATGTTATAGTCTCAGAACTTTCAACAGTGTAGCATTAAGCTAACAGCCGATCGGCTGATAGCCACAAGCTAACGTATAACAGCCTGGTAAACACAGCGAGCTAACGCCGCAGCTAACAGCTGCGCGGCTAACAGCTGACTGGCAGTAGGCCATAACTAGCACGCAAGCTAACCAGCCAACACCTGAACTGTATACAATGACATAACAAGCTACACTGCAGACAGGCCGCTGTCCCAATCCCTTCCCTAACAGGGAAAAGAAAAAGAGATGTCAGAACACAGTTTCAACGGTGATCCAGGCACACACGGGGCCCTTTGAGCATGGAACTTCCAATAAAGAAGATCTTATGCCCACATTTCCTCGTTAGGGTAAACTTTCATTTGTATATGAAAGATGGGGCCTACACGGGACAGAGAAGCATCCGCTCTAGAATCCTGGGATCACCAGAACCTAGCGCGGGCCACTAGATTAGTCATCATGGGCATCAGGCCAAGATCCTCCGACCACCGTTTTAAGCCGAGTAGAGGACCTTAGCCTGGGGTCGCCGTTTTGTAAATTGTTAGCTAACCCCCATAGCATCAACAACAACCAGAGCTCGCAATCAAAACAGTACATACCCAACCTGGAACCCACCGCTTCTCACAACAGTCGGTGTGTCCTACATTCCAGCTGTGTTGCTGGAGGGTCTTACCCCATCCAGCCGCAGCAAGCAGGATTGTAGTTGGGAAGCATGTCAGCGGCGTGAGCTCCTAATACGAAAAAAAACGGTGTAGGTGTAGAATGATCATCATCTTCCAGACACTCCAGTAACGAAGACAATATCGCCGTATTTTCTCGAAAATAGTGAGAGAAAATAAAGATATGTCAACGTATCTCTTGTTTTCCAACTTTCTTCTACTAACAACCTCGTCAAGTGGGGATCTACCGAAGGCACTTCCTTGTGGTGAAAGCGAAGGAGGCGAGTAGGTGACCACACACCTGCTTATGAAGGTAAGCTGATAGGGGTGTGGCCAGACGAATGTTGGGATGTAAAGGTATTGTGGAATTTTTTATTCAGTGCGCGTGTGAAGTATAGTGCAGTCGTGACGCTGAGCGAGATCCATTACGAAACAGAACTAAGTGTTAAGTCACTTTAAAAGGAGGTACTGTATAGTATAGTTTAGATACATTAAGAGTTAACATTGTAAATTGTATAGAAGTGTATATAGGAACCAGTTTCTCTGGAACCTAGCATGTCTTTTTTATTTTTTTTACCATGCATGGTATTTTTTTATATGCCTATTTTATTATTATATTTTGCACAATTAATGCAGGCATGGCCACCCGCATTTCACTGTATGCCCTGGTATGTAGTATGTGACAAATAAACCTCTTGATTCTTGATTGTAATCAGATGTACTAATACGAATACGATCGAAACTACGTGTTGCTCACTTTAACAATAAATCTAATAAACAAAGATAAACTAACGAACACCAATAACTGCAAATAATTTGGTAGGCCAAGTCAGTATGGTAACGTTATCTAACTGCATTTAGAATCTAACAAGCTATTAACTTACGATAAACATTAACTAAAGCTTGCTACATAAAATACCAATATTGACTAAATCCATGAGTGGTCTGCTAATGCGTTAAAATGTAAAAAGTAAGTAAAGTAAAGTAAACTTACCAGCAAGAGTGCCTCGTAAACAATGAAAAGTAATCGCGTTCAAAGCTGGAAATTTGTCCTGCTCGCAGAGCTTGGAACTACGTCCGCCACATGAGGCGCTCAACTTCCGCATTCCACAATAACAATGAAAGCCTATGAGACTGTCGCAACTCTCTTTTACATGACTCTGGACTAAACAACATAGATTGAAGCCTGCATTTCTAGACCAGGGTGCCTTGCCTACCGTTTTGCTGTGGAAAGAGTTGAGAAAGTTGATTTGCGGCTTTCAGGTGTGGAGGAATTTTGTCATGTGTCGAGTCGGCTGTGATTTTAGAGACTGGGAAAATACAGTTTTCTTACCTTGTAGTAGTGACGTGAATATTTAGGAAAATAGCTTTAGGATCACTTCTGTAAAGAAAGACTTTGCTGTGGAAGAGAAATAAACCATTTGGATATCTTTGTTTTACACCGGAGCGGCTGCAGAGATTATTTTTCTTTATCAATGAACGTACTACTCACAAGTAAGCAACTTTAACCAGTAGAGTGGAACGTCGGCCCTCATATACTCTATAATTTATCTTACAGCATGAAAATGTTACCTGTTTCGTCAGAAAAAGAATTGCACCCTAGACTACCCTGTCTTTATTTAGCCTATTTCAAATACATTCAGAACAATCAAGGCAGCGAAGCAAAAACTACTGTATAGAGTAGACTATAGAGAATAATGTTGCATCCACCATGTCTCCATTAGCTATGTTCAGCCTGGCTGGGGCTAGCCATGGTCTAGCATGGTATGGTTGGGTTTGTGACTCATTGCATTTCTTGTAAACTATCTTTTGAAAACAACCTTTCAAAATGCACACCACCAACCGTGGTACACAAGCTAAACCATTATGGTACAGTCCCAGTTGGCTTTGGCCAGGTTGTGAAAGGTGGCCGTCTCAGCCGTGGGCCAGCTAGGTTTGGCCTGGTTCTAAAGACAAAGGAGACACTCACTGTGTGCCAGACTTGATAGTCTATCAGCGAGCTGGATGCAATCCTACCTGGAGGGGAGAGAACAGATGGTGGAGGAAAATGGTACTCTATCCCCCCTTCCAGTGAGCTGTGGTGTTCCACAAGGAAGCATACTAGGACCGTTACTGTTCCTAATTTATGCAAATGACGTCATCAGCTTGTTCCTGTTCGCGGACGACTCAGCCCTGCTGGTCTCTGACAAGAACAAGTTACAGGTTGAAAAAACCCTCAGCTCGGAACTAGGCAGAATCTGCACCTGGCTCGCTGATAACAAACTATCATTACACCTGGGTAAAACAGTCCATTCTCTTCGGATCAAATAACAAACTCAGCAAGACCGACGGCTTCTCAGTTACAGTGGGTGACAATATTGTCACAAGGAAAGATGAAATTACATACCTGGGCTCCATCCTAGAGGCATCTTTCCTGTGACAAAATGGCATCAAATGTAATAAAAAAAATTATTGTACCGGATCTCCTCTCTGGTAAACAAGAATACCCTGAAGACTCTGGCAGGAGCACTCATTCAAGGGTACTACGACTATGCTTGCACCTCATGGTACCAAAGCAACTCAAAGGCGCTAAAAACAAAATTACAAACATCTCAAAACAAACAGACTTCTGCTTGACCTTACTCCAAGAACCCACCTCACCCCTGCCCACTTTGACAACCTAGGATGGCTTAGAGTACAGCAACTTGCAATGGGCCTGGTCTACAAGATACACTACACCACTAAGGTACCCATGTACATGTCAAAATACTTCCCAAAGGTCAGTGAATACCACGACCACAACACCAGAGGGAGCTCCACAAATCATGTTTAACCCAGATTCGGCTCAAACAAGGGACTAAACATGTTTCGCAATTATACCACATCAATGTGGAACGCCCTACCCACCTTCAAAACCACTCTCAAAGAGCACCTATGGGAGACTGCAATTCGAAACTGGCCCCTGTAAATGTCCAAACCCAACCCCCTCCAATGTACAATTTCAATCAAAACCAGACAGGCCAAAGCACGGCTAGTGGAGACACATTTTGAGTCTACTTGGTGGAAGGCAGTGATTCTGTACTCAGGGATTCATGCTAATTTCTTTGAGAGTAGCCTATGCAAAGTAGCCACTGCATTTCTACATTTAGTTCTGAAACAGAAAATTCCACATACAAAAGATGCATCTCTTTAATATAACAGACTCAGAGGGTAAATCAAGTGCACTCAAGCATTATATACATGAGACCACATGGACGAGTCAGTCGGTATGTGTGGTCAGCTCAGTGTTTAATGAAGTAATAAATCCTATGGAAATGGAAACCATGCCCAACAAGTATACACCGACGATAATCCTTATGACAGCAAAGGCATGGAATATAGCAAAGTACTTAAATACGAGGATGCTGCAGTGAGAATTTCAATTCTTAAAAACAATGTTTAAAGGCTTAAGATGTTAGTGTCCAAAAAATATCTGATAAGTGCTGAGACTAGCTGACCTCTTATTATATATAAGAAAAATCCACCCTTAAAGAGAAGTTAAATGTAATTCCTTCGACAGTTCAATAGATATTTCTGCAAATGAACTCTCTCCTAAAGCTAGAAGCTAGGGAACCAACACTCATCTGACATCTTCAAGGCAGAAGTTGGATGCTTCTTTAACCATGAATACAAGACTGATTTTATGGTTTCACAAGAATAGGAGCTTTTACAACCAAATTAGATTTACTATATTGATCACCGCCATCAACCCTGTAAAACCACCCTAGGTATCATCTGAGTCAGTCTCCTATTTGCTGCCAGTGGAGCAGCTCCAAGATCAGTCTCAGACAGACTCACTCTCTTGCTTCTAGTTTTGGGAGGGAATTGTTCATCTTTACAAATCTAGAATGACTGCATAGAAATAGGAAATGGCACAGAATGAAGGCAATGCGCTGAGCAGCTCAAAGAGCCATAGAAGCTTTTTTCATGATCATCTTGTAGGCAAAACTCTGCTTCTGAAACTAAACCACATGTGCATCTTTTGGGGAAAGACCCCAGGGAAAGAGGAAAGTGCTTGCATGGACAGGTCGTCAGACGTCACCTAGTTTCACTCAAACTGTCCCTGGAGTCTCCCCCCACAAAATATGCGTGTGGTTTGGTTTAGGAAGCAAGAGTTTTGTCTAAAAAACATTATCATTGTTTACAAACAGTAAACAGGTCTATTGATTCAGATGCTAAATAAAGCTCCACCTGGTGGATTTAATACTCCAGATCCACTACAATAAACTGTCGCAGAGCCTGTACTTAAGTAATTTGGTTGCCACAGTGCCACATTAAAGACAGATGAGAGTGTAGCCTTATCTGGAGAGCACAATTTGCACCAAATCAGAGTGATGAATAATCTATAAATTTAATAGTTTATTTAAAGTAGCTAGTTTTTAACTTGACAATGTAACCAAGTCAAAATAATAACATCAACTATTAATACATCTTAACACTTTAATCGCCGGAGACGCCGAAACTCGTCTTTCCCCGCCATGCTCATTCTGCCGAAGACGCCGTAACACGTCTTTAATATCAATATTTCAAAAATCTGTGATCGAAATCATATTTCTCCCCCGGGGACCTGAGATATACTGCTGAGCTCCACTCAACTCTCTAACGGTTCAAGAGCGCCATCTGGTGGCCGATCGGGGGATCGCCCAGGGGAGAAACAGGATGTAGAAGCTGGTGCTCATTTCAATTCGGTCCGATCACTCGCTATAGGTCCCGGGACTCGAGCTCGACACAATACATAGCGATCCGTTGCCAATAACTCGATAAACAACATGATTTGGACGTATATACTATTATACAACCTGGAAATGGATCGTGTATTTCTCCATCCCATAATAGAAAAAATTCTGTTCCACGCTCATCTGCCAACGGCGCGAGGAAGCTACAGTGAGTTTCAGCGTTATTTTCTAATGTCCTCTATACTAACTGCTCTAATGATCATATCACCCACACTAGATGAATGATATAACGTTGCCCACGGAATTATAAACGACCCCCCGCCCATCCGGTCAACATCAGATCTTATACAACGGCATGCAAATTTCTCGATTCTGATTGGCTGAAACAGTCCATTTACACATCTTTATTGGGAACAATCCACGGTCCTGGGCTCAGGACCCGCCCACAACCGAATCACATATCACTCCGCCGGCTGCCCGGCTCACTCCGGGAGAAAGCAAGATGACAAAATGGATATGTTGATAGCGCCATAACGACTAAATATGAAGCGATTCTGTCACAGTGAATGTGTTAGTCCTTTAAACAATGTTGGATGATGTAATTGTTGGTTCATGAGTCAATACAGAACAAAAGAAAAATCGCAGATTGATTGATTGATTTGCGATTTTTTTTTCAATTTCTTTTTCCTTGCCTCTGACTTCAGCGATGGCTCTAGTCTCCACCCACCGCCACACACACACACTCCTGTCTGCAACAGCGGGGGAAAGTCAGACTGAGAGGAGCAGCTGAGTGCTGCGCTGTTTTAAGTGAGCATGGTCTATTGAATTCATTGATTGGTTGATTGCTAATTTTATTACTGTACACCTGGTTTCCAACTGGTTAAGTTTAGGCTAAAAAAATAAATAAAAAAATAGGGCGAAGAAAACTTTTTTTTCCTATAGGGCAAAGAAAACGTTTTAATTTGTTTTACCTACTTTCTATAGAAGCATCTAAGAATGAAGTTCTATAGAAAGTAGGTCTGCATCCCCTTAACAATTGTGTGTATTGAGCCGTACTGTATTGTACCCATTCTGCATCTGGTAAAATAAAATGTTCAATCAATCATTCCAATAATACACAGTTGGATGTGTTAGTTGGTTGGATGCCTTAGTTGAAAGGCAGTTGGATGTGTTAGTTTGCCAATAACACAGTTGGATGCACAGTTGGATGCACTTCAAGCTGCTTCCACATGGAGACAAATTGTCTTTTTTGTAGTTGTGGGAACTACTTTTTCTGGCGGATGGTTTTTTGTATAGCAATAAGGTTGGATGAATCTGGCAGTTGTATAAAAGCTTTACACCACTTGCAGTCGTGATTTGTGAACAATAAACCATGCCTAGGGGGGTCTAACGACCACCCCTAGGCATGGTTTATTGTTCACAAACCACTCCTGCGCGTGATGTAATGCTTAAATACGTAGTAACTTCTAGAACTACGTGCAGTTGAATTTTTTTATCTGGCACCGATCGCTATCAAACTGTATTTGATCATCAATATAATGCATTTAGGGCTATAAATCAAGTTCTGGAGAAAGCTGCAGAAAACGATAAAAGCATACTTATACTTTAGACCGTATTTTAGTATGAATATGTGAATGAAAAAGTATAACGTTGCTACACCGTGAACAATAGATATAGGACATTGAATGGGCCATAATAATGTCAATTTAGCAATACAATTTAAAAAGTTATAGCCCTGCAAAGAAGGGGAACTTCTCCATAGACAAATAGAGCTGGCTAGGGATGGTAAATTATGAATTTAACCATGGCGATCAACGTGTTAAAGTGCATTTTCTTTTTTAAAACGTTAAAGGTAAATCTATAGGAATAACACAGAAATTCTGTTTCATGGTGGATTTTTACCTTGAAGTTATCTTGAGGTTTATATGGACAGTGATCCTAGCTCAGCACGGCTCTTAGCTTTATGCGGCTTTAAGCTTTATTATGTGTACCTTGCGCGATCACCAGACCCATCCTGTCCCAAGAACAAATGATTAATACTCAAAACAATCCCTCGAATAGCTAGAACAATGCCCCTTCCTCACATAACACTGAAGTGCAGATTCAATAATGGTGCAATAAAGTAAGACTGGTTGTTGTTTTTCTTGTTTTGTAGGGGGGGGGGGGGGCACTACAAGGGTGGGGATAGAATGAGCACCCACCCTGTTTTTCACACATGCAAAATAATATGGAATGGAAGGAAAGACAAAGAAATTGGGTTGGGTAAGGATAAAGATAATTATGTTATCTTCTATTCACAGTCCATATCCAGGCCAATAAATTAATGCTTTTGCACAATAGCATAGATCAAAGTTGTGCATGAATGTGTACATGCACGTATGTAAGGTCACGTGATAAGCTTACATTGTTTATTTGTGTGTAAGCGAGTACGACCGTGTGTGTGTGCACGTGTGTGCGGTATATGCCAACGTCCGTGATGCCAAAATGTGTCAAGCTGAGGTCCATGTTGTGGGCAGGGCAGGCAGAGTGATAAGGGAGGGCGGGTGAAATGTACTACAGCTCAGAAACGGATGAAAGTGGCATCAATCTGGCGCACGCTGGGCAGTGCCAGCATGATCTTTCGCCGGTACTGAGGGTCCTTCTGTAATGGGTTCCTCTCAAGGTAGACCGTCTCCAGAGTTTTAGCGTTCTTCAACTCATCAAGATCTGACCAGTTATCTATCTGGTTATCGTTCATCTAAGAAAAGGGAGAAATCACATGGAAAAGAAGGACATTATTAGTTTTATACTTATCAAATCAAATTTATTTGTAAGGCCTGAAAGAAATCGGTGTTTTTTCAATGTATATTTGGTTTATAACTGATATATAGAGACAAGCTTTAACACTTTGTATGCCACTAACGGCTTTTCTCGGGTTTACCCCCCGACCGTTGAATGCCACGTCACGAGTATTCTCGTTTTATTTTTAATTTTTTTATTAGCGATCTGAAATCAGATTGCATCACGCGAGCCTACCGTTGGAGATCCAGGGACCGCCGGCGCTCAGATGTGAAAAAAGCACCCCCTATCGTCTCCCAGATGGTAAATCCCCCTTTTGGAATGGACTCAATGAAAGTGAATGGGAGAACGGATTTCTGACTCCACATTTTACTTCTCACTGATGCAGCCGGGGTCTACCAGAGTTCATTCTGGAGCCTCTGAGCCACGGCGAATATGGGTTATACTGTACACACGATGGATCAATACAATTAGCGATTTTTTCTAATGGCGATCGGAAATTGGAATAAACCATTTAGATACCATCTGACCTCAGGTAAGGAATCTATGTTATCAGTGTTAGGATAATCAGACTCGTTTTCACGGATATATAAGCGTTTATGTGATATGTGATATGGCTGTTTTGACTGTAAAAGCCATGAGGAAATAAGAGCAGCGATTATCAGCGCGCGGCACGAGCGTGCGTGCGCACACATATACTATCGATCATCTAGCGTTTATTTGAAAACGATTCATAAATAGGCCGACAAATGACAACGTTCTGGAATATTCCAGTAAAAGGCGATTATCATAGGCATGGGTTGTTTTTTCCGCGAAAACAGGTGATTTTCAAAATGCTATCAAACGGAAATGAAGCGATAAAAAAACAATCTGCCTTGACAATGTTGACTGGAAAATGATTCTTTGATAAGCGACGGGCAGATTAGACACATAGCCATAATTTAAAACATAGATTAGGCGATATTAACGTTAACATTGGGAGTGGATGGTGGTATTCCAGCCGGTAAAAAGGAAAACACGGCTGGCGCTCAAAGTGTTAAGAGGGTAATACCTTTATCATCATTACCATTATCATCAGGGTTTGCATCAGGGTTTGCATGTGTGTGTCTATCTCTAGTCAAACTGGGCATAGGGGGTTGCAGCAGCAGACTGAGAGCTCAGGGCATGCCGAGGTCGCCATCGGCACATAAACAAACTGATAACAGCTAGGCAGCAGGAGCAGAGCGATGGAGGGTTTGACAGTAATGAAACGTTTTGAAATGTGTGGTAAAGGTTATTAGCAGTTGTCATGACAGCGCGTCGCATGACAACCAGGAGAGGGGCGAGGCCGTCGTTGCTATGACGAAGATCCTATAAATCCGACAGTGTTTCCGGGTGTAAGGCAGACTACAATCTGACTAGGGCAGACCAAGAACGACTAAGAACGACTTTGAGACGGCTCCCTCCTCTCATCACAGAGGGGGGGGGGGGAGGCCACATCATCATTAGCTTCCGCTAACACGAGGAGGGTTTTGGCTAACGACAAGGCCTGAGCCACTATTGGACTGAATAGCAGAAGGACGATAGCAATGACAATACGAATTGGTTCCGATCCGATTATGAGGTTCTGTTTATATAATAAACAACGCTCTTTCAAGAATGGTATTATGCTGTCAAGGTGTCGAATTCTTACGAAGGTGGTGAATACTTGTGCCTGCGGATTGCATTAACGGGGAATGATAAAGATTGTACAGCCAGTATATGAGACGTCGGAGAGAAACAAACAATGCAGAGGTCAGTGGATGGAGAGGATAACACAAGCCAAACAGACGAAGACGGGATACTGGCTGATTGATCAGAATCCAACAGTTGGTGCCGTGACCCGGATTTGCAAGAGATAAGAACAACGGAAAGAGACTTTTTCAATAATGGGGCGACAGTGAACAACAGTCATCATGTGTGGGAGAATCATGATCGAAGCAAGGCCGCCCAGCCCTGGGAGAGAGCGCCGAGCGGTCATGAGGCGCGAACCAGCTGTAGGAGAAACAGCGCTTTGGGAGAAAGATGTGAGTTCACTGTGCACCCATGGTTGTTTGATCTTTAAGCCAAATAAAGAATGATAGTGCATCCGTAAACATGATTAGTTTGACAGAGAGAAGCCAGCTGTAATGTGTTTTGAAGACACAGAGGAAACAGTCACGGTGTAGGAGTGTGTTTTGGGACAGGCAGAGAGGCAGAGTGGTGTTTTGAAAACCGAGAGGGGTTTTATCTACAGAATGAAAACAAACAGGGCCGGTGAAGGAAGGCAGTGTTCTAAGGGTTAATTCCATTTTTGTGTGTCTGTACTATAAGGGTTGTTCTCCTCACAAGGAGGCGGGAACGCAGGACGCCTATTGCTTATTAACAGCGGAGCAGTGCTGCCGTTGCTTCCGCGTTTTCCCTGATTGGCTGCGACACGCCCCGCGGCAGGCGCGGCAACCGCAGAGCGGAGTGGCAGAGCTTGCGGCATTATGTAACCGCCCTAATCCGCCATGATTTTCATTCGAAGCTCAGCTCACCTGGGAGCGCAGCGGTCCTGCGGTCCGTTGTTGACAAGTTCGAATCCCATCAATTTTTTTTTAACGTGTATTCTTTCGCCGGTTAAGGTTAGGCATGGTTAAGGTTAAGGTTAGGCATTGTTTCGGAGTTGGTTAAGGTTAGAACGGTTAAGTTTAGGTGCTGTTAAGGAGCTGGTTAAGGTTAGAGTTTGTCTTAGAGAATGGCAATATTCTTTCTATGGTTAAGGTTAAGGTTAGGCATGGTTAAGGTTAAGGTTAGGCATTGTTTCGGAGTTGGTTAAGGTTAGAACGGTTAAGTTTAGGCGCTGTTAAGGAGCTGGTTAAGGTTAGCGTTTGTCTTAGAGAATGGCAATAGACAGCCTATTTCCGCATTGCCGCTCTCTCGCGCTGCCGCGGTCACATGGTCAAATTGTCACATTCTTGCACTCCTCCGCTGTTAAAAAGCAACACGCACGCAGGACTGTGAGTCGGGAGAATCTACCTACGTTTTTCAGACCTACCGTCATTTGGCATTCAGTCTATTTTGACCTGTCCAGTACTTGCATGTTTAGTAGATCATCTATTGTCATGTGACCTGTAGGTATCATTATGACCCGTTTGCCGACGAGACTTTAAGAGACAGTTGTTTTTGTTGTTAGGCCTTTAAAAAGGAGGGCAGCGGCCGTTTGTTTGAGAGAGTAGCCATTTGCACAGAGACAAGATGGCCGCACAGAGCCACGAGGAGATAAGAACAGATAAGAACCAGAGAGTGACACGTCAGCTAAAATACTCTAGACTGAGTTTGGCCGCCATCTAGGGGTGGCAGTGGGATAATGCAGGCAAATATTTGAAGATAGGTCTCTACTACCCTTTAGTGGCGGAGGGGGGGTAGTGCAGGGAAGTTCATCAGGAAATGATGACAGAGTGATTCCATATGTCTACTGCCATCTAGTGGTGATACTGGAGCAGGGAGAAAGGGGATTACTATAAGGATAATATTGATAGACAAGTTAATTAAATAGAGTTTAATTATACAATGGATTAAATAAGAACTGCACAGAGAGATGAAGTGCAGTTAATTTAAATAGGTTAATTATGAAAATAAAGAGGGAGTTTGATCTCCAGGTGGCAGTTTCTCACACCTGATAAATAGGCAGGGTTTTCAGAGGACACGGTCCAGAAGAACTGGCGCGCGCCGGGGGCCAACCTGGGACGAAGATAGGGCGCGGGAGTGGGTATCGGTAGCTGCTGGTGTCACGACGGAAGACGACAAACAGGGACAGATATGGGTGTGGAGAAGGTGGTAGACTAATGGAAAAACAAGGGAAGTCGAGTGTGCAGAGGACTGCTGGTGTTGTTTTTCTGCTTTGCATCGGGTTTGCATGTGTGTGTCTATCTCTAGTCAAACTGGGCAGAGGGGGTTGCAGCAGCAGACTGAGAGCTCAGGGCATGCCAAGGTTGCCATCGGCACATAAACAAACTGATAACAGCTAGGCAGCAGGAGCAGAGCGATGGAGGGTTTGACAGTAATGAAACATTTTGAAATGTGTGGTAAAGGTTATTAGCAGTTGTCATGACAGCGCGTCGCATGACAACCAGGAGAGGGGCGAGGCCGTCGTTGCTATGACGAAGATCCTATAAATCCGACAGTGTTTCCGGGTGTAAGGCAGACTACAATCTGACTAGGGCAGACCAAGAACGACTAAGAACGACTTGGAGACGGCTCCCTCCTCTGATCACAGAGAGGGGGGGGGGGGGGGGGGGAGAGAAGGCCACATCATCATTAGCTTCGGCTAACACGAGGAGGGTTTTGGCTAACGACAAGGCCTGAGCCACTATTGGACTGAATAGCAGAAGGACGATAGCAATGACAATACGAATTGGTTCTCATCCGATTATGAGGTTGTTTATATAATAAACAACGCTCTTTCAAGAAAGGTATTATGCTGTCAAGGTGTCGAATTCTTACGAAGGTGGTGAATACTTATGCCTGCGGATTGCATTAACGGGGAATGATAAAGATTGTACAGCCAGTATATGAGACGTCTGAGAGAAACAAACACAACGCAGAGGTCAGTGGATGGAGAGGATAACACAAGCCAAAAGACGAAGATGGGATACAGCCTGATCTTGTTCATGAGGAATATATATATCTCAAGAGAACCTATCTGTTTGTATTCACAGCTAACATGTACACATGATCGACATAAGTATAATACTAGGCATGCCTGTAGGGAAACGTTCACACTGCTACTACCAAAAACCAATGCAGCAAAGAAAACTGTGTTATATAGAGCCATGTCATATTGGAATAAACTGCCAGTACATCTTACTCAGATAACCAGTAAGATAAGTTTTAAAAATAATTTGAAAAGAGCATTGAGAAAAAGAAATTAGTTTACATTAAAGAAAAACACAGATACTGTAGTTTACACTGTAAAGATATGACTGTCTGAGAGTTTAATCCCTTTTATTGTATTTTCTGTGATCTGATACTCTGTTTGTGTACTGTAATGCTATTTGGAAATATTTTTATATGTAGGAATATTGGAATACATTTTTAGTTGTATGCTACTATAATGTTATGTATGTATGTATGTACTGTTTTTGTTGTGTGTGGACCAGGGTTCGAAATTAACGGGGGCTTGGGGCATAATGCCCTTGAAAATGGACAAAATGCCCTCGAAAATCAGTTAAGGGGGGCACAAAATGCCCCCGACAGTTTACTAATTATATATATTTATCCGGTAATCAGCAGCACTGCAGCTGAGCCAGGTGCTAGTCAGTTTGTGTACAAATGGCAAGCACAATCTAAATCAATCTTCATTACGACTTTAAAAACATAGCCATTAACATTACATAGGCATACACACATCTTGCCATAGCGTTAGCAGTTTGTACAAAACAACGCACGTTTTAACTATAGAATCAGCCCGCGAGGTAATACAGTCAACGAAATGTTACCGTAGCTACTAGCTAGCGGAGGAGGAAATGGGAGTCTGAGAGGCAGGGTGTTTAAAGACAATGATAGGCGTTTATTCAACATCCAAGAAGGCTAACATACAACTGTGTTTTACTAACTCCAACCGGGACTATTGCCGCTTTCCCACTGCATGCCATCACCTCCTAACGTTACCGGAGCTACCGGAGCTGATAATAACATTGCCCGAGCTGAAGGTGCGTGACACTAAAATGTCCGTGGGGACCCGGCGCCAACCCATAGATAGTTCCAACTCACCGAATTACGTAATCCACCACAGTTGCACTCAATATTTAAATAATGTTAGTCTAAATAAATGTAGACAGATACATAATAATTTCAAGCAGAACACGAATCTTTCCATTAAGAACTGACAATCAGGGAATTTAAACATGGTTGACATTGTTTTTTTGTGTTTATATTAAAGAAAGGAAAGTCTAGTGCTGGCTGAGCATATTGTTTGTTTGCACTAAGTTAATACTACAAATGTAGCCTATATTTTTCAGTCAGTTCGGTCTTTGTGTGCCAAACATTATTTAAGGCTGTAAACACTAACACTGTAAACTTTTTTATTTATTTTTTTAATAAATGAGAAGCATGTTTAGATTTGAGTGTTAAATTTTTTTTTATAAAAATTTACGTATATCGAACCGAACTGAAAACCGTGACCCCAAAACCGAGATACGAACCGAACCGTCCATTTTGTGAACCGTCCCACCCCTACCGTTTATCATACAAATTCAGTGCCCCCGAAATACAAAAAAAAGCCCCCGAAAATCAATTAAGGGGGGCAAAAAAAGCCCTTGAAAAAAAATGTTAATTTCTAACCCTGGTGTGGACCCCAGGAAGACTAGTTGTTGCTGCGGTGATGACTAATGGGGATCCGTAATAAAGATAAAGATAAAGATCAGAATCCAACAGGCCCGACAACACACGTTAATGTCCCTATGGGCCGGACACGTCTTCTTTAAACAAGTCAAGAAGAAACATCACAATAAATCAAGAACAAAACAAAAACACCATGAAGTCCAAATATTTTTTAAATAAATGAATGCAACACTCCCAGACATACCACACACGAAAGTAAGGAAAAACTCACTAAAACCTAGCAATAGGAAAAAAATGCACCACAGGCAATGTGGAGGAGAGAAACCTTAGAAGGGCCGTTCAAGGGGGGATCTCCCTTCTTAGATGTCGGTGATAGTAGTGTTGCAATAAAACAGGCGAAACAGTTGGTAAGCATGCACACATGTGTAATGAAACACAGATAAGTGCATGCAATAGCTTATGGCTATGGCTTAAATGATTATTAAAGAAATTTTTCAGAAGATGACACATTATCAAAAGATCAAAAAGCACAGTTTCCAAATAGATTTATGCTGCCGGAGGGTGACAACAAAGGGTATGACCTCAACTGCATCTTTTTACCATATCAACTTTCTTTTTTTTTATCCACTTATTTCTCCCATTTTCTATTTTTCTCCCATCCCAATTTCGTATCATCCAATTCAACCCTCCCCTGTCTCGAACGCTGTTTCTTGAACGCTGCAATGTGGACTAAGTCATACATAGCACGAGTCCCCTCCGATACTCGATACAGCAGTCGCATCTTTTCACCTGCGCGGCACAATCTTTCAGCATCAGGGGTCTGCGCTTTGGAGGGGCGCCGCCCCCATCGCTTCCTGATTCTACTGCGCAGGCGCACCAACCGACCTGTAGGAGTCGCTGTCCACAACGCCCGATCCCCACCTATCAGTTTCCCACCCCCTAATACTGCCAATGTGTATTAGTACGGACGACCAGCTAAACTGAAAGCAATGTGGAGCGCTGGGCTCGAACAGGCGAACCCAGCGTCTCCAGTATTCGTGGTGAGCGCATTGCCCACTGCACCACGTAGCCGCCCTACCATATCAACCTTCTCTAGGCAACTTTAAAAAAAAAATTACAAAAAGAAAAGTTTAGGTGCCACACAAGAGAGAATTAAGTGAACGACCTAGCAGTTATAATTCACTTATATCCATACCCAGAATTCCTGAAGCTCCGTTAGATGGCTGATATTTTCAATTTTCCGTACTCGATTGGCTGCAATGTCCAGAGTTGTGAGCTTTTTCTGTTGGGAAGAAAAGAAAGTTGTCAAGTCAGCATTTTGCTACACACTGCAGCTAGCAAACATAGAGATGCCCTTTCAGAAGAGACCCAGCCATTTCAGAAGACACAGAGCCCTTTCAGAAGACACCAAGCTTTAATAACAATTTAATCCTTATTGGAAAACAATCAGATACCCTGGATGGGAAAATAAAGGCATACACCACTGGGGGATATCTTCGATGACCATGGTCTCCGCAGTTATCGAGATATATTCAACAAATTTGACCTCACCAGTTCTACTTATCTCTTCTATCTACAAATAAGAGCAGCTTTGAAGGCTCACAGAGTTCCATTAGATATTCCACTTGAGCACCACAGATTTCACAAATTATTTTATGACAAGGAGACATCGAGAGGCTTCGTCTCTGACTTTTATCGCCACTTACTTACGTCCTCATATAAGTTCCTTCCCCTAGACTCGGTCTGGAGGAAGGATATCCCAAACCTGGAAGTAGATTTTGATTGGGATGCAGTCTGGGAAAATGTTCGGCTAGCATCACGCAACCCAGATCACCAACAGATTAATCTTAACTTTATTCATAGGACTTACTTGACCCCTAGACGATTGCACCTAATGGGTCTCAGACCGGACTCTCGATGCTCCTTGTGTTCAAACGATGCTATTGGTACATATATGCATATGTATTGGGAATGCCCTCCTGTCAAGACTTTCTGGGAAAATGTCACCACTCAATTATCAGAATTTTTGTCTCGGACCATACCGACACTGCCTTCTGTATTGTTGTTGAATGATGTTTCTCAGTTATTGACCTCTGTACATGTAAAGAGACTCATTTTGGCGGGTCTTACGGCTGCCAAAAAGTTGATAGCGTCACACTGGATTCAACCGGATAAAATGTGCCGGAAGGCATGGGTTCTCACCTAAGTCGATGTGATTTATCTAGAGATATCCACTGCACGAATTTTAGGTGTTAATGAAGCCAGCATAGCAGTATGGATAGCTGTGGTGGATAAGATAAAGGAACGCATACAAATTTGGAATTTTCTGATGTTGAATGAAGTAGTGGATGTATAGTCCAAGTGGGGGTCCTGGGGGGGAGGGGGGGGGGGCGAGCAAGAGCCCATGTATTGTATTTATTATTTTTATGTCTTTTAATCTACTTTCATTCTGATTTAATTACTGGACTGTCATTATTGTTATTATTATTTCTGTTATTGTCCTGTGATTTATCGTTGATTATTACTGCTACTGTATAGTTGGTCTTGTTTCATGTAAAAAAAAAAGGAAAATAAAAAACATTTGTTAAAAAAGAAGAAGACACCAAGCTCTCTCAGAAGACACCTAGCTCTCTCAGAAGACACCCAGCCCTTTCAGAAGACACCCAGCTCTTTTAGAAGACACCAAGCCCTTTCAGAAGACACCCAGCTCTCTCAGAAGACACCCAGCTCTTTCAGTACTAAGCGATTTACCACTCACATTGTTCTCAAGGCCCTCGATGACCTCAATGCCGTTGTGACTCAGATAGAGCTCTCTGAGGTTCACCAGGTTCTGCATACCCTCAATTTTAGTGATACGGTTACTCTGGAGAGAGAGAGAGATATAGGATAGATGGATATAGATAGTTAAGACAAACACACAAATTCAACTCCCTTTTCAGTAATTAAGCCATGTCTCATTAACAGGCTGCTGTACAATTCTTATTATCACCACTATAAGTGTGGACAAGGATTTGAGTGTAAATACCTGAATACTTAAAACTGTAAGACTGTGCAAACCCTCTAGGTGCTGAAGCTGAGTTATCTTATTGGTGCCAAGAAACAAACTTTGCAAGGAGGCCAACGCGTCCAAGTTCTCTATGACCTGTAAAAACACAACATAGAAAGACCGTAAAACACAAAGATTACTTTGAATTACAGTGGAAATATGACTACATCAAAGCACTCTATAGCAGAAGATTCACAAATCACAGTGAGTGTACAATTGCATAAAATGTGTAGTCACATGTATATCGAAACTGAATAACTGCGCCCCCCTTTCAGGTTTTTCAGACATTTTGTGTAATTCCCAAACTTTTTAAAACCTGGAGTTATCCCTCTCAGTCTGGGATCCATCGGCTGTCTTTCAGAGGCTGTAGCAGCGCTTAATGGTTTTAAAGCTATAGTGAAGATACTGGTATCATATGAAACTAGTAAGGCTGTCAAAGTTAACGCACAATTATTTAAAGGTCCCCTGTTTAGCTATTCCTTTCACTATTTGGTCAATTTTACACAATTCCTGGAACACATCTGTAATTATTATTATTCTTTTTTAAAGTCAATGTTTTGTATTTCTAATCAAGTACTCTAAAGCAGTGGTTCCCAAAGTCGGGGTCGCGACCCAAAGGTGGGCCGCGAGCAGCCACGGGTGGGCCGCGAGATGATTAAAAAAATATATATAAAAAAAATAATTTTTTTTTTTTTTTTTGTCAGGCCACTGAACTTAGAAGCAGGCCAGGACAGTGTTTCTAGTTGTATTCTAAAATTCTATTCTATTGTATTCTAAAATGTGACTATATGGTTTTATATTAACTTAATAAATAAACAAAAACGAAAAATCTACTTATTTCAACGAACATTTCAAACTAAATAACAGATTATGCACATAAAACGCTGAAAACAACCGAAGCAACAATAGTATTTTAATGAGGCTATGATTATTATCATTATTATTTTGCAACAAGTTAGCCCGCTCATAAATAGCACATATAAATGAATAACTAACTTGAACTAACTTAATAGGATTGAAGTGATATTTGGCTAAAAAAATCGGTCGCCTGGCAAAAAAAAAAAAAAAAAAAGCCAGACGATGTGCATTGGGCCGCGGCTCTCTGACGCCTTATTTTCTGGGCCCTGGCCTGAAAAGTTTGGGAACCCCTGCTCTAAAGCAGCATTTTTCCACTTCAAGATTTCAAGCTGTTTTGGGGCGGGACATGGCTGCCGTTTAAGGTAGATTTAGAACAGATACAAAATATGCGATTCATTTGCGATTAACTCATTCTGCGGCCATCGCTTAATGCGCCAGAGGGCGCTAGTACGCCATCGTTTTAATCAATGGGGGGACTGCGAGATTTGCGAGTGCTTAAAATATATCTTATATCTAATACACCCGTCGATTGTCAGTGAGTTGCTTCCAGTCAACATGTACAAAACGGATAGTTTTTTCATCCGTACATTTCCGCTTTATACCGTTTTGAATAAGAGTATAGTTTTGGTGATTCTGACGCGATAATAGCCCTTTAGTGGAATACACTAAACGGTAAACACATTGTAATTTTTCGCCTGATTATCGAATCTTCCTGAAATCATTTTCTCATGATTGGCGCTGAACATTGGTGAGTTAACCCGACTTTTCTCGTGGCTGGCATTGAATGAGTTAATCACGATTAACTATGGACAATCAGGGCGGCTAGGTGGTGTAGTGGGCAAGGCACTCGCCACTAACGCAGGAGACGCTGGGTTCGAGCCCAGCTCTCGGCATTGCTACCAGCTTGGCTGGTCGCTCATACTAACACAATTGGCAGTGTTAGGGGTGGGAAAGCTGGTCGTTGTAAACAGCGACTCCTACAGTTCGGTCGGGGCGCCTGCACAGCGAGGGAAGGATCTGGAGGGAGGTAGTGTGACCTTCCACACGTTACACTCTCCCAGTGACAGTCTGCGCTGCCAGGCTGGCTGCCGGCTGGCTGCACATGTGTCGGAGGAAAGCATGTGATAGTCTCCGGCCTCCCGGACCAACAGTAGGGGGGGGGGTGCACAACAACCAGGAAGGGGGTTGGGAATTGGCATAACGACTAACAGTGGGATGGGAGAAAAATCGGAAAAAGGAGGGGGGGAAAAGATAATAAAAGAAAAAACTATGGACAATCATGCGATTAACATTTACAGACTTTTTTTTTTAAATGGTCCATTTGCATGTTCTTGGTATCTGAATCTATGGATCTCAGGGAATGTATTCCCAGTGTCAGAAATACTGTGTCTGTTACTAGGCTTGAGTAAATTGTAATGAACCAAATGAGAATATCAATATTTTTTTTGACTGAATAGCACCATGCTAAAATTGACCAGACATGAAAAATCTAAGCAAATGAATAAAGGGAAGATGATTAAACAGAAGGTTTTGTAGATACAGTACTGCATTCTGCCATCCGTACACATGCAATTTGAAATATGATTATAGAATATAAAATATCAGGCCTAAAATAGTTATGCGATTAAAATGAGATTAATTAGATTAATTACAAATCCTGTAATTAATTAGATAATTTTTTTTAATCGCATGACAGCACTAATATTTTTTAATAGATTGACAGCCTTAGAAACTAGACAACTTAATTTAATGCAGAGTTCAGACTACATGATTATAGCCCTGATTTTCCACTTGCCGATACGTTTTTTGGAGAAAAATACCCAGATCAGAGGAAAAACTTCCGAGCTCGTAAGTCTACGTAATTTCGATTGCTATAACTGTTCAAGGTGTGACACAAGGGACTAACTGATGCTCGGAAAATATCAAGCGGGCTAAATATCTGGACCCTGTCAGGAACAGGCAATGAGCTACAGCCAACGTATATGTGTGCCTGCCTATACGGTGCTTATACATGTATGGGCTTTGATTTGTCCCTGTACACTGTTTTTTATAGATGCACGAATGCATAGTGAGTGAATGTACAGAATATGTTTTAAACTGTTTTAGCTTTAATGTCCTATTTTTCTGTTTATTTTCTGGCTTAAACATCTAGCCCAGGGACTACAATTTAAAACTAGCAACCCTGCTAATGTTGGCATATTTACAGTTTTCTTATTTGTATTCATTTATTAAGTGTTGATTAATATGCACTGTCCCTGATCAAATAAACAGAGTAGGGCTGTCCCCAACTAAGGATTTGGATAGTCGACTATGATTGGCCGAAATTTGCAGATAGTCGACTAATTAGTCGACTAAGGGCGTTTTCACACCTAGCTCGTTTGGAGCTGTTGTTCCGAAACCTGGAGCGTTTACCCCCTATTTCGGTTCAGTTGGGCATATATGAACACAGCAATTACATTCTGTTGCGGAACAAAACAAGCGGGCCGAGACCACCTAGAGAGGGTGGTCTCGGCGCACTTCCAAACGAACCCGACGCGACCTGTACGCTGTGAGAATGCAATCGGTTTAACAAACCGACACAACTCACTTGCCGTACTGTATACGCGCTGCATGATGACGCAACGCACACGCGCCCTGGACTGTTCCATCAGAGGGGGGAGCTTCGGTGGCCAGTGTGAGTGGCTACAGACCACTGCACTTAAATATAAACATTAGTCTACCTGGAGACTCAATGAGGTAATTGTAGATGTCGCCATAAGACGCGTCTGGTCATTTAGTGGGATCATTGTTTCATTATCCTGTTCGGCTGAAAGGACACTGGCCACCGAAGCTCCCCCCCTCTGATGGAACAGTCCAGGGCGGGTGTGCGTTGCATCACAATCCGTGGGCAATCTGCGCATGTGCATGGGGGATGCTCTGCTTAAAAACTGGCTTTTTCGCTGCCGAATTAGTCGATTAGGAATGGCTCGCGCCGTGTTCAGGAGATTCTGGCGCATACAAGTCTATTCGATCATGTCTCTAGCACCCCCACAGCCGTATCCACTTACATCACGGCTCTCATCCATTCATTCATTTGCTCCCCCTGCTCTCCCCTCCCCGATTTCAATGTAACGCGGAGATTCAGGGTTAGGGGGGGGGACACCCCAAAATCTGACCAATGAGTGACAGTTTGCTCGCGCGTGCGTTTGTTTTGATCCGCTGTTAACACAGCCGTGTGAACACAAACGAACTAAGGGACAAGTGCAACATTGTATCATTATAGTGTCTCCCTGAATCGGAACAAAGCAAACGAACTACAGGTGTGACAACACCCTAAGAAAAATTATTTGAAAAAAAAAAAAAGTATATATATATTTTTTTTATCATTCCATTTGGACTGTGGGGGTGTCTGAAGGAGTCAACGGAAGGCTTCTTGTCCTCTGCAAAAGCATGCAATTGGTCCACTGATGGATACATCTTGATATTTGTCTAGTGTGTTCATTAGATGGGTGAAATCCTCTTTCAGTGCCTCTGTGCCTGTTTTCTTAGGCAGTTAGCCTCTGATATGTGTGCCATTAGCGTTAGCCACGCTTCTATGCCTCTTTTCTTTTGGAAAGAATGATAAAAAAAATAAAAATAAAAATAATTATTATTATTATATTTTTTTTCTCGACTAAGAGGTTGGCAGTCGACTACGGCTCCTTTCGACCGATTAGTCGACTAATAGGGGTCAGCCCTAAAACATAGTAAATTAAAACTAAACTAAACGAGAGCACAAGACACGGGAGAGAGAGACAGAGAAAGAGAGCATTCTGCTGTGGTTACATTGACTTTGAACTAGTGAGGGAGCGCGAACAGAATGAATGGAAAATGGACTGCATTTATATAGCGCCTTTATCCAAAAGCGCTTTGCAACTTGCCTCACATTCACCCGTTCACATTCACTCACACCAACAGCTCAAGGATACTTCAACATGCTGCTGGGAGGATCCCGGGATCAAACTGGGAACCTTCAGATTACCAGACAGCCACTCTCCTGAGTCACTGTCGCCCCCGAATGAAGATACCGTAATTCCTCTAATAGTAACCGGTATTCAATTAAAAACCGGGTCTCTATTAATGACCGGGTGCGCTGTTGAGCTAAGCAATTATAAGCCGGCCTCCTAATACAAGCCGGGTTTCATGTATATTAGAGGAATTACGGTATTTCCCTCAACGGATTTACCATAGGTAATATATTTTGTTATTGTTGTTATATGCTGGCCTGGCTGTGCAGTAAATACCATATAATGGTATGGTGTTAATGTTTACCAAGAGAGTAAGCCTACCTCAGAATTGTATAAAACGAAGTTGTTATTATTATTATTATACCAGTATTGTGATTGCACTATTTTACTTTATTTAACTTTTTTTGACCACCTGTAATTGCACTGTTTACTACCGTATTTCATACAGTACTTGGTTTCAATAAATGAACCCAGTACATATTACTGGGTTCAAACTGACACAAAATGTTGATTTATTCATTATGATCTGTTTGAAAATGAGAAATATAGGCCTCTCTCTTATACATGCCTCCTCCTAATACAAGCCTGGTATCCGCTACAGTTGAAACAAATACAAGCCGGGGTTACTATTAGAGGAATTACGGTACTCTGTCTTTTAAGGACATTAAAAAAAAAAAAAAAAAAGGGTGAGTGGAGATCTGGGAGATACTATATAGCCCATTGCAGTGTGGATGACAATTTGTTTTGTTCTCCGCCAGCTTGTTATAATCATGATTTTACAAACTTCAAAGCTGCATTTATCACCTGAATTTGGGGATAAGGAGTTTCATATTCTGAATATCCTCAATGAGAATAACGAGTGGAGACATCCCCATAGTTGAACATTTTAAGTATCTTTCCCACACTGAATCAGACAACTGAATTTTACTTCACAGGCACATATATAATAAAATACATCAGGGCCTGGATAGATGGTCAAGCCTTCCTAATTCGTTACAGGCCCGAGCATCCATAATTAAAATAAACATACTACCGTACTTTTCGGACTATAAGCCGCGGCTTTTCCCCCCGTTTTTCGACCCTGCGGCTTATATAACGGTGCGGCTTATATGTGGACAAAACCCGAAAATCTAAATATTGCTTTTTTTTACTGCATTGAAATGTTATTTATCTGTTCCCTTATTTGCTAAAACTTAATACAAATGAGTTAATTCTTGTTATTTGTCTGACAGTATTGTGTCCCAATGGGAGTAATTCTCTGTAGAGGTGGGAACATAAAGCTCAATATAAGAACGGCCATGCACCACCACCCACAGAATCGAGAAAGAGCAATCAATCTGTCAATCCTTTCCATGTCCGGGCCGGGTGAGGTTTCCCGTGTTGAGTCAAATTAAGCCGCAGGCTCCACTCCTTACATATGGTAATTAACATTAAAACACATGCGGCTTATAGTCCAGTGCGGCTTATATATGTACACATCATTCAATTTAGCTGCTGCGGCTTATAGTCAGGTGCGGCTTATAGTGCGAAAAGTACGGTACTTAGGATACATTTTGTCAGCTCAATGCTTCCCCTTCCTCCTCCAATAGACCACTGGCGTAAGACTCAAACTATGATATCCAAATTCATTTGGAATAATAAACACTCGAGAATCAAAAGAACTACCACTCAATGTAGGAAAAAGGATGGGGGCTTGGCAATCCCAGATTTTAAGTTATATTTCTGGTCCTTCTCGTTGAGGCCCCTGATAAACTGGCTGGACCCTGAAATAGCTGTGTCATGGCGCTCCTTAGAAGCAGCAGCGGTCTCACCACAAAGACTACAGGATGTAGTATACTCCACTATTCCTATATCAAAATGCCAGCTAAGATATGGACCAATCATATCCCACGTAATTCAAACGTGGCGTAATGTAGAGAGGTCCTGTGGCACCTCGATTCTCCAATTTTGCAACTATTTGTTGGGCACAAACCTGTTAATATTCCTCAATGGGAGAGGAGGGGAAGATATATATGATAAAAACGGTCTTCGAGCGTTTCAGGACCTAAAAGAGTTTTATGATATACCTGGCGAATCATTCTTCCTTTCCTTTACCTCTTCCTCAGGCGTTGCACCCACACCCTTTTGTCAGGCTTGTCGGTGACAGGACAACCACAAGAGGGTTTGTCTAAGATTTGTATACACGTTTAATCAAATCCACATATAAAAAATTAACATTAGATACAGTCTGGCGAGGGGACATCCCAGAGTTAGACCCCGAGTTTGACTGGGACGACGTTTGGACAAATGCTATATTAGCCTCCCGCAACCCTAATCACCACCAATTAATTTGAATTATATTCATACAACGTATCTCACACCTAGGAAACTGTTTGCCATGGGACTGGTGGCCGACTCCCAGTGTAATTTATGCTCTCTAAGAGCCACCGGCACGTATATATGCATATGGTCTGGGATTGCCCACCAGTGGCCCATTTTTGGAAATCTATAGCAGCTAAACTCTCGGGCATCTGTAATATATCTATTCCACTCAAGGCAGCAACGTTACTTCTAAACGATATATCTTCACTACCAACATCCATACAACAGAAAATAATTATTCTGGCAGGCGTTACAGCAGCCAAAAAGCTTATCGCTATGAGATGGAAAGAACCTGAGAAACACATGGTAATTAACTGTTCCCTAACATTGCTGGATGTTATTTATTTGGAGATATCGACTGCTCGTGTGGTTGGGGTGGGGTGGGATGTTGGTCCTGGGGGATCCGGCGGTCTGGGGTCTAATGTCTTCGGTGTTGTTTGGGGTGTTTATTTATTTATTTTACTTGGTATATTTGATATTTTGTCATTTGTATTTATTAGTCAAGTTAAGTTTTGATTTGTAAGTATTTATTATTGTCTTGTCATTATTATTATTGTTAATATTAACGTTGATGTTGTATTGTTGAAAATAAAACATAATAACGAGTGGAGAGAGAGACCGACACAGAGAGCGGGCAGTGGCTGTTGCATGGATAGAAACTAGGGGTGCTCGATATTGGCTTTTTTACCGATACCGATATTCCGATATTGTCCAACTCTTAATTTCCGATATCAACCGATACCGATATATGCAGGGTTCCCCCCCCCCCCAAAAAAACTGAATAATTTCAGGTAACTAATCATTTCACTGGATATATATATAACAAATATTGTTATTGTTTTTTTTTTTTTTTTTACCGATACCGATATTTTCCGATATCACATTTTACTGCCGATATCGGCCGATAATATCGGTCGGCCGATAATATCGGACATCCCTAATAGAAACTAGACCCAGACTAAAAATAATGACAGTTAATTCTCTCAGAGCAAAAGAGAATCTGCTAAAACCTTGCCTTGTGCTTTCAAGGTATTTGTTTAGTAAGTAACACAACATTATTTGGCTATTTCCAACAATACCAGCTGTGAAAATAATGTTATAGATATATGAATAGAATAGAAATACTTTTATTATTCCGAGGGAAATTTGACACTGCAAATCGCTCACATTAAACATTTAGACAGAACAAGTCACGAATAAGAACAAAACAAATTGCCTAAGAATAAGAACAGAATAAAATATACAATAGATAAATACAGTAAAAATATACTAAAGTCTACAGTAAGTGTAATATTGCACAGTGTTGTTTCAAAAGTAAGAGTCCAGGAAGATGGTAACTGTCACTCTGTGCTCAGTGATGCAGTGAGGCAGTGATGCATTGTATAGTCTGATGGCTGTCGGAATGAAGGACTTCCTGTGCCATTCAGTGCTGCATTTAGGTAGTGTGAGCCTAGCACTGAACATGCTCCTCCTGTCAGCCAAGTCTGTGTATAGTGGGTGGGAGGGGTTTCCCTGATAGCCTGGAGCTTAGCAAGGATCCTCCTCTCCGCCACCCTCTCTAGAGAGTCCAGCTCCACCCCAACCACGCTACTGGCCTTCCTGACCAGCTTATCCAGCCTGTTTTTTTTATTTTTATTTTTTTTTATTTTTTTATTATCTTTTTCCCCCTCCTTTTTCCGATTTTTCTCCCATCCCACTGTTAGTCGTTATGCCAATTCCCAACCCCCTTCCTGGTTGTTGCGCACTTTCCCCTACTGTTGGTCCGAGAGGCCGGAGACTGTCACATGCTTTCCTCCGTCGCATGTGCAGCCAGCCGGCAGCCAGCCTGGCCGCGCAGATTCTCACCGGGAGAGTGTAACGTGTGGAAGGTCGCACTACCTCTCTCCAGATCCTACCCTTGCTGAGCAGGCGCCCCGACCGAACTATAGGGGTCGCTGTCCACAACGCCCAGGACCCACCCACGGCTCCCCTCCCCCTAACTCAGCCAAACGAGTTAGTATAGTGATCAGCCCGAGCCAAGGCAATGCTGACTCTCCGGGAGTCGAGACCGCAGCCTCTTGCATTGGTGACGAGCACAATCTCTGCTACGCCACCTGACCGCCCCATATCCAGCCTGTTTGTGTCCCCTGCTCTCAGTCCGCTGCCCCAGCAGGTCACAGCGTACAAGAAGGCGCCCACCACCAACGACTCATAGAACATCCTCATACAGACATTGAAGGATCTCAGCCTTCTGAGGAAGTAGTCGGCTCTGGCCCTTCTTGTACAGTGCCTCTACGTGTTTTGACCCGTTAGTTTGTTGTCGATGTGCACACCGAGATATTTGTACTCCTCAGTCATGTCCACATCGACTCCCCTGATGGAAACGGGGGTCACAGGTGCACTCCTCCTCCTTCCCAGCTCCACCACCAGTTCCCTGGTCTTCGCCACATTTAGCTGCAGGTGGTTTTTATCGCACCATGTGACGAAGTCCACTACCAGTTCCCGGTATTCCCTCTCATCGACGTCCTTTATACATCCCACTATCGCAGAGTCATCAGAAAACTTCTGAAGGTGACAGGACTGACCGATAGTCGTTGGTGTAGACGGTGAAGAGGCAGGGAGAGAGGACTGTCCCCTGCGGGGCCCCGGTGTTGCTGACCAGTCTGTCTGACACACAGCTCCGTAGGCGCACGTACTGTGGTCTGCCCGTCAGATAGTCAACAACCCAGGACACCAGGGGGGCCTCTACCTGCATCGCCTCCAACTTCTCACCCAGCAGCCCAGGCCTTATGGTATCAAAAGCACTGGAGAAATCAAAGAACATGACTCTCACAGTGCTCCCCGGCTTGTCTAGGTGAGTGTAGGCTCAGTTCAGCAGGTAGATGACAGCATCCTCTACCCCCAGTCAGGGCTGGTAGGCGATGATGACAGCCCAATCAGCTTCATTACATGCAAGATTTCTCTGGTATTTTCCTGCTTTCGGTTTGGTTTGCATTCACACCTCAAAAGAACCACTCCAGGGTTCACTTGGAAGCGGACAAAGACCTCCTCAAACAGGCGGACCAGGCAGGGTTTCCGTTAGAAAGAATTGTTGCCGGCCTCAGTGTCCGGTAGATTTCAATCTACCGGTCAAATGAGAGAAATTCCGGTCAGAGTTTATTGAGCTTAAAAACAATTGCTAGGCAAAAGAATGACAACAAAACAAAAGAATGACATCATCAAGGCATGTAGATTTATAATATTTTTACTTAAAACTAGGCTACTTTTGCGTATAAAGTCATTATATTCCAAATAAAATAAGTCCCGAGACTTGTGCTGCTGCCGACTTTAAATCAAATAGGTGTCTGTGGGCAGTCGCCCGACATTAATAAACAACAGTCTGTTATAATCACATTTTTATGAGCTAACGAATTCCGTTATATTGGACATTTGTATTAATTATATCAAGCGAAGAACTGAGAAATTTGGCAGAGAGAGACGGCAACATTATCGTGGGTTTGCGTGACGACTCTCTCTCTCTCCACCTCCCAATGACTTATTTGCGAGAGTATGTCGATGCAGAGCAGCAGATTCAGCTGTTATTGGCTCTTTTCTGGGGACCGCACAGTAGCGCCCCCCACCCAACATTGAATTGAAAATAGGCTTGTTCAAGATGGGATAGGCGGACGCAGATCTGCGCAGGTTTTACTACGGCCTCGCCAAGCGCGTTGCATGACGGTTAGAATGTTGTCCGATTTGCTCTGAAAATCTGACGAGGCGAGGCGCGGAACTCCCGCGGGAGCGAGCCGCGCGCAGCATTCAGAGCGAGGCTCCACAGTACCTCTCAGCCGGCTGCTCCCGGCTGGGAAGCGACTTGCTACGGTCGCGCAAAGCGCCTATTGGCTCAGAAAAGTTGTCAGTCACCAGCCATGTGACAGCCAGGGAGTTATGAGACGTTTGATTGATTGAAAACTTTATTATGTTATGCGTTATCAACTTATCATCATATCATCATGATAAACTTCAAGCTGTCAGACACACACACACAGCAGTGTGTTGTGCGTGCGGCCAGGAGCACGCAACAAGATGGTATACATTATGGTATATGAATAGTATATTCCACTGTAGCAGTATAGGGTGTGCTGTACATTTGAATCTGATCTAATTTTGCACACGGCCATCGCATTGTAACGAGCTGGACAGGTGTGTAATGTGTGTGTGGTGACGTGAAAGCGTATCTGCCGCGCGAGACTAGGCGAGAGGCTCTCGTGAAATCGGCAGTGTCCGCCCTCTTAACTCCTCCCCCGGCTTCACTCGGCTACTCTCGTCTACTAGTCGAGGCAAACCGAAATCCATCTTGAACAAGCCTAATGGCTGAATTGGAGTACTGCTGGAGTACTGCATTGTGCTGCTGCTGCTCCGGCTCTGCAGCTTCACAAAAGTTCGCACACCCAGCACCAAGCTCTCGCTGACAACGTCGTTGTCATTATTAGAAGCAACGATGAAACAAATGTAATGATTGTTTCGTTCATCGCATAGGCTATTTAATTTTAGCCTATTTTAATACAATTCAAATAATCAAATTGTGCTTAGACTCAGGGAATTATTTTCACCGGACATTAAGACCGGAGAGATTAAATATGTCGGACTTCAACAGATTTTGCCGGTCAAATACCGGTAATTACCGGCTAACGGAAACGCTGGGACCAGGGTGTGGTTGTTTGGTGCGGACCCGAGTTTGATGACTGTGTTTGATTACTGTGTGGGTGGGGTAAACGCTCCAGGGTTCGATTCAACCGGACTAAACAAGGCTGGTGTGAAGGTGCCCTTAAAGTCATGTAGTGTGTGCATGCTTTAAGGTATCCATTGGTAGATAGCTAGTCGGGAAGGGGACAAAAAAGAGCTCCCAAGTCTCCTCTTTACATGCTAATTCCATGCAGTTTTGAGCAAAAAACATGCAGTACAAATGTGTTATTTCCACCTATTCTAAAGATTGTGTATTTGGCCATTTTTACATACTGGGGGGCCTAAACTGTCTTGGAATTGCATGAATTGGGATCTTATGGATCCAATGAGCCAAATTGTATTCATGCGAGATGATGTTAGTCATCATAGTAGCCACTAGCCATTTCATTGTAGTGAGACTTAACTTGACCTCACTGTATAAAATGACCTGCTGTGACCTCTAGTATAATCACAGCCTCATGTCACTTTAAAACTAGAAACTAGAGACAGAGGGCATTCAGGGAATGTATGGCTTGCCTGGGTTTATTCGAAATATGGGGAGGTTTCTGAGCGATTTCCAGAAAATAAGTGCTCGCCATCCAATCACTGAAAATGCAATTCTTACAGAAACCTATGTTAAAGGTCCCCTGTCTTATAAATAGCATTTTCCAGTGTTTAGCATTGTTTTCTAGCAATGGTGGTTTGTATCAATGGAGTCTGTGTCTCTAATTCTCATTTTGGCGGATTGCTCCAATTCAGTTGAGACAATATCCTCCCCCAGTGAACCAAGCCATTCTGATTTGACTCGCTATCCTACGTAGCAAGGAGCTGATCTGCATAACTAACGCTCCCTCTATGGTTGTGTAGCGCACTCAACAACAGAGCGAGTGGAAATACTGACACTTCCTCAAACGGGTTGACGTGGCGCAGGTGCCGACAGAGAGAGCAGAGAACGAGTGAGCGAGAGAGAGATGGAGAGGGAGAGGGACACGGAGCATTACAGACACTCCCCAACCGTGCGAGTGTGGGGAAACACACACGCAGTCGGTACACAGACCGTGACGAGCGAGCGAGGGAGAGAGAGAGAGAGGGACACGGAGCACCCCACACACACCGTACGCACTCACGGGGAAACACACACGCAGTCGGGAGCACTCGCATATCACTGTCAATCTGCTGCAAAATATCATTGCCCGTATTCCGATCCGTGCAATAATATTCACAGGGGTATATATTGTCATTTGAAACAAGTTACCAATGCATTGTCCGATGGGATTATGCCCCCTGCGGCGAAATTAATTAGTATCCCCCTCAATCTTTCTACAGTATGTCTCTCTCTGTCTGCCAGTGCAGACTGTGGGTGACTGTCACTCAAAGCGCTTTGCGAGTATGGGCGGAGCCCAGCCCAAAACAGCTTGAAATCTTGAAGTGGAAAAATGCTGCTTTAGAGTACTTGATTAGAAATACAAAACAATGAGTCCATAGACTCACAGGAATTGTGTAACATTTCCCAAATAGTGAAAGGAATAGCAAAACACTGGACCTTTAAAGGTTTTTGATACTAAATCTCTGCATGCATTTTCTTGGTGTCTTAACGTGGTATTTTGGACCATGTATGCGTCATATATATATATATATATCAATTCTTGAGTGGTCAAAATGGTTAAATGTTGCACCAAATTGGTGTAACAAATTGTATCAACCCCCAAATTGCTGCAATAGCTTAATAATTAATAACATAATTGAGCATGGGAATGGCCATCATAAGCTTTGATCATAATGTTCTAAGCCCATATACACTCTGGTGCCTAACCAAAACACAATGTGTATTACAGATTTATAAACTTGCAATGCTGGGCTGCATGTAAAATTATCTTCAGGTTCCCAGTTTTCAGATGATTCTATGTAGCATATAGTGTTTACCTGCCATCTCCCCCTAAAGAAGCCCCCCCCTAAAGAAAATACTAAATTCGGTCTATGTAGGCGTCAGAATATACTGAAAACCTTTGTTATGAGAAGGTTGTCATGTCTAACCAATATAAGAATGAATGTATTGCAGTTTCTATTTACATTTTGAATTGATTGAACTGAAAGTGAATTTAGCAGCACAACTCTAGTAGGAACAATGTAATCACATAAGAACGTCCCGCCCCCCCCGTCTCACTGGCCCCCGTCTCACTGGCCCCCGTCTCACTGGCCCCTGTCTCACTGCCCCCCCCCCCCCCCCCCCCCGTCTCACTGGTCCCCGTCTCACTGGCCCCCGTCTCACTGGCCCCTGTCTCACTGCCCCCCCCCCCCCCCGTCTCACTGGCCCCCTGTCTCACTGGCCCCCGTCTCACTGGCCCCGTCTCACTGGGCCCTGTCTCACTGGCCCCTGTCTCACTGGCCCCCTGTCTCACTGGCCCCCGTCTCACTGGCCCCTGTCTCACTGGCCCCCGTCTCACCCTGATGCGGTTGGATCCCAGCTCCAACATCTCTAGGCCTGTGAGATGCTCCAAGTTGGCGACTGAGCCGATTTTGTTGTGAAGCAGGAAGAGTTTCTTCAGCTGAGTCAACCGCTCCAGACCCTCGATCCTCCTCAGGATGTTGAAGGAGACATCGAGTTGCCTGCCAATCAAGTCAGCAAATACACACATTCAAAAGTGGCATTCCTGGGAATAACTTTCTAGGTCCTAAAACGTCAGTTATATATTGACATTGGATAATGTCACAATAATTTACCAATTAAAAATTGTATGGATTCTGTTGTGGCCATACTGATAATTTTCACTGTGTCTTTACTATAGTTTTTAATTCAAAGATTGAATAACTGCTAGAAAGTCTGGAAGGCAATCAATTGTATCTATTAACTGGATCATGGATTTTCACTTTTTTTGGATTTTCACATTTCTTTACATTTTATTCCCCAAATTAATATTATTTCACCTTTTTATTATGGTCAAATGAAAAAAGATTGAGTGATAAACTGTGATATAGTGTAGTATCGATTCACAACAATAAAAATGACATTAATGTCACAGCATGGGCCAAGTATTGTGATAATGTCGTATCAGGATATCCGACTAAAATAATGTGTTAACCTTATTTAAACAAGGGACTAAACACGTTTCGCAATTATGCCACAACAATGTGGAACGCCCTACCCACAGCCGTAAAATAATGTGAATCCCTACCCACCTTCAAAACCGCTGTAAAAGAGTACCTACGGGAGGCCGCAATTCGAAACTGGCCCCGGTAAATGTCCAAACCCCCCCCCCACTGTACAGTTTCCTCCCCCTAAAATGTATATATTCTCTTTTTGAAACTCTGTTGTGTATGTCATAAATGTTATCATGAATTGAAAATGAGGACCCTGATGTAAAGAAGACGAAAGTCTCTCTGGTCTGCATCCCCTTCACAATTGTGTGTATTGAGCCGTACTGTATTGTACCCATTCTGCAATCTGTTAATACAATTTTCAATCAATCAATCCTCTTAAGCCCTAGCCATATTTTCAGCCTAAAAGTACATACCCAATTAAATGGAAGATTACTCCACTTCTAAAAGGTCCGTTTGCATGTTCTTGGTATCTATGGACCTCAGGGAATGTATTCCCAGTGTCAGAAATATTGTGTCGGTTATTATGCTTTGAGTAAATTGTAATGAACCAAAGGAGAATATAAATTATTATTATTAGTTTTCTTTTTCCATCTTTGACGGTGAATAACACCATGCCAATATTGCCCAAAAGTGAATTTGTTGGTCAGTGAAATTCAGCACCTTCTTGAGATCAAGTGTAGTAAAAATCTAAGCAAATGAACAAAGGGCAGATGATTTACAGGGGTTTTTGTAGATACAGTACTAAATTTTGCCATCCAGACACATATTTGAAATATTAATATAGAATAAAGAATATTAGGCTTATAAATTACCTTATTATGGCCAAGTCATACATCTATGGATCAGCCCAAATCTCCTCTTTCCAATGGCAGAGGTAAATCTGGATTTAGTACCACCAGGCGCTCCGATACAGGGCAGCAAAGATCGTGAAAGAAATCTACTGTACAGTTACTTTTGTATAACGTCCATAGCTCCACCCATTTTTACCGGATTGAGATGCGTTTTTTTCCTAGACGTTCACAGTAAGGTAAAGAAACAATAAATATACGTTGTATTTTATGGCAAGAACGTTGAGGTTTGTTCGACCCGTGAGATATAAACATCATTTTCACTTCAATATTTGTAAGAGAAAAATGGTTGGCCTGCATTTGTCTGCGGCTGGTGTGAGCTGGGTAGTGTAGTTTTATGAAATTTAGACGTCCATCGAAAGCCCTGGGTCTCCTTTTTCCTAGGACTACAACAATTTCATGGCGGCTTCCTGTCCATTTTACCGGTGCAATAAGCAGAGATTTTTATACGCTCCTATTTCGCTAATAACACTTAAAATTGGTAAACAAACGTAGTGCTGAAAATATACACTTTGACTGCTGTTTTGATAGGGTTAGGGTCTTTACACTTGGCTAGATTTAAAAAAGAAAACACATCACTTAATACGGACTGCATTTTTGTGATGTGAAATAGGTTAAATGGCTTTAACTCCTTCATTAGCCAATTCTCAGTCAGAATCCCACCCCACCAAGACGACTGTGTGATTAGTTCAAGAAATTCAATCAAGCTGGAATGTTTCCACCCCCTCTATTCCTAAATGCTAGTGGGTTTAGCTAGACCTTTCTTCTGCACTAGTACAGTGCTAAACACAATATAAAGAAAGGTCTGGGAAGTACGAGACTATATCAGGAGCTCTCTGGTGATTTCCACCCTTAGTCTGTAGGTGTTCCGTTCCTTTCAGACTCACTCGACTTCTGTGAGGTTCTGTAGGTTCTCCAGTTTGCGGATCTGATTGTCATAGAGATCCAGTTCCCGTAGTGAGGTTAGGCTGTCGAGGTTCTCTATCTTTTTGATGAGATTCTGTCGTAAAGAAAGTGTCTGCACAAGCACACACACAAAACACACACACACAGATGAAGAAAATATTGAACACAATCTTATTATCTTACAATTTCTTTATTTGCTCAAATAGGATTAAGCAAGAGCAACTGGAGGCCAAAACTCAAATTTGCACCAGTTTTTCCTTGTCGGGTGATGGGTCACAAACAAATGAACATTCCCAGGCCGTAAATACAACAATGCTATCATTGAGAGAGTGGCAGTAGCAGTGGCACAATTACTTACTTTAGCTTTCAGTAACACCTCCAATCCTTCAATCCTTCCAATACGACAGTGCACAAGATCAACATCCTAGGAAGAAGTCATTGGCAAATGGTTAATGTTGACAAAAAGCAGTGACCTCCATGTAATTTAGAAGCATACCAGTTGGTACATGGTCTGTGATTGCTGACTGAAAGAAAGTAAGGTTATCTCAAAACCATTTTCTCACCTCTTCCTCTGGGTCCAGGGTTATGGTATCCATATCCACAGGAGACTCCTCTTTACCTATGACGAGGCCAAGAATAGACTATAGGATTAATGTCAGCCATTGCATTAACCTAATAATCATAATGGTCTCTGCATGTACAAAAAAAAGCCAGATGTTTTGATGAAATCGTGACGGTATCTGGATGAAACGGTCTAAGACTTGTATTACCAACCACCTTGTGTATTTTCAACAAAGATGATTGTTATGCAATTTTAATGTAAGGATAATTTGGACAAAAGCTGTTATGAATCTTATTACCGTGAGCAATAGACCAAGTCTCACACTCTTATTCATCGCTCCATATTAGAAAGACATACTGTAGTTACCTGTGGTAGCGGGCTGGTTGGTGTCGCCATTGATACTCTTCCTACGCGTCTCATCATCGCCAGACTCCTCAGATTCACCCCTTCGGTCCACTACATACAGGAGACAGTGAAGGGGGATGCATCACTTCACCAACTTAGCTGTGCAGCTAGTATCTGGCTTAGAGTAGACGACAGACTACTAGAGTACAGCAACTTGCAATGGGCCTGGTCTACAAGATACACTACGTGACCAAGGTACCCATGTACATGTCAAAATACTTCCCAAAGGTCAGTGAATACCACGATCACAACACCAGAGGGAGCTCCACAAATCATGTTAAACCCAGATTCGGCTCAAACAAGGGATGAACACGTTTCGCAATTATGCCACATCAATGTGGAACGCCCTACCCAAAGCTGTAAAGGAATGTGAATCACTACCCACTTTCAAAAACACTCTCAAAGAACACCTACGGGAGACTGCAATTCAAAACTGTCCTAACAAATGTCCTAACCCAGTTGTACAGTAAATTACCATGTATGGCTTTGTCAGTATTCCAATGTACAGTGTACAGTGTGTGTCCCCCCCCCCCCCACCTCCAATGTACAGCCCCTACCCACCCACCCAACCTCCTCCAATGTACAGTTTTCTACGTCAAATGTATATACACTCTTTTTCTGGACACTTTTTGTATCACAAACAGTACTGTATTTGCAAATCTGATATGTCATAAATGTATAGATGTAGCAGTACTGTCTATCTGTATGTCATGTATGTCATATATGTTATGATGAATTGAAAATGGGGGACCCTGATGTAAACAAGACGAAAGTCTTTCTTTGGTCTGCATCCCCTTAACAATTGTATGTATTGAGCTGTACTGTACCCATTCTGCAATCTGTTAATAAACTTTTCAATCAATCAAAGTCTTTTTTCTGGTCTTCATCCTCTTAGCAGTTGTTTGTATTGAGTTGCACTGTATTGTACCCATTCTGCAATCTGTTAATAACGTTATCAATCAATCAATCAATAATCAATCTGACAAGTGTGACATTTAGCAAAAGGCTGACGGATCAGAACTAGGCCTGATACAACGCTAAACGGTGGAAGTGTCAGGAAAAGTCATGTCCAGGAATCATCCTGTGCCAAATTTGGAGTTGCAATAGCATGGTGAACCAGACAATTTAGAACACATTTATAATATACTAGAATTACGTCACGATATAGTCAGCAGCATTACGTATTACGTTAGTCTAAATCGAACTGTTTAGTTAGCCGGCCTAGAATCGCTAGTCCTCATCTAGCCATGTGTGAACCCGTCTGTGTGCTACAGTCTGTCCCTGTAGCACGGAGCTGGTCCTCATCGTGACATTGCCTCTGTGGGCTAGCGAACTAGGTAGGATCTAACGTAACTAGCTAGCATGGCTAACATTGGCTAGATAACGCTAGATTACTGGAGCTCGTAAAAACGACAAACCACTTTGACAATATGGATTGTCAAATATATACAGACAGCAATCTGGCCATTAGTACTGACAGGTAACGTAAGTTAAATGGAAAGATGTGTTAATTAAACAAGCCAACGAGGCTTGTTGTTAGCATACAGCTAAACTGGCTAGCAAAGAATAGAGGTGTGGGCAGTAACTAGCTAAGCTAGCTTAGAGT
This sequence comes from Notolepis coatsorum, assembly GCF_963971535.1. NCBI lineage: Eukaryota > Metazoa > Chordata > Actinopteri > Aulopiformes > Paralepididae > Notolepis > Notolepis coatsorum. The sequence continues at coordinate 61,556,330 of NC_140177.1, read as the reverse complement.
AGATCACTGGATGCACTCAGATACATAATGAGATTTTTGTCTAAATAAATGTCGATTTAATCAACACAATAAGGAAATAATAACATTGTTGTGTCCACTCACCTTCCATTTCTTGAGGCTCTCCAGCAGACAAGGTAGCCATGTTTCCTGTAAACACTCCTGACAACCGCTCAGCCAATCCCGTGGAGGAGCATCTGGCATGGAGCCTACTACTGCTGTTCCGACACAAGAGGGCGACAACCAGCTTCTTATTCCTCTGATTATACGCTTCACACCGTTGATTGATTGATTGAATGAAAATGTTATTAACAGATTGCAGAATGGGTACAATACAGTATGGCTCAATACACACAATTGTTAAGGGGATGCAGACCAGAGAAAGACTTTCGTCTAGTTTACATCAGGGTCCCCCATTTTCAATTCATAATGCATTTTAAGTAAGGGTGCAACTTGCTGATTGATTGATTGATTGAAAACTTTATTAACAGATTGCAGAATGGGTACAGTACAGTACAGCTCAATACATACAATTGTTAAGGGGATGCAGACCAGAGAAAGACTTTCGTCTTGTTTACATCAGGGTCCCCCATTTTCAATTCATCGTAACCAGTGGTGCAGTCGTAATATGGGCAATGCCCAAACGCCACACGCGCTCCCGCGCACGCGCACAGAACAGATGAGTATTATGCATAAATGTTTTAAATGTAATTGTAGTTACAATTTCTTTAATTGGATTAACTTAAACTAGAAAAGTAAATACAAACTAAATTAACAATGTAACTTAGAGTTAGTTTACAGAAGCAGAAGGACAGTTTCCTTCAGCGACTCCCCGCCGGAGCTGGGCGGCTGCTCCGAGGACTCAATGACGCTGGTGGAGAGGCGGTAGACTACTTTATTAACTCTCAGAGGAGTCCGTTGTTATGCTATCGCCTATCGGTATCCTATTATTATGCAAAGTCTAGGTGATATAAGTGCCGGCCGGTGCGACGAGTCAGTAGGTGTGTTCGAGTTCGAGATGGGATAGGGCCGATAGGCGGACGCGTGTAGCTTAATCCCAGCGGAAGAGTCGCAGAACGCTTCCGCATTCTTCCCCGCACGCCAGTACGGTAATGCGCATTTCCTTTTCCTTCGCCCAGGTGCTCGCGAGGTGCTCGCGCGCGCATGCGCATGAGATCCCCGCTTGGTTCGACACATATTAACACGCTTTGGTTCATATTAATCACGCTTTGGTTCATATTCTTTGGTTCATATTAATCATATTAATCACATACACGCGATGGACGCAGCAGGCGATCACTGCTACTGTTATTCAGCCGCGCCGAGGTACCATTTGTGTGTGTAACGTACTGTAAAAAATAAATGTTTTTTCACAGGAAATTCACTTCTCTGGTCTGCATCCCCTTAACAATTGTGTGTATTGAGCCGTAATGTATTGTACCCATTCTGCAATCTGTTATTTTCATTCAATCAATTTCATTCAATCAATTTTATGAATGACCGAAAAAACAATGTTACAAAGTAAAGTTGACAGCTGCGTTGTGTTATCGTTACAATGTACAGGGAAATAACATTATGGCGTTGCGAGTGAATCGCGTCGCGATAATATACATGTATTCCATAATATGTAAAGTACAGTTGACAGCTGCGTTGTCCTCGTTTGGATAATATGTAAAGTACAGTTGACAGCGAGTGAATCGCGTCGCGATAATATACATGTATTCCATAATATGTAAAGTACAGTTGACAGCGAGTGAATCGCGTCGCGATAATATACATGTATTCAGGGGTGCAGTCGTAATATGGGCGAAGGCCAAACGCCCGCGCACGCGTGCACGCGCATACATGTTCCCTCTGTTGCGCACAAAACAGATGATACACCTTGTCTCATCCTTCCAGTGAAGTCGGGAGATCAAGCAACCCCCCACCACACCTACAGGGCTTGTATTTGGTTGTCAGTATCCTATTATTATGCAAAGTCTTGATTGATTGATTGATTGATTGATTGATTGATTGATTGATTGATTGATTGAGTGGTTGATTGATTGATTGAAAACTTTATTAACAGATTGCAGAATGGGTACAGTACAGTACAGCTCAATACATACAATTGTTAAGGGGATGCAGACCAGAGAAAGACTTTCGTCTTGTTTACATCAGGGTCCCCCATTTTCAATTCATCGTAACATATATGACATACATGACATACAGATAGACAGTACTGCTACATCTATATATTTATGACATACCATATTTGTAAATACAGTACTGTTTGTGATGCAAAGAGAGCCCAGACAAAAAAAAGTATATACATTTGCCGTAGAAACTGTACATTGGATTGGGTAGGTGGGGGGGGGGGGGACTATACATTGGAGGTGGTTGGGTGGGGGGGGGGGGGGGGGGTTGGGTAGGAGTGGGGGGGGGGGGTTGGGTAGGAGGGGTGGGTGGGGGACACTGTACACTGTACAACTGTACAAACAAAACTGTACATTGGAATATTGACAAGACCATACTTGGTCATTTACTGTACATTGGAGGGGGTTGTGTTAGGACATTTACAGGGGCCAGTTTCGAATTGCAGTCTCCCGTAGGTGTTTTTTGAGAGTGTTTTTGAAAGTGGGTAGTGATTCACATTCCTTTACAGCTTTGGGTAGGGCGTTCCACATTGATGTGGCATAATTGCGAAACGTGTTTAGTCCCTTGTTTGAGCCGAATCTGGGTTTAACATGATTTGTGGAGCTCCCTCTGGTGTTGTGATCGTGGTATTCACTGACCTTTGGGAAGTATTTTGACATGTACATGGGTACCTTGGTCGTGTAGTGTATCTTGTAGACCAGGCCCATTGCAAGTTGCTGTATTCTGTCGTCTACTCTAAGCCATCCTAAGTTGTCAAAGTGGGCAGGGGTGAGGTGGGTTCTAGGAGTAAGGTCAAGCAGTAGTCTGACCAGTTTGTTTTGAGATGTTTGTAATTTTGTTTTTAGCGCCTTTGAGGTGCTTTGGTACCATGAGGTGCAAGCATAGTCGTAGTACCCTTGAATGAGTGCTCCTGCCAGAGTCTTCAGAGTATTCTTGTTTACCAGTGAGGAGATCCGGTACAAGAATCGAGTTCGTTGGTTGACTTTTTTTATTACATTGGATGCCATTTTGTCACAGGAAAGATTTGCCTCTAGGATGGAACCCAGGTAGGTAATATCTTCTTTCCTCGTGACAATATTGTCACCCACTGTAACTGAGAAGCCGTCGGTCTTGCTGAGTTTGTTATTTGAAACGAAGAGAATGGACTCTGTTTTGCCCATGTGTAATGATAGTTTGTTATCAGCGAGCCATATGCAGATTTTGCCTAGTTCTGAGCTGAGGGTTTTTTCAACCTGTAACTTGTTCTTGTCAGAGACCAGCAGGGCTGAGTCGTCCGCAAACAGGAACAAGTTGCAGTCACAAGCTGACGACATATCATTTGCATAAATTAGGAACAGTAGCGGACCTAGTATGCTTCCTTGTGGAACACCACAGCTTACTGTGAGGGGGGGGGATAGGGTACCGTTTACCTCCACCATCTGCTCTCTCCCCTCCAGGTAGGATTGCATCCAGCTCACTGATAGACTATCAAAACCAATTGCTTTTAGCTTGTCAATCAGAATGGTGTGATTGACAGTGTCGAAGGCCTTTTGTAGGTCCAGCATGACCATGCCGCAGTATTTGCCCGCGTCCACCTCTTGTTTGATGTGGTCGTTTAAATAGAGAAGGCATGTGTCAGTGGAGTGGGATGTTCTGAAGCCAGATTGGAATTCGTAGATTAGATTTTTTTCCGCAAGGTATTTTTCGACCTGTTCGTATACAATTTTTTCCATGACTTTCGAGATGGAGGTAAGGATAGAAACAGGGCGGTAGTTGCCTGGGTCTAATTTACTGCCTTTTTTGTGCAGAGGGGTCACTCTCGCGATTTTGAAGTCCTTGGGGACGTGTCCCTGTTTTATGGAGAGGTTTATTATGTGTGTGATGACTGGGGTGATGGCGGCTGCTGAGTCTCTGAGGAATTTGGAGGGGATGTTGTCATGGCCAGTGGCCTTGTTAGGTTGGAGGGCGCTCAGTTTTTTGAGTACCTCATCTGTTGTTACCATTTCCAGTTTGAAGTCGTCTTTGTGGACCCCTAGGTTCTTGTAGTATGCTACTATGTGTTCTACCCCATAATGCCCTGAGTGGGAGGGTAGTTTGTTTACCAGTGTTGTGGCTATGTTTGTGAAGAAACTATTTAAGTAATTGGCTACATAAGGTCGACGATTGATGTTGAATCACCCATTAACCGCTAAAGCAATTGACTAATGTTGAAAACATATCATTGAATCAATATTGTTTTGTGGTTGCATTTTAATGATTGAAATGCCAATATCTAATAAATGTTGAATCAACGGATGCTGTTCAACGTATGCTGTTTGTCGTCATTACGTTGGACCGATCCGAATCCCCCCCCCCCAATTTAAACAGACGTACGTCCCAGCATGCAGCTGAGCACTCTCTCAGTGTGAACTGCTGTTCAGAACAGCACGTCTGGTTCCCCCGGATTTGATTCTACTGAGTGCTTTACAGTAAGTTCTGTTTCATTAGGGGCTCTGCTTGGCATCACTACTGCACTATCTCGCGTACGTGCACGCGTACTGAATAAACCACAAATGTACCTCTAATACCAGTATTAGTCTGACCACACCCCTCATCAGCTTACCTTCATAAGCAGGTGTGTGGTCACCTGCTCTCCTCCTTCTCGCTTTCACCACAAGGAAGAAGTGCCTCGGTAGATCCCCACACTTGACACCATGATGGAAGAAAGGTTTAGGAGCAGCTTTGGGAAACAAGGATACGTTGACATCATATCTTTATTTTCTCTCTCACTATTTTCGAGAAAATACGGCGATATTGTCTTCGTACTGGAGTGTCTGGAAGATGATGATCATTCTAAAAACCCTCCACCGGTTTTCGTATTGGGAGCACGCCGCTGCATGCTTCTCAACTGCAGTTCCTTGCTGTGTTTGTTGGGGTGAAACCTGTCAGGCCACAGCTGAACTGTCGGACATGCCGCTGTTGTGAGAAGCGGTGCGTTCCAGGTTGGGTGAGTAGTGTTTGCTGGCGGGCTCCACTTGTCTGTTAGTGCTATGGGGGCTACTTGACAAAGTTTATGGAAACCGGCCCCAGGCTAGGGTCCTTTGTTCAGCCACCTAGGCGACAGGAGACCTTGGTCTGAAGACCATTATAGTTTTAACTAGTGGGCCGCGACCATTGACACTGGTGATCCCTGTGTGTTCTGGACGAGTGGATTCTCTCTGTCACCGTGTTAAGGCCCCATCTTTCATATCCAAATGAGAGTATTCCTTCACGAGGGGATATGTGCATGTAATGTGCGATAGCGGCAGATTCATGTTCAAAGTCAGCTACACAGGCCAGTTGGTACTGTGCTGATTCCGTCGGATGTGGTAAAGTCACCGTTGTGAAGCGGTGTTGACATCTTGTTTTCTCTTTTCTCTTAAAAAGTGAGGAGAGGTTCAGAACGGCGGCCTGTCTGGGTGAGTGTTATGTCATTGTTTACATGTTCATAGCTTACGGTTAGCCAGTCAGCTGTTAACTGCTGCGTTAGCCTGCTGGATCGCTGCATGGCCTGCTTAGGGCCTTCTATTAGCCAGTCAGCTGTTAGCTGCGGGGCTAGCATGTCGTGGTCGCTAGGTAACGTTAGCTTGCTGCTATGGCCATGGCCTGGCGCGGGGTAGCTTAGCTTCTCGCGCGCTGCCGTGAGCTCGCTTCTGATCGTTAGCTTGATGCTATTCTGTTGAACGTGCTTTGATTTTAACATGTTTTACACTCTTGACCACGACGTCATCCTTGACAGGGGATGTTTTCGTCGACCCTACCCTGAGCCAGGACGGCAAGGATTGCATCAACAAAGGGACCGTTGCGACGGGTAGAGCGGCGACGCTGCCCGGATCGAACAACACAGGACGGCTGTGTTTCTACGGTGTCTTGAGACTGCACTTCGCTGATCTGCGTTCCGGGTAGGAACGGGGTTGACCAGACCTCATAACACGTCTTCTGGTTTTACTTTGCTAAATGTATTGTGAATAACGGTGTTTTTCCCAAAACGTGTGTTGCTACAATGCATTTAGGATACGTTGCGGGTTATGTGTGAGCTGTTTTTGTCACTGGCAGTTAGCTTCTCCGTGCAAACGGGATGTAATGATCTGGTTGTTGTGTGAGAAACACGGCCGTGTACTCACAACTAAGGTAACTAACCTATGAAGCTATGCTTGGTGACAAGTGAGTAAAAGAATGTTCTTTCTCAGACTGTAATGACAATGAACAGTGTGGTTTTCCTGTTTTAACTGGCCGTATTGAGGGTAAAATAGGAGGATTGTGTTTTCCCCCCCGGTTCCCTGGGGACTTTTTCATCCTCCTGTCAGACATGTTGTGCATTAATTGTGTCTTTTGTGTGGTAGGGATACGATGTAACTCTTAGCTTGATTGCTGAGGTTGTGCTACATCTGCTGGAGAAACTTATTTCCTAAAGGGAAATTGGTTTGGTTGCTGTCATGTGTGCTTAGCAAGGCCTGTGGTCGATACTAATCAAGAATGATGTATTCTCTCATTGTGAAAAAAACGGCGTTCCTCTGTTGAGTGTTTTTGCCATTTTTTGTAGGTGATGATGGGTTGTGTGTGTCATGTGACCTACAACTGGGTTGTACTGGCCACAGAAGCACATGTGTATGTTGGACCGGGGTTCTTAGAGCCCTCTCTATTCTGTGTTTTTCCTTAGTAAAAATCAGATAGCAGGTTAGCTCATGCGCTGTGTGGAGCTGTGAAACGCTTCATAGAGCTGACTATGTGTCATATTCTCTTTTTGTCGTTACATCGTATCATGGGTGTGGGGTCGTAAAGGGGTGAACTGGTAACCTTTCCTCTCCCCATTGTTCTGTCGGTCAGGGGTACACCCCCTGTCCTTCAAGGTTCCCGTCACGTGGCGGTTCGGCACGTTACGGGGGGGGGGGGGGGGGGGGGAGGGAGTTCCTGGTCCCACGGCCTGGTATATTGGGCGTGTGCACCGCAGGAATTCCCCCGCCATAGAGTACGTCACCGTGCGCGTCTCTGTTGGTAGGACTTCCGTGTGCTGTTCAGGTCCATGTGATGGATCTGTTTTCAGGGGGGGTGGTCAGGGCTCCTCCTCACCAAGCGCCTATTCAGGCCTTCTGTGAGTTCGGACTCCTTCTTCCATGTGAGGAAGCCTCCATCAGAGTACAGAGCCTTCCTCCTCAGATTGTCAAAGTGAGTGGACCCTCTAGAAGGGTCCTTTTCTATTGTATGTATATTCGATTCAATTCGTTTATTGAGTGTGTATGGGTTCAGTGCCTCTTCCCCGGAGGCCCTAAAACCAGTTTTATACATGGCTCAAGGTGCAATATATTCTTTTCAATCTGTACAGCTCGCGTGGGAAGTCTCTCTGGGGATCCCTGTCTCTTTCCTATGGGAGGGTGGTGGGATGTAAAAATGTGAACATTTTTTACCCCGGCTGTGTAGACTGGGATACATACTGTTGATGCTTCCTTCTTTCTATTCCAGAAGTGTTGGAGTTAGGGAGTGTCACACCCCTCTTGTCGTTCCCCTGGGCGCCTTGGGGATTCAATGACAGGTCTAAATAGCCTGTTCATTGATGGGGGTGTGTCCCGACGCACGTATAGTGCTAGCTCGCTGTAAACAGGCGATTGACTGGCACGCCTTGGTTGCTTGTGGTTGAAACAGCGTTTTTATAAAGCAACTGAGATGGGGGTTTTTCCTCTTCCGACGACCACATCCCATGACCTGGGTGGGTTGTCGACGGATTCTCGTTCATGTCTGGGGGATGATGACGGGATGGATCTGAACATATGTGGTGGGGTCTCACGCCCTTGGGGTGGGCCACCAGGCGCGGTTCGTCCGAACGTCTGGGTGGCGCCTTCTTTTCATGTTAAGATCAACACGCATATCTGCCCTTCTCCTGGAGTAGGCATGTCGGCGTGGTTAGGGCACGGGACTGGTTCTGGTCACGCTGGTCCAGATCAGTTGAACCCGTTGTCCGCCGGGGATGCAGATCTGCTGTTCTGGTACCCTGAGGGACTTGGGCTTTTTTCAGGGGGAAAAATGCCAGGTCGGTCTGGGTGTCACAGGGTTAAGCGCTATGGAGACCCTGGTTGGGTATGTTTTTACTCAGCACTGTCGTCATGGCTTACAGCCATGCCATTCTGTACGCGCTCGATCTCGTCGGATCTCGGCCGCTACACAGGTTGGTCCTGGTTAGTACTTGGTTGGGAGACCGCCTGGGAATACCAAGTACGGTGTGCTTAGGGGCTGGTTCTCCATTATTTTTCGCTCCTCTCTCACGCATGGCGAAGAGGGGCCTGTGGGGGTGGTTTTTTGACCTCCTCTGGTGACCCTGTGCTTCCCGTACCGCCAGGCCCGGTCCGAAGTGATGTTTGCGACCCGTAGGCCTGGGTTAACCCTTTTTTGAAAACTGAAACACTTGTACTGCGGTATAGCCGGTGTATACCCGCAGGTGTGTTTTGGAGTTTTTTCTTGAGGGGTTATAGGAACAACCACCGCATTGGGTAACACCGAGGTGGTTGGTTCCCTGGTGTGTTGGTGCAGTGTCAACTCCCGGGTTCACCGTTTGAGGGTGCCCCTGCACGTTCATGACGTCTGCCAATCGTGTCAGCCTTCTCTGCCTCGACCCCTCTGGGTGGGGGTTTTTAGATGGAGGCTTGGTCATGCAACAACGCCAGCATACGCCCCTTCCGCCGGGGCAGCTGTGTTCAGCTGTCCCCTCTGGCGCCTGTCTCGTCCGCAGTCTCCAGGCTAGGGTTAACAGCCTGTTGCCTGGTTTTTCCCCGGTGCGCTGCCTGCTTCCGTTGGTTAACCTTTTTTGTGTGCTTACGGCCATGCTGACTGTCTGTTCTGCAGGGTTAATGTGCCAGGCGGTGTACTGTTGGGGGGACGGGGCCCGCTCGGCTTACGGCCATACCGACCTGAACACGCCCGATCTCGTCCGATCTCGGAAGCTAAGCAGGTTCTGGCCTGGTTAGTACTTGGTTGGGATACCGCCTGGGATTACCAGGTGCAGTAACTGGGGGGCCTTTGTCCGAATACGCTGGCGATGTGGGGGGCGGGGCACTACGTGCCCACCTGGTGGGGTCTTGATGCTGGCATCATGGACTTCTCCGGGCCCCCATTCCAGGGAGTCCAGTCCTTTTGGTGGGTCTGGGTCTTCCTTCGCGCTCCGCTGCTACGGCCTTGCCACGGGGTTGGGTTTGCCCTTGACCCCGTGATTCTGGGGGCAGTAACGAGGTTGTTCCTCCGTTCGTTCCCGGGTGGCATGCGGGTTGTGCGTGTGTGTAGTCGTGGGGTCAAGCCACGGTCTGCTCACCCTGTGCGTTAAGTTGCTTGAGTGCCTCTTCGCACGGTCGGGTCCGTCGCCTTCCCGTGAAGCCTCTAATAGGGGGGATACCCTCCATTAGGGGGGGTCGGGGGGGCTCGGCCCTCCCTGTTCTGATGGTTTTGGGGGGCTGTCAGCGGGGTGTATTTGTCAGCCAGCGGCTCCGCTTGGCCTCCCTTTGTGCAGTAGTGATGCCAAGCAGAGCCCCTAATGAAACAGAACGTTAGGTTATGACTATAACCAAGTTCTGTTAATTAGGGGTGACGCTTGGCATCAGACGGCCGCTGCAGCCCTTGACCTCACCTTGTGGTGAAAGCTTGGGAAGGAGGAGAGCAGGTGACCACACACCTGCTTATGAAGGTAAGCTGATGAGGGGTGTGGTCAGACTAATACTGGTATTAGAGGTACATTTGTGGTTTATTCAGTACGCGTGCACGTACGCGAGATAGTGCAGTAGTGATGCCAAGCGTCACCCCTAATTAACAGAACTTGGTTATAGTCATAACCTAACGTTTTGGCTATATTACTTTTATCTTAACTGTGTTCTGTGAAACATAACGTTATTGTGAGTGTGCACCAGTGGATCTTGACGGCGTTGTGCATGTGATATGCTGCAGTTTGGTAGGTAAATATATATATACGTCAACTAAGATAAATATTCATGAATATTCGTAGCGTGTGCTTAATATAACTTAATATAACTGGAGAGTGTGCAAGTGGAATCGTACGGTTGTTTAAGTTATTTCGATGTAAATATTATAGCGCCAACGATTAGAAATTGCGTGGTCCAATTGCGTGCGTTGGTACTGAATGACGTTGTGCGACTCAGCCAATCAAAAGCATGCTTATTGGGTGAACAGGAAGTAGTCAAGGAAGCACGCGCTAGCTGGCCTAGTAAACACGTGGATCCGTAAATGCAACGTTGCCTACCAGACAACAACGGGACCGCGTGTTTCTTTTTGTATGGCTGTTCAAACTAATTTTACAGTTCTGCTAGCTACATGCAGTATTTAGCGAGCTGGGTTAGCCGGTTAGTTGGCTTTGAATCCCGGCTGCGGCTAGGTAGCCAGCTAGCTAAATGCACCGCAACGGTGATGTCACCAAACAAAATGGCGGCGCCCATGTTGATAAAGCGCTTCACATAACAAATAGTTTTTTCTTAGAAACTGCTTATTTTTATAACGTGATTTTTTTCTGTGGCTTATCTAAATACTAATTTGATGCTATGACTATGTTTATATCGCTATATGCTTCATCTCCCCTTGCACTCTTTCTAAGTTGGTTAAGGTTAGAGTTTGTCTTAGAGCATGGCGATAGAACGCCAGGTAGTTTGCAGGCTGTTTGAGACTTAATTGTTCTAGCCAAGTAAATACCACAATTTATGTACCATTACATTGACTATATAGTTAGACGTTTGGTTATATACATGGTATTTTCTAATGAACAATATAACAATAATATAATAATGGACTCTCTTGATATTGATCAAAATGTAGAATTATGCAAGCGTTTCACCCTGCACATTGCAATGCAGCACATTAATGTCGACCCTCCCCCCTTTTTTCTTTCTTTTTCCAGAATCACGTACCAGTTTCAAGAAGCCGCACGTTGCAGCAATTGAAGCAAAGACCTGTTCTAGCCAAGTAAATAGCACAATGTATGTACCATTACATTGACTACAGCACCTCATCACTATGTCATCTTATTCTCGGGCTAAAAGACGTAGAGTCAACAAATTAGTGAGAGAGACAGAGCAGGCTATCCTCACTGATTATAAGTTAATTGTTGCTGCTAATTCAAGGACAAACCATCACTCTTTAGAGAACACAGATCCTGTCACAGCCTATACTGAGTGCCTGCTCGATTTACCAAAGACAGACTTGCCACTAGATTTAACAACTAGATCAGACTTGCCACTAGATTTATCAACTTCAGACTTGCCACTAAACAGACCACTAACTATCAGTGATCAAAGTGAAAATATTGACTCACCAGGTGAGTCAAATGCACATTTTGAAAGTATAGCTGGGGATGACGAAATTGAACCTGAACATGTCTTTGACAGTGATGAGCATAATGAAGATTTCCTCATGACAAGTTTAAAATATTGGGCAACATCCTATTCAGTCTCTCTGGTTGCACTATCATCTTTGCTGTCCTTTTTGAAGATGTTTCACCCCAACCTTCCTAAAGATGGAAGAACATTGCTAGGAACACAAAAACATGTGCCTACCACTAAGATTGAAGGGGGAGAATACTATCATTTTGGTTTAGTCAAAGGGGTGCTTTCACGGTTGGCATGTTTGATTTTACCGGCAACTCTGACAACTCTTAATTTACAGTTTAATATAGATGGTTTACCTTTATTCAAAAGTTCTAAACTTCAGTTTTGGCCCATACTTGGAAGTCTCAAATGTGACTACACAAAGTCCCCATTTGTTGTTGGCATTTTTTGTGGTCTAAGCAAGCCAAAGAGTGTTTTTGAGTACCTAGAGCAGTTTGTCAAAGATCTTCAGAATGTACTGTCTAATGGCATTATTTATAATGACAAGCAATTTGATGTACAGATTTCTTCTTTCATTTGTGATGCCCCGGCTAGAGCTTATATTAAGCAGACCAAGGCATTTAATGGCTATTCTGGTTGTGACAAGTGTTTTCAGGAGGGTGTATGGAGAAATAAAATGACATATCCTGAAACAAAAGTCAGACTTAGGACAGACTCCAGTTTCTCAGACATGGTTGATGAGGCACATCACAATGGGACGAGCCCTTTAACAGGTTTAGTTAAGATGGTTTCTATGTTTCCAACTGATTACATGCATCTCTGTTGTCTCGGAGTTACAAGGAAACTGCTTAATATATGGTTAAAGGGGAAGAATTTGGCAACAAGGGTCCCTTCCAAAACTGTACAAGCCATTTCAGGTAAACTGCTAAAGCTACGTCCCTACATGCCTTGTGAATTTAACCGTAAACCAAGGGAACTGTCAGAGTTAGATCGCTGGAAAGCTACTGAGTTGCGATCCTTCATGTTGTATTGGGGTCCTGTTGTTTTGAAGGATTCCCTCCCCAGTGAGCTGTATGACAACTTCATGTTGTTTTCTGTTGGAATGTACTTGTTGCTGTCCCCTAGTATTTCTGAGGAAATGTTGGCCTTTGCGCACAAGTTGATGGTTTCTTTTGTTGAACACTTTGGGACAGTGTATGGAAGAGGTGAAATTGTGTACAATGTACACCAGCTTATTCATTTGGCTGAGGAATACAGGAAGTTTGGCACTCTAGATAATATCTCAGGATTCCCTTTTGAGAACTATCTTGGACAAATTAAGCATCTTCTACGCAAGCCACATCAGCCTCTACAACAGGTAGTGAAAAGGTTGTCTGAAATTCCACATGTTGGATCCCCATGTCCCACAGATGATCCAATTTTGCGTAATATTCACACTGATGGGCCTGTCCCCCCACAGTTTACTTCTTCACAACAGTACAGGAAGGTCTCCACTCATCGGTTTACTTTGTCCACAAAGAAAGGAGACAATTGTATTGAGGTTGGAGATGGATTTGCATTAGTAGAGAATATTCTTAAATCAGAGGAAGAGGTATATATAATTTACACAAAGTACAGACACAAACAGCCATACTACATGTATCCCTGTGAATCATCATACATTGGTACATACAAGGTCAGTGGCTTGCAAGAAGATATAGGGATAGGTAAACTTCGCTATATCAAGCGCAAATGTCTTCTCTCTCCAGACGGAGATGGTGCCATTGCAATACCACTACTTCATTTAACAGCATAACCATACTGCCCTACAAAGCTAAAGTGCAGTAACTATATTGACACACTGACTCTAACGTCGGATTTCGGGGCATAACTTACCTCATTAATAAATACACAATTAGTACAATATTACATGTACACAGATAACATGTTTGGCTGGCCAATTGAAACGCTTAAAGGAAAACTCCAACATTTTGTGAAATTAGCTTATTTAACATCTTCCCTGGAGTTGGACAAGAAGATGCATACCTTTTTCGTCTCTCTGCATGTTACGACCCTGGCTCAAGGCCCGCAACCTATGTGCAAAACCGACACCAAAACCTGTGTATTAACTCAAGTGCTACTATATTAAGGAATTACTGGTGTAAGCTAAAAGGATAAGGACTGGAAGAACGTGACAATCTATCTGGTAACCCACACTCTTCTAAACACAGACCCTGCATGTGTGTGTGCCTGGCTGGTTTTAAACCTCCCAGCAGGTAACCAATCAGCACTAATTAACTAAGTGGCAGCCCTCACCTACATGCCCCGTGACACAGAGTGATCAGGCCTCTAGTACATAACACCTCCCCCACCAAACTGGTTGCCCAAGAGGCAACCACTACACAACAACTCATAGACAAAACAAAAAAACAACTGTGACCCCTTAGTTGTCAGGGCCACTACCACAACAGTGATAACGGGTACCACAAACACCGGTACTATGATCGTGAGAGGGCGTCTGCTAGCACGTTGTCCCTCCCACGAATGTGGCGAATATCCAAGTTATACGCCTGGAGGAACAAACTCCATCGCATCAAACGATGGTTCGAGTTCACCATGCTGCGAAGAAAAACCAAAGGGTTATGGTCTGTATACACAACAAGGGGTAAACTGGAGGATCCAACGTAAACATCAAAATGGTTCAAGGCAAGAACCAAAGCGAGCGCCTCCTTCTCTATAGTAGAGTAGTGCAGTTGATGCCTGTCAAACTTTTTAGAAAAGTAGCACACTGGGTGCTCCACCTCTAATGCATCCTCTTGCAGGAGGACGGCTCCAGCACCGAGGTCACTAGCATCCACTGCCAACTTGAATGGCAGTTGAAAATCGGGAGCTGACAGAACGGGAGCGCTAATCAGAATACCCTTGATGCTCTCAAAAGACTGTTGACAAGTCTCAGTCCACACGAAAGGTACCTTAGGACTGAGCAGATTGGTCAAAGGGGCAACAACAGAAACAAAGTTCCTACAGAAACTCCTATATCAAATCAAATCAAATCAAATTTATTTATAGGGCCCGACAACACACGTTAATGTCCCCATGGGCCGTACAGGTCTTCTTTAAACAAGTCAAGAAGACAACATAACAATAAGTCAAGAACAGAACAAGAACACCATAGGGTCTAAACATTTTTTAGATGAATGCAAATAAATGAAAGAATGCAAGCACTCCCAGACATACCCCACGCGAAGGTAAGGAAAAACTCACTAAAACCTAACAATAGGGAAAAAAAGCTCCACAGGCAATGTGGAGGAGAGAAACCTTAGAAGGGCCGTTCAAGGGGGGATCTCCCTTCTTAGATGTCGGTGATAGTAGTGTTGCAGACGGACAGTTGGTAAGCATGCACTCATGTGTGTGGTGAAACACAGATGAGTGCATGCAATAGCAACTGTACATTTTGAAAAATTAAAGATAGAGCTAATAGCGATAGCAACTGAACATTTTGAAAGATTAAAGATAGAGTTGATAGCGGATCTATTTGAGGCACAGGGGCGGCGCAAGAGGGTCACGTCCTCCCCGTCTTAGTCACGGGACATTAAACACTCCGGTCGTTGCTCAGGGACAGCCGGAGACAGGGGGAAGGCGCAGAGAGGGTCGCGAACTCCCCGACATCATCGCGGGACATCCGGCACTCCGGTCACCACTACGAGACCTCCGAAGACAGGGGGGCACGCAGAGGGGGTCGCAATCTCCCGGCCTTCGTCACGGGACGTCCAACACTCCGGTCAACACTCCAGGACAGCAAGTCATAGGAAGACAGGGAGACGGGACAGGCGTTAGACAGCTCATGAGATTGTAGTAGGCGGACATAGCAATAGATACAAGTGGTAGGCATATATGTGAATGGAGTAGATATATGAAGTAAGCGTATTATGTGAAAAGAATAGAAGTACTTAACCCAGCAATGAAACCGTGTTGACTGTTAATCTGTTAACAGTCTGTTAATCAGTTGACAGGACCACGGACAGACGGCGGTGAATAACTGATCCAATGCCTCGGAGGTGCATGTAGAGCAGTCACTACAGGCTTGGCCAAGACCCCGAGGCATCCATCACCTTGGTCAGCGCCAGGAGACGGGTACTCAGAGAGTACCCTGCCATACCTAGGAAGCGCTTTAACTCCCGCCTGGTGATGGGAGCAGGGAAGCCCACTATAGCCTCCACCTTAGCTGTAATGGGGCACACATGCCCACGTCCAACCACCTTACCCAGGTAGGTAACCGTGGCCTGTCCAAATTCACATTTCGCAAGGTTAACTGTCAAGTTAGCATCACCCAACCGCTTGAACACTTCCGCCAGATGCTCCACATGTTGTGACCAAGAGGAACTGTGGATAACCAGGTCATCCAGATATGCCTCACAGAACGCTATTCCGGCCAGGACCTTGTTCACTAGCCGCTGAAACGTCGCTGGGGCATTTCGCATGCCAAAGGCCATCACTGTATACTGGCAGAAACTCTCTGGTGTGACAAAAGCGGATATCTCACGTGCTCGCGGAGTAAGCGGAACCTGCCAGTATCCCTTCAGCAAATCCAATTTACTTACAAAGGCTGCTGAACCCACCCGATCGATACAGTCGTCCATCCGAGGAAGAGGGTACGAGTCCGGCTTGGTTACTGCATTAACTTTACGGAAGTCAGTACAGAACCGATGAGTGCAGTCTGGCTTATCAACAAGCAGGCAGGGGGAGCTCCACGCACTAGAGCTGGGCTCCGCAATGCCATGTCTCACCATATAGTCTACTTCCTTACTCAAGATCCGTCGTTTTTCCGGATTCACCCTGTAGGCATGTTGCTTAATTGGCCCTGCACTACCAACATCAATGTCGTGCTCGAGTACATTAGTACGACTAGGGACATCAGAAAACAAACGTGTATGCTGTCTAAGTAGGCGCACCACATCCGCACGCTCAGGAAGTGGCAAGTACGACAGGTGTGAGTCCAAGTCACCTAGTATCTGGGTGTTTGGCAACCTGCCCTGAGAAATCTCCTTCGACACAGAACAGTCGGCCACAATAGGAGATGCAGAAACTGTCAGAATAGCCACAGGCTTGACCCCTGACTGGTCCATCTGAGCCCTATCATTGTACGCCTTCAACATATTGACGTGACATAATCTACTCTTGCGCCTGCGGTCGGGAGTTTTAATCAAGTAGTCGACCTCACCAACTTTGCGCTCAATGGAGTATGGCCCACTGTATTTAGCCTGTAATGCAGACCCAAGAATAGGCGAGAGAACCAACACCTTGTCTCCCGGTGAGAACACCCTATGTCGGGCTCGCCTATCATACCACACCTTCATTTTTCCTTGGGCTACCTTTAGGTTCTCTTTCGCTAGTTCACATGCTCTACTAAGCTTAAGCCTGAAGTCACACACATAGTCCAACAAATTAGTAGAGGAAGGAGTCTGGTCAGCCAACCACTTTTCCTTCAGCAGTTTCAAAGGACCCCTCACTGTGTGGCCGAACACCAGCTCAGCCGGGCTGAATCCAAGAGACTCCTGGGTTACCTCCCTAGCAGCAAACAGAAGCAAAGGAATTCCATCATCCCAGTCTTTGTCGAACTCCGTACAATATGCCCGCAGCATTGTTTTGATAGTCTGGTGAAATCTCTCCAGCGCCCCCTGGGACTCTGGATGATAGGCAGAGGAAGGGCAATGCTGGATAGACAACTGCTGGAGGACCTGAGCAAAGAGACGGGACATGAAGTTAGACCCTTGATCTGATTGAATGACCTTTGGTAGACCAAACGTCGAAAAAAACCTAACCAGAGCTTTGGATATAGCTGGGGCTGTGATCTTGTGTAAAGGAATGGCTTCAGGAAAACGGGTCGCTGCACACATAATAGTCAAAAGGTACTGGTTCCCTGTCTTAGTTCGAGGGAGGGGACCAACACAGTCAATGAGGATCCGCTCAAAAGGTTCCCCAACGGCAGGGATAGGCTGCAGAGGAGCCTGAGGGATCTTCTGGTTTGGTTTACCAACCACCTGACACACATGGCACGAGCGACAATATTGTGCCACATCTGACTTCAAACCAGGCCAACAAAAATTTCTCAGCACACGGTCATAAGTCTTCCTGACCCCCATGTGACCAGCAAGATCATGATCATGTGCTAGATGCAGTATATCAGGACGATACACGGCTGGAACAACAATCTGAAACACACTGCCCCAGTCATCCAGACTGGACAGGTTAGGTGGTGTCCACTTTCTCATGAGCACGTCATTGCTAACAAAGTATCCTTGAGACGTATCTACCATTGCATCCTCTAAAACCGCCTCTTCAAAGAGGGACGACAAGGAGACATCCTTGTTTTGCTCTAGTACCAACTGCTCATGAGACGGTATCACCTTACCAAAACCCTCATCAGGGCCACTTTTCAACTCAACAAAGAACGTGTCACTAAGTGTCATATCACCATCTAAGTTAACAACCTCATGGGTGTCACATTTGACCTTTGACATTGCACGTGTTACCGCACACACAGGAAACACTCCTGGATGCTTCTGTGCGAGCTCATCAGGAACCTCGGAAACTACAGGGACGGGAACTACAACTGGAGTAGCCAGCACTTTGCCACCGGCCAAATCGTTCCCTAGAATGAAGGACACCCCCTTTATGGGAATGTGAGAACACACTCCTACGACAACATTGCCTGATACTAAGGGAGAGTTTAGCGAGACCTCATGCAAAGGAGTATTCACAAAGCCTCCTCCAAAGCCCTGAACAATGGCACCGGAATGCAATGAAGAATCTTCCGAAAATGGCAAAATCCCATCCAGAATGAGAGACTGGAAAGCTCCTGTATCTCTCCATATTGTAATAGCCTGCCTTGATCCTAATGCACCAACCAGTGAAACAAATCCATCCATCATAAATGTTGAGGAGCCCTCTAGCTCCCTGTCTGCACCTTTGATACTTCGCACCCCACCCTCTAATGTCGGCATAGGTGTCCTGTCCATGATTTCTACCAGAGCCACCGTTTTTACATTTTTCTGCTTAAGCACAGGGCATCCAGCAACGATATGACCAGGCTCCTTACAGTAAAAACAGATAACCCCCTCTGGGAATGCACTAGCAGAGCCACCTTGCCTAGGAGTCGAAGTAAACCGACCAGCAGACACGGGTGCCGGGAACCGGCTCCCCTGAGAAGGACGCCTACTACCCCTGGACTCCACACGGCCCTCCTCTACAAAGACAGATTTGTGTGTTAACACAAACTCATCAGCCAAGACAGCAGCGTCGGCTATCTTCGATACCTTATGCTCATTTAGATGTGTGGACACGTTATCAGGAACACACCTTTTAAATTCCTCTAGGAGAACCAACTGTCTGAGCTGCTCCCTTGACTCTGCTTTCTGCGAGGTGCACCACCGGTCAAACAGGTTCTCCTTCTCTTTTCCAAATTCAACATAAGACTGCCCCTCCTGCCTACGATAACCTCTAAAACGCTGACGATAGGCCTCGGGGACCAACTCATAAGCCCTCAATATGGAAGCTTTAACAAGTTCATAATCAGCGCTTTGTTCAAGGGACAGAGCAGTGTAGGCTTCTTGTGCCCTACCAACCAAAACACATTGCAGCAGCAGTGTCCAGGCGGTATCAGGCCACTTCAATGTGGTTGCCACCCGTTCAAAAAGGGGGAAATATCTTTCCACGTCTTTCTCAAAAAACGGAGGCACCATTCTAATATTCCTGCCTACATCAAAACCGGAACGTGACTCTGGATGCAGAACACCCGCCTGTAAGGCAGCATGCTTATACTCAAGCTCCTTCTGCGCACGCTCGTGCTCCAGCAACATTTGTCTCTCCTTAAACTCCCGCTCCTCTTTCCTCTCTTTAAGCTCACGCTCCTCTCTCCTCTCTCTCTCCTTAAGCTCACGCTCATGCTCACGCTCCTCTCTCCTCTCCTTAAGCTCACGCTCCTCTCTCCTCTCCTCACGCTCTTGGTGTAGCTGCCTCTCCTTAAACTCCAACTCTCTAACCCTCCATTCACCCTCTGCACCAGGTAAAAGCGGAGACGCGTCAGACGAAGGAGGCTGCTCCACCCTCTCCTCAAGCACCTGCCCCCTAATGAGCAACACCCTTAAAGCACTCAAGGCAGATGGCTTCAACCGTTTCTCACTGGGAGAAAGCTCCACCTTGTAGTGTACAGCAAGCTCCAGAAGCTGTTCTTTGGAAAACCTCTCCAACAAGTCATGCGAAGGGAGATCAACAAAATCCCTAACGGAAGCCATCTTTCCTACACCAGCGCCACCACCCGTTCACCATAGAGTCACCAAAGAAACACCAAAGAACCACCGAAGAACGACTAAAGAACCACGACGAACCACTGAAGAACCATACTGAATGCCAAAGCCACTAATAACAACCATAAAGGGACGCTGTGGCAATGTGTGCTACGGAGCGCACATTTCAAGGACGTAAAAAAAACTAAAAAAAAAACCACACCCACCCTAAATAGACGTGACATACACTCAGGGTGTTAGGTGCTACCAGGTATGCTCAACAAACAAACAAACAAAACAAAATAAATCCAACAAACAATTCCAAACAGGTGCGCCTTCTAACCTGATGTGACCACATATGCTTCTACGTCTAAACTGCAGGAAAAAAAAAAAAACCCGGCCTACCACATGTCTACCCTAAGAAACACTAATTCAAGCCCTACCACACTACCTGTGTTTCCTGGCCGCCCTAACCTACCTACCCTTAAACTAATGCCCTGTAGACCTAACTTTCTTCAACCACACCTGCTACCAGTCAAAGATCATATACAATCATTTCATTGACCGCCCCAGGAGTACGTGGTGCACCGGACGCTAACCCACAACCAGAAAATAATGTCCCTATCTACATGTGGTGCCTACTAAACTATATATTTTAACAGCATAAGTAGTCACATCAAATTACAAACAAATACGGCATACTCACCTGTTTGATGAAATGGCTCAGCCCCCACGTTACACCAAATGTAACGAACACCACCCAAACCATAATATGATGACACCCCGTGCAACACAAAAAAAAAACACCAAACAAAGTGTAAGTGCTAGGGGTAAAAGATCCCGGATGAGCGCCCAATTGTTACGACCCTGGCTCAAGGCCCGCAACCTATGTGCAAAACCGACACCAAAACCTGTGTATTAACTCAAGTGCTACTATATTAAGGAATTACTGGTGTAAGCTAAAAGGATAAGGACTGGAAGAACGTGACAATCTATCTGGTAACCCACACTCTTCTAAACACAGACCCTGCATGTGTGTGTGCCTGGCTGGTTTTAAACCTCCCAGCAGGTAACCAATCAGCACTAATTAACTAAGTGGCAGCCCTCACCTACATGCCCCGTGACACAGAGTGATCAGGCCTCTAGTACATAACACTGCATGCTTTGGGCTTAGGGAACGCCTGGACCGTTAGCCTAGCTTAACTTCATCACTGGAAGTGGGGCAGACATCTAGCCTAGTTCACTACAGTCAGGAAATATACTCCAAATACAACTCCCAAACGTTCCTGTAAACATGTTGTGACCTGTGTGTTTACCCCGTCTCCCAGTCACACAAGTCACACGAGTCTCCCAGTCACATGAGTCTCGTGTGACTGGGAGACTTTTGTGACTTGGAGACTTGTGTGACTTGTGTGACTTGGAGACTTGTGTGACTTGTGTGACTTGGAGACTTGTGTGACTTGTGTGACTTGGACTTGTGTGACTTGTGTGACTTGTGTGACTTGTGTGACTTGGAGACTTGTGTGACTTGTGTGACTTGGACTTGTGTGACTTGTGTGACTTGTGTGACTTGTGTGACTTGTGTGACTTGTGTGACTTGGAGACTTGTGTGACTCGTGTGACTTGGAGACTTGGACTTGTGTGACTTGTGTGACTTGGACTTGTGTGACTTGTGTGACTTGTGTGACTTGGAGACTTGTGTGACTTGGAGACTTGTGTGACTTGTGTGACTTGGAGACTTGTGTGACTTGTGTGACTTGGACTTGTGTGACTTGTGTGACTTGTGTGACTTGTGTGACTTGTGTGACTTGGAGACTTGTGTGACTTGGAGACTTGTGTGACTTGGAGACTTGTGTGACTTGTGTGACTTGGAGACTTGTGTGACTTGTGTGACTTGGACTTGTGTGACTTGTGTGACTTGTGTGACTTGTGTGACTTGGAGACTTGTGTGACTCGTGTGACTTGGAGACTTGGACTTGTGTGACTTGGAGACTTGTGTGACTCATGTGACTTGGAGACTTGTGTGACTGGGAGACTTGTGTGACTTGGAGACTTGTGTGACTTGTGTGACTGGGAGACGTGGTAAATACACAGGTCACAACATGTTTACGGGAACGTTTGGGAGTTGTATTTTGATTGTATTTGGAGTATATTTCCTGACTGTAGTGAACTAGGTTAGATGTCTGCCCCACTTCCAGTGATGAAGTTAAGCTAGGCTAACTGTCCAGGCGTTCCCTAAGCCCAATGCATGCAGAGAGACGAAAAAGGTATGTATCTTCTTATAACTCCAGGGAAGATGTCAAATAAGCTAATTTCACAAAATGTTGGAGTTTTCCTTTAAATGCTTCAAAAATGCAATGTGTGCGGACTAATTACCAACGTTTCCTCGTACCAGCTAGTGTGCTTATCCAGGCTGGGCTGCTTACCCAGGCGCTTTCACCCGAGGAGCCCTAGACGAGAACCGTGTGGATATGTACACTGGATAACCTACACCGACGACTACAGACAGAAATAAGGCTGGTACTATAGATTATTCACCTTACGTATAAATACGTTTCAGGTGGATACAGCAGTTAGTTACCCCAATAAGTTGAAGCCTTCACCACGATACAACGTGCTGTGAAGTGTGCCCGTTTTGCCCCAAAATAGAGCCTTGAGACCGCGTGCAAATTGATAGCTGAAGTGTCAGAGTTTAAAGCTGTATCGTCGAGTTCGACCTATTCTATTATTATTAGTCTATTATGTATAGTGTATCGTGCGGCTACCGTTCTACAGTGACCAGCATTACCAACGTTTCCTCGTACCAGCTAGTGTGCTTATCCAGGCTGGGCTGCTTACCCTGGCGCTTTCACCCGAGGAGCCCTAGACGAGGACCGTGTGGATATGTACACTGGATAACCTACACCGACGACTACAGACAGAAATAAGGCTGGTACTATAGATTATTCACCTTACGTATAAATACGTTTCAGGTGGATACAGCAGTTAGTTACCCCAATAAGTTGAAGCCTTCACCACGATACAACGTGCTGTGAAGTGTGCCCGTTTTGCCCCAAAATAGAGCCTTGAGACCGCGTGCAAATTGATAGCTGAAGTGTCAGAGTTTAAAGCTGTATCGTCGAGTTCGACCTATTCTATTATTATTAGTCTATTATGTATAGTGTATCGTGCGGCTACCGTTCTACAGTGACCAGCATTACCAACGTTTCCTCGTACCAGCTAGTGTGCTTATCCAGGCTGGGCTGCTTACCCTGGCGCTTTCACCCGAGGAGCCCTAGACGAGGACCGTGTGGATATGTACACTGGATAACCTACACCGACGACTACAGACAGAAATAAGGCTGGATTATATTAGTTTAGGACGGTATGGGAATGGCTTGTAAGGAGAGATCATTATGAGTACCGTAAATTCTCATTTCAGCCCTTTGAAGATGAATGGTGAGGTGGTGCTGTGGTCAGTTGTACAGTTCCCAAATGGTGGGACAGCAGTAGTTCTAGAGAGCTGGTTTAATGCTAAAGACCAGACTGTGTTATGGCCCCCTAAACACATAAAGCTCACAAAAGCCCTTCGAGATGGACTGCAACCAGATGATAAATGGATCACCTATAAGGATGTACGTGAGCTTACTACGTGTGGTGAGTATTTCGTGCAACACATACACAAAAAGTGAGGACGCAAATTGTGACGATGCACATATGATAAGAGGTACATATATTTTTTCGTTAAACACTGGACTGCAGATATGTTAATTGTCATTTTCTCTCTGCTCTTTCCAGAGACCCATGATGAGGCCAAAAAACGAGAGACCAAGTACACCTCAACTATGTGTCCAACCTCTGAAATTGAATCTGAGGACGAAGGAGATCTCCGCCAGAAAAGAAGATCCAGGTACAGTGTTCACTTTGTTAAAGGGACAACTCTCCCTAGGGTGTTGTAAATAATGGCACTGCTGTTGTAGTTGCAAGTAGTGCTAAAAGGATAACACACAGTGGCCTGAGGGCCTATGTATTCAGACTTTAGCCTTGACTAATAAACGTAGTATCATAACTACATTTATTTATATGTGTGTATATATATACTTTTTTTTAGGCCAAATCAGCAGTATGTGCACTCGGACTCTGACTCGAGTGGCGACGCCAAAAGAAAACGTTTTGCCAAAGCACCTGATGTGGGTTTCCCAGGTATTGATGCAATGCATTTATTTTATATAGGCACTTTGGAAATGGCTACAGTTAATAATAATAATAATAAACAGTTAAACAAATTAGTCTGACCATGTACCGACAAATTGAGCATTTTAATTTGATTGGACTTCTGCATTTCTTGCAGTTATTCTATAGTTGGCCCAAAATATATACATTGTGAATAACATGCCAACTAAAATATGTTGTAGGACAGACTCCAAAATCGAGCCGGTCTCGTAAGGCGCTAAGATCCGTCAACCCTCCAGTTGTTGGCCAAGAGCCTACAATGAATGGTATGTTGCTATGCATGTTAAAATGCCAACTAGATGACTGTTTAAACATGATTTGTAGCATCTTCAATTCTCACCCTGGCTTACCTTTTTTAGATTCTTTGGATGGTGGCATGATCTACAGCTATTTAGATTCGTTGCAGACTCCTGATCCAAATAACAGTAAGTGAACCCATATCTGTGTTCTTGTGAGGAGCTTGCTGGCAGGTCGCTGGCATCATGCATGTAACAGAATACATGTTTACAATGTGCATGCCAGCCCACTACAAAAATTCAAAGCCTTCACAACTTGCAAGCAATGTCACAATAAAAATGTGTAGTTGTACATAATGCTTTTATATTGAGCACAATTTCCACCATGTTTGAGTCGCAACTTATTTTACATTTCCCCTTTGTAGATCTGGTTACTAGCAACTACCGGCAATCGCTAACTCAACATAATGGTGAGTTATCAAGCAATCTCATAACATAATATTCTGGCATGTTTAAAATATCTGTATTGTCTCGCATTGTCTTTGATATTTTTATTAAAGTAGTATTTGGCAGTGCACGTGAAATCAGCTGAATGGAAATCAAACATTTTCTCACATGGGGGATTACAATAGCGTCATTTGCTAATAACTTTGTGTATTTCCTACTGTGTTTCAGCCGAGATGCCAGGATTTGATATTGTTCAGTATCACCAGCAGCAGCAGGCCTCACATGTCCAGCAGCTGCAAGATCGACAAAGTGCAAGTAGTGGTATGATACTGTACTCTTTCAGTAACAGTGTTTTGAGAGACGGGGATACAACTCCTTACACCCCTTCCTGACATAGAGCGACGCGAGCGAGCGAGAAAAAGTGATTAAAATGTATTCGTTTCAATCAGACTATCCTGACCTGCCGCGAGCGACAGTGAACTGAGCAGCGATGTCGTTCACCCCTCAAATATTCGCTCGCTGTGTCTCTAGTTGAGCGATTACGCGGCCGAGTCCCGCCCCTAAACACTTTTTATTGGTCGAGAATCCAGGTAACACACACTCGGACACGCGCTGCGTCATATCAGGACAGTGTCGTGTGCGATTTCGTCTCCAGTTCGCTCGCTTGCTGCCTGTCAGGAACCGGTGTTAGTGATTATGACATGTATGTTAATTTGACTGACAAGTCAGATTTTGTATTTTTAAATATAATGATTTGTTTCTACAGGGATGTCGGGATGCAGCTCGGGGCAATACTACAGTCCCCCTGGTCTCTCACAACATGCACAAAATGGTATGCCATTTTAGAGGGAACTACCACCAGTTTGATCCAATGCAGTCAAACTAGTGAAATATATAACTATGATTTTGTTTCTACAGCGATGTCAGGACACAGCTCAGGGCAATCTGGTGTTTCACAGCGTAGACAGATGGCCGGCGATGACGGGCAGCTTCTGAAAGGCAAGTCTATTGGACATGGTGTAATTCCTCGTGTGATTTGCTGCTTATTTTTATTTCTCACTTAATGATTTTAACTCTTCTTCTGAAGACCTTACCATCCAGAAGAATAATTCAATGCTGGCTGAATTACTTGTCGTGGTGAAGGATCTATCGAGAGATGTGCAGTTCATCAAGACCGAGTTGGCTGAGGGCAACATATCTGGTGGGACCAGGGGACACGGGGTGGCCACCACAACCACTATGCTCCCCTTCCAGCTGCCAATCGCCAGTGAACAAGACTTCAATGAGGCAGAATCATTACTGATGGAGCAATCAGTCCGTCAAAAGATGGTAATTTATTGAACTGCATTCATTTATCAAATGTAGATCGTTTCAGTGTGGTCTTGTTCAGGGGAAAAATGTGTTTAGCACTTTCTAGTTCAAAACGTGTTAGAGCTTGTATATCTGCTATTTATGAAACGTTTTGAAATTGTTCAAATATACCGTTTACATATGGACAGGAGGGTTAATGTGGTTAAACCTAATGACTGGCATGGGCTGGAATATCAGTGCATGCATAAAGTGTGTGTATAAACAAGTTGGTTGCTCTGTGTTCATAAAATAAACGTTATGCTGTTTCTAACGCAGGGCCTTCATTTTCTTCTCTCTGATTTAGATTTCTTGCCTGGCTTTGGTAGGAGGCACCAATTCAGAGAACCTGATCAGACTGATGTTGAAAACTGCTATGACCAACGCCCTGGCCAGTGGGTTCAACTGGGCTGGAAAGAAAGACAAGCGTTGTTCAGAAAGCAAGAAGCCATTCAAGCACACCACACTACAAGCCTGCATGTTTGGTGAGCTTCCTCCCCTGCAAACTACTTCATAGGTTAAGTTTAGGTAGTGAGGTGGTGATGCTGGTGATGCTGGTGATTCAGAATATAATTATGCTGTTGCAAAAACTTAAAAAAAAAGTGTTATGTTGGAATAAAGTGATGAAAGTGCAACCTATAAGAAATGGACAACGTAATTGAGCTTTAGAGGTGCATGGATACACATTGTATTGCCTAGATGGTGTCAGGCTAGGCGATTGCTTAATTCTCTTTCCTGTCCAGTCTAACTGGATGCTGACTGTAGCTTGTTACTGTAGACCTACAGAGTGAGTAATTGAGTGATTAAAAAAAATCGCACTTGTGTGAAGTGAGGGGTGCTCTTATCATCGTACATCATCTCACCCACCTCTCTTCCTCCCGTTTTTATTTTTGTGTCTATCAGCTGCTGCTCGACAGTTTGACCCCAAGCTGACCGACCAGGACTACAGCGAAACTGTCAAGAAGTGGCTTCGTTATGCGCCAGACCGGGAGGGAGGCATCTCAAGGAACCGAAGTGACCCAAACTTAAGTCAAGCAAACCAGAGTCAAACTTAGGGTACCCCAGCACAGCACAGCACACACTGTTTCCCTGGTTCATACAGTACAAGGAATTACCCTGATGGACACTGTTCTTCCATGGACGGCATCTACTTGAATGACATGCTGCTTCAGCCTGTTCTTGGAACCGAAGTGACCCAAACTTAATTGTCAAGCGAACCAGAGTCAAACTTGGGGTACCCCAGCACACTGTTTCCCTGGTTCATACAGTACAAGGAATTACCCTGGACACTGTTCTTCCATGGACGGCATCTACTTGAATGACTTATGCTTCAGCCTGTTCTTGCAGTGTTTATTTTTTTTATTTTTTATTTTAACCTTTATTTACCCAGGGTAGGTTCGCTGAGCACAGATGCTCTTTTTCAGCTACGCCCTGCTTCACATTCACAGAGTTCCATTCACACCTGGGAGCTGCCCAGGCCTAACAAAATTGCTTTTCATTTATCTATTTATTTAACTGTATTAAACAATATAAAACGAATTGGCCATAATTGACTGAGCAAACTAATGCTTACTGCTGTAACCTACTAATAACACTTAAGTAAATCTGAAGATTATTATATAGCAGATGCCTTGGAGGATAAGTCGTGGACAACTGTAGATCATCTAAGCTCCACTGTGTTTAAATTCAAATCCTATGCCATTGTTATTTAACCCTTGTGTCTGAAAACTAAAGTATTATACTCTTATTAGGGGACTAAATTGAAAAACTCCATAAAAAGATTATGTTGAAATAATTTCCCACTTTCTTTTCCATAAATATTTTATTCAACTTCAGCCCTGATCATAACCATTTTTTATATTATTTTTGTAATGAAATACTCCCACTTTTCTGAAAAGAGTTGTTAAATATGACAAAAAAAAGAATATGTGGTGGTTATGATCGGGCTGAAGTGGAATAAACAATTTATGAAGAGTAAAAAAAAAATACAAGATAATTAAAAGATTATGCCACATATTATGTTGGCTCATCACTGCAAAGTTATCAAACAAATACGAATCTGATCAGACACAAGGGTTAAGTTGTTGTTCCCTTTCTAATTTCCTCAAACATCTAGTCTAGTTAATGTGATCAATATTATTTGACAATTGATGCTTTTTGTTGGACATTTCAGTCAGTAGTGAGCTCATACTTTGAGCTCATAAATTTATAGTTAAAATGATTGAGACAACGCAATCTTGTCTTCGTTGTGCATGAATGCGTGTGCTCACCACACACAATATGTGTGTCACTATTCTGGCAGTGGCTATATTGTTAATGAAAGCCTGTTATAAGGTCTGTTATTTGTTTTTTGTAAAAAGTTTTAGTCACTGGAAGTTCTGATACCCTAGAAAAAAATAAATTTTCATATTAAAGCCATGTTGTCATTTTTGTTCACACATTTTTGGAAATATGGTCATATAAGAATTTTATTATTATTTATTTAACAATAGTGTGTTTAACAGCAGGAAAAAAACATGTAATGTTATGATGTATACATATCAGCAGCAATATTTTAATGTAAAATGTACATTAATCAGTATTGATTCCTTAACTTTACAAGTTACAAGTAGATGTACAAGTTACAAATGTACAAGTAGAGTACCATTTAGATTATGGTTGAATAAACATTGATGTCTAACATTGATTCAATATAAAATCAACTAAAATGTGCATGTAGATTACCATTTAGATTATGGTTGAATAAACATTGATGTCTAACATTGATTCAATATAAAATCAACTAAAATGTGCATGTAGATTACCATTTAGATGATGGTTGAATCAACATTGATATAGTATCAGCTATGGTTGACACCTAACGTTGATTCAACGTGTAAGTCATAGACAACGATCTATATAATTTAGATGTCAGGCTTCAACATAGATTCAATATTTCTGCTGAACCCTATTTCAACGTTGATTCACTCATTTTTTGCTATCTGGGATGTGATTAATATGAACCAAAGCGTGTTAATATGTGATTAATATGATCGCCTGCTGCGTCCATCGCGTGTATATGTGTGCTAATATGGCGCGTTAGTATGAACCAAAGCGTGTTAATATGTGATTAATATGAACCAAAGCGTGTTAATATGTGATTAATATGAACCAAAGCGGCGAACCAAGCGGGGATCTCATTCGCCTGGGCGAAGGAAAAGGAAATGCGCATTACCGTACTGGCGTGCGGCGAAGAATGCGGAAGCGTTCTGCGACTCTTCCGCTGGGATTAAGCCGGACGCAGATCTGCGCAGGTTTGACTACGGCCTCGCCAAGCGCGTTGCATGACGGTTAGAATGTTGTCCGACTTGCTCTGAAAATCTGACGAGGCGAGGCGCGGAACTCCCGCGGGAGCGAGCCACGCACAGCCTTCAGAGCGAGGCTCCACAGTACCTAAAGGCTTGTTCGAGATGTTCGGTTTGCCTCGACTAGTAGACGAGAGTAGCCGAGTGAAGCCGGGGGAGGAGTTAAAAAGGCGGACACTTTCGATTTCACGAGAGTCTCTCGCCTAGTCTCGCATGGCAGATACGCGTTCACGTCACCACACACACGTTACACACCTGTCCAGCTCATTATAACACCAATTCCTGACAGGGAGCGAGCGAGCGAACTAGAGACGAAATCGCGCGCGACACTGTCCTGATATGAGGCGGCGCGTGTCCGAGTGTGTCTGTGTGTGTGTGTGTGTTACCTGGAAGCACACGTGGGGGGGGCCTGCGATTCTTGACCAATAAAAAGTGTATAGGGGCGGGACTCGGCCGCGTAATCGCTCAACTAGAGACACAGCGAGCAAATATTTGAGGGGTGGACGACATCGCTGCTCAGTTCGCTGTCGCTCGCGGCAGGTCAGGATAGTCTGATTGAAACGAATACATTTTAATCATTTTCGCAATCACGCTCGCTCGCGTCGCTCCCTGTCAGGAAGCCTATTGCTTATTAACAGCGAAGGAGTGTGCCGAATGCTTCCGCGTTTTCCCTGATTGGCTGCGACACGCCCCGCGGCAGGCACGGCAACCGCAGAGCGGAGCGGCAGAGCTTGCGGCATTATGAAGCCGTAAACCGCGATGATTCTCATTCGAAGCTTAGCTCACCTGGCAGCGCGGCGGTCCTGCGGTCCGTTGGTTTCAAGTTCGAATCCCATAATTTTCTATTTATTTTTTTTAACGTGTATTCTTTCGCTGGTTAAGGTTAGGCATGGTTAAGGTTAAGGTTAAGGTTAGGCATTGTTTCGGAGTTGGTTAAGGTTAGAAAGGTTAAGTTTAGGCGCTGTTAAGGAGCTGGTTAAGGTTAGAGTTTGTCTTAGAGAATGGCAATATTCTTTCTATGGTTAAGGTTAAGGTTAGGCATGGTTAAGGTTAAGGTTAAGGTTAGGCATTGTTTCGGAGTTGGTTAAGGTTAGAAAGGTTAAGTTTAGGCGCTGTTAAGGAGCTGGTTAAGGTTAGCGTTTGTAGACAGCCTATTTCCGCACTGCCGCTCTCTCGCGCTGCCGCGGTCACATGGTCACATTGTCACATTCTTGCACTCCTCCGCTGTTAGAAAGCAACACGCTGTCAGGAATGGGTGTAATGCGATGGCCGTGTGCAAAATTAGATCAGATTCAAATGTACAGGCAGCACACCATGTACTGCTATAGTGGAATATACTATTCATATACCATAATGTATACCATCTTGTTGCGCGCTCCTGGCCGCAAGCACACACAACACACTGCTGAATAATTCTGTTTTGCATCAATATATATGTATACTGTGTATATTGAGGCAAAACAGAATTATATGTATTGAGGCAAAACAGACGACGCATGTGTGTATGTGTGTGTCTGACAGCTTGAAGTTTAT
This sequence comes from Notolepis coatsorum, assembly GCF_963971535.1. Taxonomy (NCBI): domain Eukaryota; kingdom Metazoa; phylum Chordata; class Actinopteri; order Aulopiformes; family Paralepididae; genus Notolepis; species Notolepis coatsorum. The sequence goes on along the minus strand of NC_140177.1, from coordinate 61,525,506 downwards.
CATGATGATATGATGATAACGCATAACATAATAAAGTTTTCAATCGGGGAGCTCCCGTAGCTCACCGCATATCTCTGCGCCATTTCTGCGTCGGGGAAAACCGTGCTCGTCACGGATCTGGGGGACACGAGTTTGATTCCCGGACCCGCCGTCATTTCTCAGAATGTCTTCCCCTGCTCTACATCCCATTTCAACCTGTTTCTGTCGGTCATGCTTGACCAGAAAAGCGATAAACGCTAAAAAATAAAGTAAAAAAAAAAAAAAAAAAAAAAAATTCAATCAATCAAACGTTTCATAACTCCCTGGCTGTCACGTGGCTGGTGACTGACAACTTTTCTGAGCCAATAGGCGCTTTGCGCGACCGTAGCAAGTCGCTTCCCAGCCGGGAGCAGCCGAGTGAGAGGTACTGTGGAGCCTCGCTCTGAAGGCTGTGCGTGACTCGCTCCTGCGAGAGTTCCGCGCCTCGCCTCGTCAGATTTTCAGAGCAAGTCGGACAACATTCTAACCGTCATGCAACGCGCTTGGCGAGGCCGTAGTAAAACCTGCGCAGATCTGCGTCCGCCTATCCCATCTCGAACACGCCTCCTCTCACTCGGTTGCTCCCGGCTGGGAAGCGACTTGCTACGGTCGCGCAAAGCGCCTATTGGCTCAGAAAAGTTGTCAGTCACCAGCCACGTGACAGCCAGGGAGTTATGAGACGTTTGATTGATTGATTGATTGAAAATTTTATTATGTTATGCGTTATCATCATATCATCATGATAAACTTCAAGCTGTCAGACACACACATACACACATGCGTCGTCTGTTTTGCCTCAATACTGTATATATAATTCTGTTTTGCCTCAATATACATAGTATAAATATATATATTGATGCAAAACAGAATTATTCAGCAGTGTGTTGTGTGTGCGTGCGGCCAGGAGCGTGCAACAAGATGGTATACATTATGGTATATGAATAGTATATTCCACTATAGCAGTATATGGTGTGCTGTACATTTGAATCTGATCTAATTTTGCACACGGCCATCGCATTATAATGAGCTGGACAGGTGTGTAATGTGTGTGTGGTGACGTGAAAGCGTATCTGCCATGCGAGACGAGAGACTCTCGTGAAATCGAAAGTGTCCGCCTTTTTAACTCCTCCCCCGGCTTCACTCGGCTACAGGGACGCGGGAAGGGGGGGTGCAGGGGGTGCTGCAGCACCCCCTCTCAATTATTGCAAAAAAAAAAAATATATATATATATATATATATATATATACTTTTTTTTTTTTTTTTTTTTTTTTAATGGTAGTATTTATATATCTGTATATACTGTAACTGTATAACTGTAACACTGTATATTATAAGTTTATCCTGCTCAAAGCACGTCACCATTTTAATATTGTGTGTATTGAGCCGTACTGTATTGTAGCCATTCTCCAATCTGTTAAATAAAGTTTTCATTCATTCATTACACTACTGTATGTACACAATCATACGTGTAAAACCGAGTAGATTTTCGAGTGATGACAGACTGTCACAGACTGATTGAATGACAGGTGAAACAACTAATTGTATTCACCTCCTGTCTCCCGCCCTTCCCACGCGCCACGAACCACTGAGCTACTGTGATACAGTGCTTGCGCAGTCAGTCGATTTGAGCTAGTAGTCAGACTTTGCTAGCACAGAATGTCTCACTCGCAGAAAAGAAAAATATCAGATTTATTTTCGAAACGTCCCGCCGGTCCCAGTGACAGTCCCACTAAATCTGATAAACGTCAGAGAGAGACAGAGACGACAGGTTCAGCCTCAGCTTCAGGTATTGAAGAGTTAACTGAGTCTGTTCCCCTATACCCCCCCTCGGGCGCCAGGGGCTTCCACTGAGGGGTGATGCAAATAGGGATGGGGTGTTATGGCAGCTCATGATGGAAAGAGTGCGCACCAAGTCTGATCCCGAGTTGAAGAATTGGCTCCAAAAGAGAGACAACTGGATGTCCAACAACATCCAAAACGAAATCTTACAGCTGCTTGCCCATGATATTCAGCGACAAATTAGAGGCAAAGCATCCAAAAGCCCAATCTTTGGCTTGAGCGCTGACGGAACCACTGATGTCACTCACTGGAAAAGAACAATTCTCGTGTAATATACAGTTAGCCGATGACAACTTGGAAGCTCAGAACTTCTTTTGGGGTTTTTACAATGCCCGGCCCAGACACAACAGCCGAGACGCTGTTTTTGTGTATAAAATACTTTTACGCCTCGACCTGCCCATGGAGAGGCTGATAGGCAGTGTTGTGCTAGTTACTGAAAAATAGTAACTCAGTTACTTTACTAGTTACTTCATTTCAAAGTAACTTCGTTACTGTACTAGTTACTTACACCCAAAAGTAATGAGTTACTGTGAAAAGTAACTATTTAGTTATTTAAAAAAAAAAAGATAAAAAAAAAAAGATTGCTCCCGAGTCCCATGCCCTATAGTACTCAAAATCGGTTGATCAACTTGACAGTTTCCATTCACATCACCGAACTCTGCTAAGCAATGTGGTCTAGATACAAACACAAATCTGACACAAACAAATGTTGTCCCGAGTCATATAATAAGAAGTGCGCCGGTTGAAGGAACAGCCTTGATGTCGCCGGAGCGTTTCATTATAACCATTATAATTCAAGGGTACTACGACTATGCTTGCACCTCATGGTACCAAAGCACCTCAAAGGCGCTTAAAACAAAATTACAAACATCACAAAACAAACTGGTCAGACTACTACTTGACCTGAACCCCAGAACCCACCTCACCCCTGCCCACTTTGACAACCTAGGATGGCTTAGAGTAGACGACAGAGTACAGCAACTTGCAATGGGCCTGGTCTACAAGACCATACACTATACGACCGGGGTACCCATGTACATGTCAAAATACTTCCCAAAGGTCAGTGAATACCACAACCACTACACCAGAGGAAGCTCAACAAATCATGTAAAACCCAGATTCGGCTCAAACAAGAGACTAAACACGTTTCGCAATTATGCCACAACAATGTGGAACGCCCTTGTACCCAAAGCTAGGGGTAACAGTACTGTATATTTGAATACCGTTTATGTCACAAATGTATCAGTACTAAATACCTATATGTCCCTATGCCATAAATGTCATGTATGTTGTGTATGTCATAAATGTCTATATGAATTGAAAATGGGGGACCCTGATGGAAACAAGACAAGCGTCTTTCTCAGGTCTGCATCCCCTTAACAATTGTATGTATTGAGCCGTACTGTATTGTACCCATTCTGCAATCTGTTAAATAAAGTTTTCATTCATTCATTCATTCACCATCTTGCAAGTTGCAACGTTGTTTAAGATATCAATCAAAGCATTGCAACGTTAGACTAGTTAGGATATCAATTGTGCATGAAAGGACTATATTTATATTGTTTGATTAGTATTATGAGATTCCCTGGCAGATTTCGTACAGTCAAAATCCGTTGATCAACTTGAGTTTCAGTGAACACATTGCACTCACCAAAGGCTGCGGTGGTTGAGATGTAGTAACGTTACGTTAGTCCAGTTGACTCCAGCAGCGCCTCAAACATGTTCTTTATCTCGTTTCCATGTTGTATATTAATTATCTCTCCAAGTAGTTGCTAAATGGTTTGTTAGTTTGTTACTGCGTTCTTTTTATGTGGATTCATAGCGAGCGTTTGTTTTGTTTACAATAGAGAGGGTCTATTTCTTTCCGTAGCCGCATTTCTTGCGCACTTCTGATTGGCCAGTGGCCAGACTCGCCTCGTATCATTCTACGCGGGTGGGGATGAGGATAATAATAATAATAATAATCACTACCGCTCGCTATCAATCTACGCCGTATATAACGCAAATAACGCAGTGACGAACCATTCAGTAACGTAAGTAGCGTTACTGAATTTCAAAAGTAATGCGTTAGAGTACTAGTTGCGGCAAAAAGTAACTTCGTTTCACTGCTGATAGGATACTGTTTTGACGGGGCCAGCAACATGTCTGGGGGGTACAGGCTAGACCAGGGGTTCCCAAATTTTTCAGGCCGCGACCCAAAAAAAACGGTGACAGAGAGCCGCGACCCCCACTATTATAGGAGGTAAAAAAAATTATTTTAAATGGAAATGTATGGTTGAAACATGCAAACGTTCAAACGCACACACACTAATAAGCATTGGAGGCTTTTAACCAGGGCCGGACTGGGGAAATCATTCAGGCCAGGAAATATAGCCCCAGTCAGGCCACTTTTTAAGCAGGGGGTCTGGGGGTCCCCCACCAGGAATTTTTTTGTTACAAAGACTTAATTTCCTGCATTCTGGTGCAGGCATTTTTTTTTATTTGTACCCTTTAAATGCCAGTGTTTGTGATGGCATCACAACTTACTGTTAAAAAACAGGCTAGCATATGTATGATTAGCAACAACACAGATTTTTATGGATTTTCAGTTTTTTGTAATTGATAAATACAATATTTTATTCAACTTCAGCCCTGATCATAACACCACATATTCATTTTATAATTCTAACCCTTTAAATGCCAGTGTGTGTGATGGCATATATTTGCAATATATCAAATGCAAAGTACATTTTTCTGGGGGGGATTATTACAGGCTAGCATGTGTCAATGATTAGCAGTTTTTCATAAGGATCCCGCCTTCACCAATCACATGCGGCTCCCTTTGTGTGTGTGTGAGAGCAAGAGAGAGAGAGAGAGAGATAGTTCTCCAACTTGTGTGAGTTGCAGTGATCTCCTGGTTGTTCCCCACCTAGGTTATCTAACTATTGCGCTGGTGCAAATAGAAACACTGGCCTGGCCTGCTTCTAAGTTCAGTGGCCTGACAAAAAAAGAAAAAAAAAAAAAAAAAAAATTATTTTAATTTTTAATTTTAATTTTTTCATCTGGCGACCCCCCAGCACCCCCTGCCGTTTTATAGTTCCCGCGTGCCTGCTCGGCTACTCTCGTCTACTAGTCGAGGCAAACCGAAATCCATCTCGAACAAGCCTAGTGACAATTGCGAAGACATTTTTGTGTGCGCGCGTGCACATCCGCGCGCACTTCTGCCTCAGTGACCTATACCTAAACGGCGTTTAACCGCGTTTGTGCACGACTGCATGCGATTCGTAACATATATGACATACATGACATACAGATAGACAGTACTGCTACATCTATACATTTATGACATACCAGATTTGCAAATACAGTACTGTTTGTGATACGAAAAGAGTCCAGAAAAAAGAGTATACATTTGACGTAGAAACTGTACATTGGAGGAGGTTGGGTAGGTGGGGTGGGGGTGGGGGGGACTGTACATTGGAGGTGGGGGGGGGGGGGGGTTGGGTAGGAGTGGGGGGGGGGGGGGTTGGGTAGGAGGGGTGGGTGGGGGACACTGTACAAGCAAAACTGTACATTGGAATATTGACAAGACCAAGTTTGGTAATTTACTGTACATTGGAGGGGGTTGTGTTAGGACATTTACAGGGGCCAGTTTCGAATTGCAGTCTCCCGTAGGTGTTTTTTGAGAGTGGTTTTGAAAGTGGGTAGTGATTCACATTCCTTTACAGCTTTGGGTAGGGCGTTCCACATTGATGTGGCATAATTGCAAAACGTGTTTAGTCCCTTGTTTGAGCCGAATCTGGGTTTAACATGATTTGTGGAGCTCCCTCTGGTGTTGTGATCGTGGTATTCACTGACCTTTGGGAAGTATTTCGACATGTACATGGGTACCTTGGTCGTGTAGTGTATCTTGTAGACCAGGCCCATTGCAAGTTGCTGTACTCTGTCGTCTACTCTAAGCAGGGGTGCAGTAATTGACAGTAGGCCAAACGCTCCATGCACGCGCGCGCATGCACAGTTTTTTTTTGCACAGATTTTTTTTGTTCCTTGAAATAGAGAAGCTGAAAAAGGTAGCAGGATGTTGCCTATATTGTCAACAGATATGGTTGAAAAACAAACAATGTTTTAAATGTATTGATACAATTTCTTTAATTGAATCAACTTAAACTAGAAAAGTAAATACAAACTAAATTAACAATGTAAGTTACAGACACAGCCCATCATTCACACCAAACCTGATGAGGGGCAGGGATTCAATGTGAAACGCCCTACCCAAAGCTGTAAAGGAATGTGAATCACTATTCAAAAACACTCAAAACCCAGTTGTACAATAAATGACCAAGTATGGCTTTGTCAGTATTCCAATGTACAGTGTACAGTGTGCCCCCCCCCCCCCAATGTACAGCCCCCCACCAACTCAACCTCCTCCAATGTAGAGTTTCTACGTCAAATGTATATACACTCTTTTTCTGGACACTTTTTGTATCACAAACAGTACTGTTACGAAGGATCAGATTAAACCGAATATATATATTTATTACTTGATATATATTGCATAGTATTTGTATATCGTCTGATATCCCTTGTGTATTCTTTGTACATATACACGGAATATCCCTTTTACCTAGTACAGACCATAATATTTCGTTCTCTTATTGGATAGCGATCCACTAGGCGCCACTGCCATACCCCCAATGTCTAGTTCAAAGTCACCGCCAAGGCTTGCCTGGACATGCCCGGTTCTGCGCAAGAATACGAGACAGGAATAAGGCTGGTACTAGATTATTCACCATACGTATAAATACGTTGCAGGTGGATACAGCAGTTAGTTACCCGAAACGAGTTAACCTAGAAACGCGTTACCCTCAAACGTAAAGCCTTCATCACGAGTCAACGACCAAGTGAAGTGAGCAACCGTGCATCTAAATAGAGCACTTATAACCGCGTGCGAATAGGACAGTAAAAGTGTCAGAGCTTAGTGGAATAACGTCAAGTTCGACCTAGTTAATGTGAAGTACCGCGCACCGGAGAATCTACACCGGTGAATGCAGAGCCCTTTCCAGCTGGATTATTGCTTTGGTGCTGTGGCTGTTGGAGCGGAGGAGAATCGTCTACACCCACTACTGTGTGGGATTTACCCGTGAGGAACATCACTCGAGCCCGTCTCTAGGAGAGGCTGGCCGGCTTTCACCTATGCTGCACGCATACTTGGATTACAGCTGCTGCTTTCGTCTGCCGATCAAGGGAGTAATGTACCGACTCCCGTAGCTGGAGCTTATTGATTCCCCGTTGATCCAGAGTTTGCATTCGAACATTTCCTCCCCCTGCTGGCCTACAACCGGAGGGACCCTACTTGTATCTCCCGCTGCCCTACTAGTGTACCATAGATATAATTCCTATTGATACAGGTGGTATTTATTATCTCCTGCGTACTATTCTAATGGACTTACGCTCTTGACTTACTCACGCACATTCTTCGCCTTACAAGCGCAATTCATAGTTATCATTCTGTAACCTACCGTTGCTATAATAATAAATATTACTTGTTGTTTGTTGTGGAACCGTGTCATTGTGGAGGTGTTCATATCATATACCTGTGTACTGTATGGCCAGTAGTAATGTACATAAGACAGTAGTGGTTTAATGATACCATACTTATTAATACAGTCAGGGAATTGTACCCCTCAATTACAATTGGTCCTTCGAGCCGGAGAGTAATTAGCGTAATATTAATATAATATTAATATTAACATGGCCGATGATGAACACTCCACAAACGGTTCTCCTAAACTAGATCGCCCGCAGCGCAGACAGCAGCCACCTCTTTCCCTAGAGGACTACGCTGACAGTCTACTACCTAGCTTTATAAAGAAGTTAAGTACGGATAGTGGGTTCTAACGTAACTGACCAAGCTCACGGGGGGGACCAGGAGGGACCTGACATGACTTTACCCCCCGCCGACGCCAACGAGGTAGTCCCCGGAGAGCTCCAGGATAAAGAAAGCCCTCCAGGGACGGAACCCGACCCACTACCAGAAGAGAAGCGCGCCCAGGAGACGGACCTCGAGGCGCGCCCAGAGAGCAGATCTCCAACGAGCACTGCCAGAAGCCGATCACCTCCGCCGGTGTCTTCCCCCAGCGAAGCGGACAAGATGCTGGCGCAGGCACTCATCGCCACCCTGGCAGCCTCCACCGAACGCGATCGACTTCAAGCGCAACAGACGAGCGAGCGTGAACAAGCTGCAGACAAACGAGAGCGCCTTCACGCGCAACTCCAAGCGCAAGCCCTCAGTGAATGCGAACATTCTGCAACCGAGCGAGAGCGCTTCCAGGCGCAACAAAGGAGTGAAGACGACCGCATAAGACTGGAGACCAGACGCCTTCAGACGGAAGAGAACATTGAAAAAAGCCGCCGCGAAGCAGTGCGCGACGCCGCCCATGCCCAGCGCGAGGCAGAGCGCGACCGGCTGCAGGCGCAGCTGATGGACAAATTGATTGCCATGGCGACACCCCCTCACTCCGCACGGAGCTCCCGGAGATCGTCACGACAAGGGTCTAGGACACATTCCCCTACCCGACCAAGCGACCCGGGACCCCGCCAACAGGAGGATCCTGTCCACGTCTCCGAACCCCCTCCCCGGCCGGTCCATACGAGACCCAGCAACCGGGAAGAACCGGACCACGCCGAGAGACTGAACAGAAGACTCCAGGACCTAGCAGAGGAAGAGGAGGAGGAAGAGGAGGAATGTCAAGCCGACCAGCAGCAACGTACTCTGGACCAGGAGGCCCAGTACAGCCCCGACCAGCAGCAACGTACTCTGGACCAGGAGGCCCAGTACAGCCCCGACCAGCAGCAACGTACTCTGGACCAGGAGGTCCAGTACAGCCCAGACGTCAGCCCCGAGGCACTGCGCTACAAACCCCCGACTCAACTCACGGGTGAGTTTGACGCACCGTCAGCACCGAGGAACAGCACCTGGGTACCCGACCTTCGGTACCCACCAAGTACCAGCCCAAGACGACACGCACGGGGAGACTCGCCCAGGAGGCCTCTCCCCCAACGCTCACCGATGTGCCAGCCATCCATGGCATCGTACCTTGGCACACCGACGTTCCCGGACTTCACACACGAGAACAGAGCACAGTACACAGAGCTACGAATGTGCTTAGAGACAATGATGTCCGATGTACCGGATGAAACGTACAAGTATGCTATCCTACTCAAGCACCTGAAGGTGCCCAGAGCGCACAATATAGCGCTGGCATATTCCAACTCTACTACCCCATACACCGCGGCTCTAGTAGCCCTCGACCAACGTTATGGACGCATATGGGACTACGTGATACAGGAGATAAGAGACATTGACCGTCTCCCCCAGCCAGAGACAACAGAGCATTGGATGACCTCTCTATCAAGGTACAGTCCCTGGTAGGGATGCTGGGGTCCCAAAAGGAAAAAGGGATATACGAACTGTACGCTAACTCTAATGTAGAGAGAATATTAGAGAAGCTCCCTCCCGCCCGACAAGAGCGTTTTCGGCGGCAGAGAGACCACCGTGACCCCAACGGCCCAGAGGCATCCCTCCTAGACCTGTCTGAGTTCCTCGCCAGGGAGGTCAGCAGCTTACGACTGGACACGTTCGTATGGAGTGGACCAAGCCCAAGACCAGGACCTCGGGGATTAAATGATAACCGCCGGTCGGTGACCGTTATGCACCAAGCCGAATCAGTACCGCCGCACAAGGACCACAACACCCCCTCGACGAAAGAGGAGTGGAAGATTGAATGCCAGTACTGTGAAGGGGAACATCGGCTGTATCAATGCGACACTTTCGGGAAGCTGACCACGGACGAGGTGAGTCAGTGGATCAAGGACCACCGCCGCTGCTTCCGCTGTGCGCGCAGCCATATGGCAGCTGAGTGCCGCTTGAAGAAGAAGTGCAGCAGGTGCGGTGGCGCCCACTTGGAGGTCCTGGCTGCATGACATCAACAGGCGTCAGCCAGGACAACAGAGTGGGCCTGTCGCGGTAATGTACCATGCCGAGGCGGTGGCACCAGTACCGAAGAGCCACCAGACCGCCCCCTACTGTACCTACTGCGACGGCGGACACTGGATGGCACAGTGCGCCGAATATAAGACACTGAACCCCGCCCAAGTTGAACAGTGGCGTGAGGCGGCCCAGGCGGGCGCCGCTTACCGCGCAGCACGGTGCGGGGCCCTCCAGAAGACCCAAAGCAACCGACCAACAGGAGTGCTCCACATTGACCAGCATAGCGGGACCCCCCGAGTGCTCATCAAAGTGGTCAGAGTGCTCCTGAGCTACGAGGACAAGGTCCTGGACACTTACGCCGTCCTGGACGATGGGTCTGAAAAGACTCTCCTCCTCGCTTCCGCAGCAGCCCAGTTGGGCCTGCGGGGTGCCAAAGGTACCATGACAATACGCACCATCAGAAGGGACCAGAAGACCATAAAAGGTGAAAAGGTCTCCTTCAAGATAGCAGCGGTGGACCAGCCCGAGAAGCAGTATAGTATTACCAACGTCTTCACCAGCCACGACATAGGCCTGTCACAGTACACATACCCCATCCCACAGCTGATGGCAAAGTATGTGCACCTACGTCAACTACCTATACCGCTTATCGACGGCGCCACACCGACCCTGCTCATCGGCTCCGACCACGCGGACCTCATTCTCCCAATTGAGGCGGCCCACATCGGACCCAAAGGATGCCCAGTCGCGGTTCAGACCCGACTGGGGTGGACGCTCCAGGGCCCCCTCTACGGACTTGACAGTCAACCCACGTCTACATGCTGCCTACACACAAAGGCGAGCGACACCGGCCACTCCCTCGTACAGCCCGTTGAGAGGCTATTGACATTAAGCGAGAGGCCTGTGAGAGAACCGTGGGCACAAGAGGGAGTTCGGAACTCCACCCCCCTCAGCTGCGCTCCAGACGTAGCTGACCTCGAACCCAGCACCCCAAGCGACTCCTTGACGGGGCGGCCGGAACCGGCCCCTCCTCAGACGGGGTACAGAGCAAACAAGAGAAACAGACGGAGGAGGAGGAGGCACAGCCAAGCACAGATCAAAGCAGTCTCAGGCCCGCTTCCTCCTAAGCCCCCCTTCATCCCGTCCAGTCGTCATGATCATAGACCAGTCACTACCCCGAGCTGCGTGGCCGGCCGGCCGCGTAAGCAAAGTGATCACTGGTGCCGACGGAAAGGTCAGAGCGGCAGAAGTGCTCGTCCAAGGGCGGACATACACCCGACCCGTGGCGAGGCTGATAGAGTTGCCAAGGCTCCCCGACTCGCTTAATGACGACCATGACCCACTGACTTTGTGAATTGCCCTACCCTCACAACGGACATTGAGTAGTGGACAGTGCGGTTAATCTGTCTCTGCTTATCTAATTAGGTGGGACTAATTAGGAGGCGGCTGTTACGAAGGATCAGATTAAACCGAATATATATATTTATTACTTGATATATATTGCATAGTATTTGTATATCGTCTGATATCCCTTGTGTATTCTTTGTACATATACACGGAATATCCCTTTTACCTAGTACAGACCATAATATTTCGTTCTCTTATTGGATAGCGATCCACTAGGCGCCACTGCCATACCCCCAATGTCTAGTTCAAAGTCACCGCCAAGGCTTGCCTGGACATGCCCGGTTCTGCGCAAGAATACGAGACAGGAATAAGGCTGGTACTAGATTATTCACCGTACGTATAAATACGTTGCAGGTGGATACAGCAGTTAGTTACCCGAAACGAGTTAACCTAGAAACGCGTTACCCTCAAACGTAAAGCCTTCATCACGAGTCAACGACCAAGTGAAGTGAGCAACCGTGCATCTAAATAGAGCACTTATAACCGCGTGCGAATAGGACAGTAAAAGTGTCAGAGCTTAGTGGAATAACGTCAAGTTCGACCTAGTTAATGTGAAGTACCGCGCACCGGAGAATCTACACCGGTGAATGCAGAGCCCTTTCCAGCTGGATTATTGCTTTGGTCCTGTGGCTGTTGGAGCGGAGGAGAATCGTCTACACCCACTACTGTGTGGGATTTACCCGTGAGGAACATCACTCGAGCCCGTCTCTAGGAGAGGCTGGCCGGCTTTCACCTATGCTGCACGCATACTTGGATTACAGCTGCTGCTTTCGTCTGCCGATCAAGGGAGTAATGTACCGACTCCCGTAGCTGGAGCTTATTGATTCCCCGTTGATCCAGAGTTTGCATTCGAACATTTCCTCCCCCTGCTGGCCTACAACCGGAGGGACCCTACTAGTATCTCCCGCTGCCCTACTAGTGTACCATAGATATAATTCCTATTGATACAGGTGGTATTTGTGTGACACGTTCAGCCGAACGCACAATTGGAGGGGGGCTCCCCACCCTCCAGAACATTTACTACAAGCGTTGCAAGGGCAAGGCTAAGAGAATCATTAAAGACTCCAGTCACCCGAACAACTGCCTCTTTGAACTGCTGCGGTCAGGCAAGCGATACAGGAGTCTCAAGGCGAGCACAGAAAGACTCAGGCCATCAGGCTGCTAAACGAACAATGAATGAACACTACACAACAACAACCACCAAACGCACATAGCACACACATCCACACGCACACACTCACTTTAAACAAACACACTGTAGCACCCACTCCACACACTTATAGCACACACCCACTTTAAACAAACACACTGTAGCACCCACTCCCCACACTTTATATTTATGGATGAAGGATTGCACTACAACTCGTACACCTTACTGTAAATTGTACCTAAAATTGTACCTCATCCCATTTCTGCTTTGCACTAGATAGTACTGTACATTAGTACACTGCATAGTATTGTGTATTGTATATTATATGGTAACTCAGAACATTGTACATATGTCTATACCGAACACTGACCTCATTTTCTTCTTCTAAATTCATGCTATATTATGTTATTATGTTATTTGATACTATCTTGTCTAGCACAGTCTCTGGAGCGTAACAGTAAGAAGCATTTTGTATGAAAGTATCCTGTACTTCTGTATGACAACTATTAAAGAACTTGAACTTGAACTTGATTTATTATCTCCTGCGTACTATTCTAATGGACTTACGCTCTTGACTTACTCACGCACATTCTTCGCCTTACAAGCGCAATTCATAGTTATCATTCTGTAACCTACCGTTGCTATAATAATAAATATTACTTGTTGTTTGTTGTGGAACCGTGTCATTGTGGAGGTGTTCATATCATATACCTGTGTACTGTATGGCCAGTAGTAATGTACATAAGACAGTAGTGGTTTAATGATACCATACTTATTAATACAGTCAGGGAATTGTACCCCTCAGTTACAAGTACTGTATTTGCAAATCTGGTATGTCATAAATGTATAGATGTAGCAGTACTGTCTATCTGTATGTCGTGTATGTCATACATCATGTTATGATGAATCGAAAATGGGGGACCCTGATGTAAACAAGACGAAAGTCTTTCTCTGGTCTGCATCCCCTTAACAATTGTATGTATTTAGCTGTACTGTACCCATTCTGCAATCTGTTAATAAACTTTTCAATCAATCACTTACATTATTTGTGTCATTCAGGGATGGTGGTGCTTTTTTTCTACTAGTGGTGGGCATGGTTTCATGGTCCTCCTGTGACTCCTGTTGATACAACAAAACAGATAACATTAGAACATATACATTACAGCAGATTTAACCAGAATATTAAGAGCAAGTTCTCTACTGTGCAGAGAGCAAATCATTACTGAATGATTGTATTATTATTCTTCCAATGCGATTGCGTGGCAAATACATTTCTTTGTAAGAATATATCTGCATTTTGTCAGTAAATATTAATCAGTGATCACATTGAATTAAAACATGATTATTTCTTGACTCTGTAAATAAAACACGCATTTGTCATGTCTCATGATTCATGAACCAGTGCCACGATTATTTATTTCACGATAAACAAACAGGCAAATAGCCTATAGCTTAGTCAATCTGGACAAATACATTAGGCCCTATAAAGAAAAAAAGAAAAGCTGTTTTAAATGCGGTTACTTGCCTTGTTGTACTGGAGTGGCAAGAGGACTGCTGCTGGACTCAGTGGAGTCAGAGGCGCCGGCGTCGGAGGAGGTCGAGGTAAAGCGAAACTGAGTTTGCTTTGTACGAGGCCGAGCTGCTGAAGCTGCATCTTTCTTCTCTTGGGCGGCGGTGGCATCCTTTGCGTTGCAGGTAGGAACATGATACTATTGTTGTTGTCAAAATGATCCGTTTATACCGTGTACTCGCGGACGTGGTTGGAGACACCTAGTCTACCTGTGCTTTTTGTTATGTAAAACGGTGGCCGCCGGCCGGGCCGGTACTTAGTTACAACGAATGGGAACAGCGGATTTTTGTGTGCGCGACTGCGCGTACACACGGGTACATATCCGTGCGTGATTGCGCGTACTTCAGCCTCAGTGACGAAGGCCAAACGTCGTTTGACCGCGTATGCCCAGCACTGCACCCCTGACTCTAAGCCATCCTAGGTTGTCAAAGTGGGCAGGGGTGAGGTGGGTTCTAGGAGTAAGGTCAAGCAGTAGTCTGACCAGTTTGTTTTGAGATGTTTGTAATTTTGTTTTTAGCACCTTTGAGGTGCTTTGGTACCATGATGTGCAAGCATAGCCGTAGTACCCTTGAATGAGTGCTCCTGCCAGAGTCTTCAGGGTATTCTTGTTTACCAGTGAGGAGATCCGGTACAAGAATCGAGTTTGTTGGTTGACTTTTTTTATTACATTGGATGCCATTTTGTCACAGGAAAGATTTGCCTCTAGGATGGAACCCAGGTAGGTAATATCTTCTTTCCTTGTGACAATATTGTCACCCACTGTAATAAAAAAAGTCAACCAACGAACTCGATTCTTGTACCGGATCTCCTCACTGGCCGTCGGTCTTGCTGAGTTTGTTATTTGAACCGAAGAGAATGGACTCTGTTTTGCCCATGTGTAATGATCGTTTGTTATCAGCGAGCCATATGCAGATTTTGCCTAGTTCTGAGCTGAGGGTTTTTTCAACCTGTAACTTGTTCTTGTCAGAGACCAGCAGGGCTGAGTCGTCCACAAACAGGAACAAGTTGCAGTCACAAGCTGACGACATGTCATTTGCATAAATTAGGAACAGTAGCGGACCTAGTATGCTTCCTTGTGGAACACCACAGCTTACTGTGAGGGGGGGGATAGGGTACTGTTTACCTCCACCATCTTCTCTCTCCCCTCCAGGTAGGATTGCATCCAGCTCACTGATAGACTATCAAAACCAATTGCTTTTAGCTTGTCAATCAGAATGGTGTGATTGACAGTGTCGAAGGCCTTTTGTAGGTCCAGCATGACCATGCCGCAGTATTTGCCCACGTCCACCTCTTGTTTGATGTGGTCGTTTAAATAGAGAAGGCATGTGTCAGTGGAGTGGGATGTTCTGAAGCCAGATTGGAATTTGTAGATTAGATTTTTTTCCGCAAGGTATTTTTCGACCTGCTCCGTGCAATCCATTCTTTGTGGATCTAGCCCCGAGTCTGCTGTCCTAACGACCTGCAGGAGAGCGTTCCACAGTTTTGGGGCGTAGCATCTGAAAACACTGATCACAACATGTTATGTTACCACTTGTAACTCTGCTGTGGACACTGAGCACCCGGCACTAGCAGACACACACAGTGCATTTTTTGGGGTCGCCGATTAAATGTCCTCTCTGCGCTTGACCCATCCTGTTGTCCTTCCCCCCCAAGGGCAGCCAGGAGCAGACCTGGGGACCAATCCAAGTGCTCCTGTCCATCTTCGCCAGAGACGCAACAGCGTTGGAGATCTGTTCTGCATGTTTTTCCATTGGGTTTATCTCTTTTTCTGGAGGGGAAACCCTTGTGAGCACGGGGGAGAACATACAAACTCCACACAGAAAGGCCCGGGAGATACCCCACCTGGGTACCTGGCAACCCGGTAACCAGGTCCCCACGCGGGAATTGAACCCAGGACCTTCTTGCTGCGAGGCAAGTGTTAACCAGTGTTAACACTCCATCAGACCCCAGATGACCAGAGCACTAACTGTATGAACGCAGGACAGCCAACACATTAGACGGGTCCTAATCACCACAAAGTACCAGAAAATACCCCAAAGTACCCCAAAATACCCCAAAGTATACCCAAAAGTATACCCCAAAATACACCAAATTACCCCAAAGTATAACCCAAAGTACCCCAAAATACCCCAAAATACACCAAAGTACCCCAAAGTATAACCCAAAGTACCCCAAAATACCCCAAAGTACCCCAAAATACCCCAACATACCCCAAAGTACCCCAAAATACCCCAAAGTATACCCCAAAATACCCCAAAGAACCTCAAAGTTCCCCAAAGTATACCTAAATGTACCACAAAATACTGGCTCAGAGGTAGAGCAGGTCAACTAATGATCATTATGGTCAATGTGATGAATTGAAAATGGAGGACCCTGATGGAAACAAGACGAAAGTCTTTCTCAGGTCTGCATCCTCTTAACAATTGTATGTATTGAGCTGTACTGTACTGTACCCATTCTGCAATCTGTTAATAAACTTTTCAATCAATCAATCAATCAAATGGTTTGGTCAGTTGTTTGAATCCCAGCTCCTTCTGTTCACATGCCGAAGTGTGCTTGGGCAAGACACTGAACCCCAAATTGCTCCCAATGAGTCTGGCTGCCATTGCTCTGTGAGTGCATGTGTGAATTGGTGGAGAGGCAATTATAAAGCTCTTTGTGCAGGTAGGAAAGCGCTATATATGTGCAGTCCATTTCCCATTCCCAAAGTACTACATATTTTCTAAACAAATGTTTATTTTAATATATTATTATTAATCTCAATTTTTTTTCAATTTTCAACAATAACAACACAACATCAACAACAATAATAACAACAGTATAAAAATGTTGAACAAATTCCAGTAATGATGAAAGAAAAGAGACACCAGTACATGACAACATAACAGGACATTCTAACTGTGTCATTACATTACATTCTGTGTCATCTAAAAACGAAATCAAATATCTTATGAGCATGCATGAACATACCTTCACTATTCAGTGAAGAAGACTTCCCAAGGCTTCCAACCAGAAAATGTGCAAACACTGAAGACAACATGACACAACTAAGACAACAATTAAAGTCAATGACAAAAGGAAGTGTGACCCTGACCTCCAAGACAACATGGTTAACGTAAACAATTTCAGACATGATGACAACAACTATGATTCATTATTCTCTGATGACTTTCCAAACAGAAATTATTGTAGAAAATTGAAAATAAAAAATATTTTATAAAAAAAAAAAATTATACTGTTTGTTCAGTGTTCAATACAAATGTTATTACATTTGGAGATTATAATATATTAAAATAAACATTTGTTTTGAAAATATGTGGTACTTTGGGAATGGGAAATGGACTGCACATATATAGCGCTTTCCTACCTGCACAAAGAGCTTTATAATTGCCTCTCCTTCACCAATTCACACATGCACTCACAGAGCAATGGCAGCCAGATGCCATGCAAGGTGCTAGCCTGCTCATTGGGAGCAATTTGGGGTTCAGTGTCTTGCCCAAGGACACTTCGGCATGTGAACAGAAGGAGCTGGGATTCAAACCACTGACCAAACCATCTACCACATGATCATTAGTTGACCTGCTCTACCTCTGAGCCAGTATTTTGTGGTACATTGAGGTATTGGTATACTTTGGGGTACTTTGGGGTATTTTGTGGTACTTTGGGGTATTTTGGGGTACTTTGGGGTACTTTTGTCATAATCACGGCGAGAGCCTTCTTCACCCCTCCTCCTTCCACACCATCACGGTGAGAGCCTTCCTCACCCCTCATCCTTCCACACCCTTATATGGGCAGCATCCGTCCCCTGCATTCCCACACTGCCAGAGGAAGATCAATCAACACGGCTGTGAGGGATTCCCTCATCATCAGACCCCTACTTCAGCCCACGGATCCTGCTCTCCCTCGTCGCAGTGTTAACCTAACTGCTCAGTAGAGAGAGACAGAGGAGGAATGGGAGACAGAGTGGGGGGAAGACATTCGGCAAATAACGATGGGTTCGGGAGTCGAACCCGGGTCGGCCGTGTCGCGGCTGAGCGCGCTATGTGGTTCGCCACTGGGGCGCCCCAACGGTATATTTTTTTAATGATTCGTTACGGCGTAATCAATACTTAATTGCGTTCGGGACCTCCATATTTTGGGGGTATTCATCAGAAAACTCGGATCCGGGATTCGGCTCCCATCAGTGGGGCAAGAACTGTGGATTTTCAGCCTCGCTCTCTGGAGCTTAAACAGAGTTTTGATTCCTGGCTAGAGGAGCGCGTCGCGGCTCATGCGCATGCGCGTGCTCGGCCAATCAGAACGCAAAATGCTCCGGGAGGGGGGGGTACGAGCTGGAGCATATGTGTGTAGGTTTTTAGATAACAGGTATTAAGGGTATATCCTATATAAGACAATTAACTAAAATGTGATTTCATTGGATGTGCACTGTCAACTAATGCTTGTATATATTTTTTTTTTTTTTTTTTTTACTTTTTCTCCCATTTTCTATATTTTCTCCCATCCCAATTTCGTATCATCCAATTCAACCCTCCCCTGTCACGAACGCTGTTTCTTGCCTCCCACAAGCCGGCTGCAATGTGGACTAAGTCATACATAGCACAAGTCCCCTCCGGTACTCGAGGTAACAGCAGTCGCATCTTTTCACCTGTGCAGCTTGATCTCTCAGTGGTGAGGAGTAACGCGTGGGAGGCTCACGTTGCCCCCGACACTTCCTGATTCCACTGCGCAGGTGCACCAACCGACCTGTAGGAGTCGCTGTCCACAACGCCCGATCCCCACCCATCAGTTTCCCACCCCCTAATACGGCCAATGTGTATTAGTACGGACGACCAGCTAAACTGAAAGCAAATGTGGAGCGCTGGGCTCGAACAGGCGAGCCCAGCATCTCTGCATTCGTGGCGAGCGCCTTGCCCACTACGCCACGTAGCCGCCCCCTAATGCTTGTATATCTTATCGTGTGTTGTCATGTTTGTTTATGTGTTTGTTTAAAAAATAATAAAAAAATAAAATACAAAAAAAGAACGCAAAATGCCAATGCGGAAGCACTCTTCGGCTGCCTTTAATATAGACGCCTCCTGTCGGCGCTGGTTTCTTTTTTGTTTCCAAGAAGGATGGCTCCCTTCGCCCCTGTATTGACTACCGGGGCCTCAACAACATCACGATCAAGAATGAAAGAAAGTGGATCAAAAAAAAAAGAACCTCACCTATGTCCAGACGGCCAAGAGCCTGAACTCCCGCCAGGCCCGCTGGGCGCTGTTCTTCGGCCGGTTCAATTTCACCCTGACCTACAGGCCAGGCTCCAAGACCATTAAGCCGGACGCCCTCTCCCGGCAGAGGGGCTCCTCACACCCTGACACCATCCTCCCCTCCTCCTGCTTGGTGGCTTCCGCCACCTGGGAGATCCAGTCCATCGTCCGAGAGGCCCAGCGTGCACAGCCTGATCCAGGTAACGGCCCGCCTAACCGGCTTTTTGTCCCCGACCTTGTCCGCTCCCAGGTGCTCCAGTGGATCCACGCCTCCCGGTTCGCCTGTCATCCTGGGGTCGACCGTACCCTGTCCCTACTGAAGCGGCACTTCTGGTGGGTCTCCATGAGGGAAGACACCCGCGCCTTCGTCCTTGCCTGCACCGTCTGTGCTCGTGGGAAGGCGTCCCACCGACCACCTGCCGGGCTCCTCCCGTCTCGAGACCTGCCTCTAAAATCAGTTTCCCGGAAACTCACCCCCCGTTTTGTTGGCCCTTACAAGATTCTGTCCATCATTAACCCCTCAGTCGTCAGACTTCAGCTTCCCTCCCATATGCGCATTCACCCCTCATTCCATGTCTCCCAGCTGAAGCCGGTGGTCTCCAGTCCCCTGTCTCCCCCAGCTCCGGAACCTCCCCCTCCGCTGATCATAGACGACCATCCTGCCTACACCGTCTGGCGTGCGCCGTCGTGGTCGCGGCATCCAGTACCTGGTGGACTGGGAGGGCTATGGCCCGGAGGAGCGCAGCTGGGTCTCCTGCCAGATGGTCCTGTGTCCTGACCTCATCCGGGACTTCCATCGGGCCAACCCTGGCAAGCCTGGAGGGTCACCAGGAGGCGCCCGTAGAGGGGGGGGGGGGTCCTGTCATAATCACGGCGAGAGCCTTCTTCACCCCTCCTCCTTCCACACCATCACGGCGAGAGCCTTCCTCACCCCTCATCCTTATATGGGCAGCATCCATCCCCTGCATTCCCACGCTGCCAGAGGAAGATCAATCAACACGGCTGTGAGGGATTCCCTCATCATCAGACCCCTACTTCAGCCCACGGATCCTGCTCTCCCTTGTCGCAGTGTTAACCTAACAACCTAGGTACGACGACGAACCCCAGCTTTGCTACTCTGTCCTTGTTGAATACCTTGTCCTAATCTTGTTCTCTCTGTGCCCAGGACCACCGCTCCTGAGACACCACCCACCTGGACGCTCCTGTGCTGCACGAGGAGTGCACCTGCTCACATCTATTTGCACATTCCTGTTGTCATACCTGTCTGCTTGGTGCCTACAATTAAAACCAACTTAAAACACTCCATTCTCTCTTCTCCTGTGTTCTGCTATTGGGCTCCGCCACTGCTGTCCTAACAACTTTGGGGTATTTTGGGGTACTTTGGGGGTATTTTGGGGTATTTTGGGGTATTATGGGGTACTTTTGGGTATTTTGGGGTACCTTGGGGTATTTTATGGTATTTTATGGTATTTTGGGGTACTTTGGGGTATTTTAGGGTACTTTGGGGTATTTTCGGGTATACTTTTGGGGTACTTTGGGGTACTTTGGGGTATTTTAGGGTATTTTGGGGTATACTTTGGGGTATTTTAGGGCAGGGGTTCTCAACCTTTCTGCTGCCAAGGCACCCCTGTGTTCAATAAAATATTCCAGGGCACCCCTACATACGATAAAGACTTTTCCGGTCCTGTCTTTTTTGCTACAATGATGACAAAAGTGCTTGCTTTCAAAATAATGTTTATTTAAGAAACCGGGAAACACATTAATGTGTATATGCAGGCTATATAATGCATTATTAACAGGTGTTTTAGGTCTAAATGGCTTAGTACTGTTGACATTACACTGCTTGTAGTAATAAATCAAATAGCATATTTCTTTAAATAAAATTACAGAAAAGTATCACTAAAGTGCTATCTGTTGCAGCTGCACACCCCTCCATAAAAATAGCACACTTGGATAAGTGTGACCATCTCTCAAAAACTGAAAATCATGTATTTTTTTTTTAAATACAGAAAAGGATCACCAAAGTGCTATCTAGCTGCACTGCTCTCCATAAAAACAGCACACTTGGACAAGTCCGACCACCTCTCAAAAACAGAAAATCATGCATCTTTTTTAAATACAGAAAAGGATCACCAAGTTACCATTTCTCAAAAAATATAAATAAATACAGAAAATAAGCACTCGTTCACTCAGTGGACATTTCTAGCTCAATGCAAGGTCTGCTGCTGCTGTTGGCTAATAATACGGTCAATACGTGGGGAGATCTTTGGCAACACGCATGTCATCCTCAAGGCTCAACTTGGCCCTATATTTTGTTTTCAGAGCTGTCATGGATGAAAAGCCAGCTTCACACAGATATGTGGTGCTGAATGGTATCAACACCTTAACTGCTGCATCATGAGATACTTGGGTACTCAGCACCACACTCTGAAACTAGCTCTCCAGGTGGTATCAGATGAGATTTCAATGAGTTCTTCCAAGAGTTTTGGATGGAGATGTGTCAGGAAGCTTTGTCTCAATGTTGTCTGTAAAGTTTTTTTTTTATCCAGAGTAACTTGGCGATCCTTTTCTGCGTTCTATTAAATAATGATTTTCAGATCTTGAGAAATGGTCAAACTTATCCAAATATGGTATCTTCATGGACAACAGTGCAGCTGCAACAGACAGCAGCCCAGTGCCTCTGCAATCCAAAAAGAATTAAAAAAAAAAAACGAAATTTATTTTTATTTTTTATTTTTTATAAATCTCAAGACCCTAGGGTGCCACGGCCAGGGGCCTAGCTGGGTTTTTTTTTTTTTTTTTTTTTTTACTAGACATCACTCAGGTGTATTATTGATGCTCTCATTGGGTCTCATTCTCCAAGGACTTACGACAAAAAGGGCTTTCTCTTAGGGCCATTTGAGACCTTTTCGGACCGATTTTGGGATTCACCAACCGTCCCAATAAAACATAATAATTAATATTATATTATATATTGTCTATATTCATGTCTTGCCCGAAAAGGTCTCAAATGGCCCTAAGAGAAAGCCCTTTTTGTCGTAAGTCTGTTGGAGAATGAGACCCATTGATACTATGTTTGTTTCTGAAGTGTGTGTGTGTGTGTGTGTGTGTGTGTGTGTGTGTGTGTGTGTGTGTGTGTGTGTGTGTGTGTGTGTGTGTGTGTGTGTGTGTGTGTGTGTGTGTGTGTGTGTGTGTGTGTGTGTGTGTGTGCGTGTGTGTGTGTGTGTGTGTGTGTGTGTGTGTGTGTGTGTGTGTGAGATATATAGAGAGAGAGGGGGGGCTTTGGTAGACTATTGCATTGGTCCATTCATTGGTCCATTCAATGCGACATCCTTTACTAGGCTCACCCACCAACAGTGCAGGTGTTGAACTGCTGATCCGAATGTATAGGTAAAAACCATATTATGCGTTTTCATCAATAAAAAATTGGCCCAAAAAAAGTCCTCTTGCGCGCTTACGCGCGCTCGCATTCACTGGGGCCTACAAATACATTCTTACATGGGGCCCAGAATCTGGAGCTACACCCCTGGCCACGGCACCCCTGTTGAGAACCGCTGTTTTAGGGTACTTTGGGGTATACTTTGGGGGTATTTTGGGGTATACTTTGGGGTATTTTGGGGTACTTTGGGGTATTTTGGAGGGACCATGGAGGGACTTTTAGTCTGCCAGAGTGTATATCACAGGTTTGTCAGAGCAAAAGTAAAAACAAAAGCAAAGTGTATTAGTTTATAAACACACGGAATGGAGACATAAAAAATATATATATATTATAATTTTTTTTTAAGCTTCGAATTAAAATCGAAGCTCTGCCCCGAAGCTTCGATTGAGAAAAAAAGCTTCGAAGGTCAGCCCTAGTAATTTCAAACATAAACATCACCAAACTACAGTCTCAAGTACTAGGTAGAACAATAAATCAATCATCAATACATCATATTTTCATACTTGGCAGAAAGTAGCATGATAATTCTAAGCATTAATATCACTAAACCACAGTCTTAAGACACCATGCACATATGCAGGTAATTGTAAAATGTCGTATTCTTAGGTAAAATAAAAGGAACAATCATAATAAAAAAAAAAACAATCATGAAAGCAAATGGGGAAAAAAACTGAAAAGGAAAAAACATGGTACTGTTAGCGTTGTTATCCTCCGGACAGTCGATCACCCCTTAGATGAGTAGGGGCGTCGGCATGCCACTTGTCGGAGAGAGGCGCTAATCTCATCTTGATGAGCGATGCGTCATTATGATGTTCGTGTCTCTTTGCAAATGTTCAATGTATCTTATGTGTGGTGAGAAGACTTACACACAATCCTCAGAATCAGACCATGGATTCTATACTACCAGATGACAGGTGCCCCAGTTGACAGGTGACTGTCTCTGGTGGTCGATGGATTCAGAATACAGTGTCCAGGTCTGGGTGGTCAAAGGTGGATTCATACACAGTGTCCAGGTGGAAAACATATTTCTCCAAGCTCTTCACCATGCAGAAAAATAATGTCCTTATACAAACTTATTAAAAAACAAACACATTTTGACAAAACTCTTTCAGTAGAGCGAGCATGAACAGATAACATGTGGCCTACATGTGACAAAACAAAACAAACGTGAAGCTTGGCTGCTATAGGCCTTCCCGACACCACATTCCAATCCATCATAGTGATCAACACAAAACAAAAACATCCCAATACCCTCAATACTCAATTTGCAAAAACATCTTCATTCTGACAGTAATAGACTCCAAACAAAGTTCAGTATATATATATTACCCAATATTATTATTTTTAGATGATACTGTAATGTCTGTAGTGTGTGTTTCAACTTGCCTTATCATTTGTAGAATCTCAGGTGGCAGGTCCCCCTCCCCTCCGCCATCCATTACCCCCGGGCCGGTCCAGTCCGATGGTTCTCTCGGTCGTCCCAGTTGGTCTTCTTCTTTCGCATTGTCCTTGGTTCGTTTCACAACTGAAACAGGCTAACTGTCTTTTCCTCTGATGAAGGAGGTTTGGTTAAAAGCCTGCTGGTGAATGGCAGCTTTGATTGCTAGAACTGTCTCTTAGATCTTTATCTTCTTTCGCTAGTGATAAGGTTGCTGTCCCATAGCTGGCTAGTGGTCAGTAGCTGCAGAGTGAAGCAGGCTGGTATGGTCTTTGCCTCCCAGTTCTGGAGCAGTACGGTCAGCTGGGGTCAGCTGCATCTGCTTCTCTCTGGAGCAGTAAGGTCAGCTTCCTCTCTCTGGAGCAGTAGGGCCGGCGGGCATTGGTTTGGCACAGAGACAGAGGACCCCCCCCTGAGAAACCACAAAGGAGAGGGGTGTTAGGAATCCAGGTAAGAAATGTTGAGTTCTTGTGTAGCACGGAAGAAGGAGACGGAGATGGTGTTGCTCTTCTCGAATATGTGTTCTTTTATTATCAGAAACACTTTGAGCGATAATATATATTTACGTAGCAAGGCAGGTAAATAGCAAGACAAAAAAATAGTACAGAGAGAATCAAAATAAGGAAAAGCAACAGAGAATAGGGCGGTGAGAGATCCGACTACTCGACCTTAAGCAAAAGAACTTTAAATAATAACACCGGGCGGGCGGCTAGGTGGTGCAGTGGGCAAGGCGCTCACCACCAATGCAGGAGACGCTGGGTTCGAGCCCAGCTCTCCGCATTGCTATCAGCTTGGCTGGTCGTTCATACTAATACAATTGGCAGTATTAGGGGGTGGGAAGCTGATGGGTGGGGATCGGACGTTGTGGACAGCGACTCCTACAGGTCGGTTGGTGCGCCTGCGCAGCAGAATCAGGAAGCGACGGGGGCGGAGTGCCCTCCCACGCAGACCCCAGACGCTGAGAGATCGCGCTGTGCAGGTGAAAAGATGCGACGGCTGCTTCCTCGAGTACCGGAGGGGACACGTGATGTAAGGCTTTGTCCACATTGCAGCCGGCTTGTGGGAGGCATGGCCTAACAGCGTTCAAGACAGGGGAGGGTAGAATTGGGCGATACGAAATTGGGGATGGGAGAAAAATAGAAAAAATGAGAGAAAAAAATAGATACAAAAAAATAATAATAACACCGGGCGACATATCCGACTTCTGCCCGTGGACGGCTGTTCCCAGTAACACTGCTGAAGAACCGACACAAAGAGAGAGGCGAGGGGTTACTATAAAGGCCTCAACACAGCCCGCAGACCCAATCAGAACCAGTGTCACAAAACACAGGCAGGTGACAACAATCAGGGATAATTACAGAGACAGAGTGAGAATTCCAGGATGGCAACAGGGCTTCCACTCCTGAATAATGAAAGAAAGCCCAGACGTTACAGTACCTCCCCCCGACGAACGGCACCTGACGTTCATCTGGGTGCCTCGGGATGCAGCCGACGATAATCGTCGATAAGGCTGCGGTCTAAGATATCCCTTTGAGGCACCCAGGAACGCTCTTCTACCCCGTACCTCTCCCAATCCACCAAGAACTGCAACCCTCTACCCCTCCGTCCTACAACCCATGATCCTCCGCACCGTGTAGACAGTTTGACCGTCAAGGATGCGGGGCGGCGGAACCGCAGGAAGTGGCGGGTACAAGGGCGATGAGAGGAATGGCTTCAACAGGGACACATGAAACGTCGGATGAACCCTCATAGAGGCCGGGAGCCGCAGCCTGTAAGCCACAGCGTTCACCCGACGAACCACTCTAAAGGGTCCTATGAAGCGGGGAGCTAGCTTCCTGGATTCCACCTGGAGAGGGAGATCACGGGTGGAAAGCCAATATCTACTAGCAACCCGTGGACCCAAAAGACGTGCTGCACCACCAGGTCAGCAGTCTCTCGAGCCGAGGGAAGTTTGGGAAGGGGAATAAGGTGGGCCGCCTTGGAGAAGCGGTCCACTACCACCAAAATGGTAGTGAACCCATCTGACGGGGGAAGGCCAGAAATAAAATCCAGGGATATGTGCGACCAGGGACGTTTGGGAATAGGAAGCGGCCGGAGGAGACCCGCCAGTGCACAGCGAGAGGTCTTACTACGCATGCACACCGGCCAGGCCGCCACAAAGGAACGCGTATCCCCCTCCTCTGTAGGCCACCAGAACCTCCATAATAAACTCCAGGGTCCTGGCGGCCCCAGGGTGGCCGGTGAGTGAAGAGGTATGTGCCCACTGCAGCAGTCGCGAGCGTGCAGCCTTGGGTACATACATCCGCCCCGGTGGACCCCCACCGGAATCGGGTTCCCGTGCCAGAGCCGATCTTACCACCCTATCTATGCCCCATGACACGGGAGCCAAAATAAGGGCTTGTGGAATAATAGGGTGGGACTTCTCCTCCCGGTCCGGAGAATCAAACTGACGAGACAAGCTTAACGTTCTTGGAACCAGGCCGGCAGGAGATGGAAAATCGAGTGAAGAATAACGCCCACCTGGCCTGGCGAGCGTTAAGGCGTTTAGCCCCCTGGATGTGAGCCAAGTTCTTATGATCAGTCCAAACAATGAAAGGGTGTGCCGCCCCCTCCAACCAATGTCTCCATTCCTCCAGTGCCAATTTGAACGCCAACAACTCCCGATTACCCACGTCGTAGTTACGCTCGGCCGGAGACAGCCGGCGCGGAAAAAAAACGCAAGGATGCACTTTCCCGTCCTTTGAACATCTCTGAGGGGGCTTTCACACTAGCCATTCGGGGTCAAATCAGAGTGCGATCGCACCAAAAAATGGTGTGATCGTCCCTGATGAGAACGCTCCCCTGCGTCCCCGGGGATGCTGATTCGTTCCAAACCTGGACCGCTGGAATAGGTGGTCTCGGGTGCGAACCAGCGTCCCCGACGATGGAGCAGGGGGCGTGGTGTACAAGCTTGTACCAAAACACGGAAGAGGCTTGCTGTATCAACTTGCTGTATCAACTTGCTGACACACACAACGTCATTACTGTAATGCTTTCATGCTTGCTTGAATTTTGGGCAGATACAAACATACAGCAACAACTGGACAATACCCACAAAAACGATATTTATGGGCAATTTGGCGAGTTCAGACCTCAACCAAACAAGCATGTTGAGCCTCACGGCTCAGTGGATGAAAACATGAAGCCACGTTACAAGCCCAAGACTTCCCTGACTCGCATTAGGTGTCCAATTATCTAGCAGTCACCGTCAATGTGCGTCAACTAGATCTCCCCATTGGAAGGGTGTTTCAATCCGAACCAAGGAAACAATTCAGACTCTTGCTTGAACGTTATTTATTTAGGATATCCTATCCAAACGCTCGAATACTCCACTGTCATTGACAAACAGCCACCAGATGGTCAATTTAGACAGCTCGTAGCTGGTAGCATTAGTAATTTGTTAGACAACAGTCAGTTAGTTAACTAACAGTCAGATAGCATTTGGCAGTAGCCAGTAGTAGTAGCACTTAGCCAGCAGCAGTAGCATTTAGCCAGTAGAGTCAATACAGATAACAGTTTGTTGATAGTCAGGTTACAGTTAGTAACTGTCAGCATTTAGCATCGGTCAGTAGATTATTTACCTATACAAAACAGGAAACAAAACGGCATCCATTAGCCACATGTGCTATGCATACATAAATGATAGTTATGAACAGAGTCAGTGCATACAAGAGATAATACAATGCAATGTACCGTTAGCCAGTTAGATCGCCCACGGGGCTTTTCTCATTACAGGCCTATGGCTACGTGTGTCTCTTAAATAGTGCGTCACACAGACGCTGAATCAGCCTCACCTGTCCACATCTCAGTCTCCTGGCGTCCCACAGTCTGCAGTAAACGCCCACTAGGTGGCACCAGATGATAAATAATACTTGTATAATAAGTGCCTCTATAATAATGATAATAATAATAATATCTCTGTAGGAAGGGCGCTGGATAATTCTCCACCTCCCACCTAGTATTCTGGCCGTAAGGGCAGAAAACTACCCAAACCATACAAATTGATCTACCCATACAAATGGACTTATATTTAAAGGGAAACAAAAGATGCAACTCTCGTTCTATCTACAGTGGTAGCTCAACGGCGTCCGTGAAAACTACGTAAGTTATGTCGGCAACGGGCGATTCTCGACGTCCTCAGTTGTCCCAGAAACAGGCAATCCACGACGTCCTCAATCGTGCCAGAAACAGGCAATCCTCTGCGTCCTCAATTGCGCCAGAAACAGGCAACTTTCGACGTCCTTGATTGTGCCAGAAACAGGCGACTTTCGGCGTCCTTGATTGTGCCAGAAACAGGCGACTTTCGACGTCCTTTTTTGTCTCAGAAACAAGCAACTTTCGACGTCCTTGATTCGGTCATTGTTCCTCAATTGTGAGAGGGTTTCAGCAACGCCCTCGTGGTTGGCCCTGTGGGCTTCTCCTTCCTGCCCAGCCAGGCATAGTTCATCGGACGTATTTTGGCGTTCCTTGCCCGTCAATGCATCCCATTTTGCAGGACCGGGCCTGCCTGGTGTGGGCTTCCTTCCACTTGAGGCCCCTCTTGAGGTACTTTTGGGCCAGTGTCTTTGGTCTCGCCTCCGTGGCGTTGTGCCTCCCACCTTGACCAGACCGGGTCTGCCTGGTGTAGGCTCCTTTCCACTTGGGGTCCCTCTCGAGGCGCCTTTGGACGAGTGTCTTTGGTCTCGCCTCGGTGGCGTTACGCCTCCCACCTTGACCAGACCGGGTCTGCCTGGTGTAGGCTCCTTTCCACTCTGGGTCCCTCTCTGGGCGTTTTTGGACCAGTGTCTTTGGTTTGGCTTCTGTGGCGTTACGCCTCCTACCTTGACCAGACCGGGCCTGTCTGGTGTAGGCTCAATGCCATGCGAGGTCCCTCCTGAGGCTTTCTCCGTTCTCAGGAGTGCTGATTGTGAGAACCTGTGGTCGTTAGGGAGTGACGCTGGTTGCTTCTTCACTCCGACGGCCATCGTCCCCATGGAGTGTGCGAAGTGGGTCAATGACTGGCGTGCCGTCAACTCTGCCTCCTCAAAGAGGTCCGGATGCACACCACTCACAGTCTTGCCCAGCGGGCCGTCCCACAGCACCAGATCGCCGACTCTCCCCACTCTTTGTGGGACTAAGCGACCTTCCCGGGCGCTGATGAGCAGGTCGATGGTCTCGGGCCGGGTCAGTTCTCCTGGCTGGACACGTGGGAAGAACAGCTCCAGCTGCTCAGAGTCCACCACTCGGTCCACCTTGGCAATGTCCTCAAGGCCATAGCAGAGCATCTCATGGCACCTTGAGGTCCCCTTCGGGGTCCATACCTTGATCGCCACCACATACCTCTTGGTATCGACTTTGACTGCCATCTTCCCAACACCGTACACAACCAGTGTGGTTGGCTCGCCGGTCAGCCCGAGTCTCTTGGCGGCTCTGTGAGTGATATAGTTGGTGTCGGAGGCGAGGTCAATCAACGCTCCAACACAGTCTCCTCCTCTCGTCGTGACATCCATGAGCATCATGAGGACTGGGTATTCTTTTATGCCGCTTTTGTCCAGCAGGCTCTTGCTGGCGCACACTTTGGTAGTTGTTTTGTTCGTGAAGGCCTTTTTGAATGCTTCCATTTGGAGCGCCAACCCAGCAATGACTTCCTCCTGCTTCTCTGTCAGGCCTTGGGGTCCTCTCTTAGCTCTTGGCTCCTCGGTTGCTTCACTCCTCCCTTGCGTCTTGGGGCAGAGGAGGAAATGATGCTCGACAGGGCCGTCCTCTTCCACACACTCTTCCTCTTGGCAGAAGAATCTCTCCATGCACCCGCCGTCAACCCCGTGATAATCGAGACATTTGGCACACATCCCTGCCTTTTTCACCTGAGCTCTCTTCTCCGTCAATGAAGCCTTCTTGAAGGCCGGGCAGAAATAAAGTCTCCCTCCATGTGCTTTGTCTCCACACATGGTGCACGGGTCCCTCTGGGACTCCCTCCTGACATCACTCACTGTTGTTCTGGTGAATGACTGTCTTTCACTACCTCTGTTGCTCAGCCTCTCACACTGGCTTGGTCTATCACCGGCATAGGTGGTTCCAATCTCCAGCTGTGCTAGCCTTTCAAGGACCCTCTCCTGTCCTTTCAGGAATGACAAGAGCCTGTCGAAGTAGCTTCTGGGTGTGACGCCATTTGCGGGGTCACGCTCATAGGAGATCCACTTCTCTCTCATGCCTGTAGGCTGCTTTCTTTCTATGGCGGCGACAGTCAAGTGGTTCTTGATAACATCCTCCATACCAAGGTCCTTTAGGTCATACAGTGCGGTTTCCACTGCCTGGACCAGGTCTATCATCTGCCTAGGCTGGTTGCTTCTCACCGCAGGTACATCTTCCAGGTCCTTGAGGATCAGGCTTGCAGTCACGCTCCTGTCCCCAAAGCGGTTGTCTAGGAGCCTGAAGATGTCATCTGCGGTTCTGCAGCGATCCAGCCCAAGCTTCTTCCTCAGTGACTCTTCCACACTGTCCAGTAGGTGGTACAGTTTGCACACTGGTAAACCTGAGGGTTCTGCCAGCGCCTGGAGGCTCTCCCAGTTATCCCGCCAGCGCCAATAGGTCCTTCTGTCTCCACAGAATTTGGGCAGATTTATGGTGGCAAGCTTGATTCTTGGTCTGGCCCCTAGGTAGCCGGTGGTTATACCGGGACCTCTGTCGGGGGCGAGACCTTCCCACGTTGCGCCCTCATCGCCAGGTGGCGTAGCGAGTCATCTCTTAACTGAGGCGTGTCAGTGGGGTTGGCATGAATATAGATGGTGACGGATGAACTGAAATGGGGTTCCCTGCCAGGTTGTCTTACCCGTGGGGGTGATTCCCTTCCAACATACCCACTTCCTGCGGTCCCTACTCCATGCTGGAGATTGACGGTGTTGGAGGCCTCCTCATGGCTGCCGGGAGGCAAGGGAGGGCTTCCATAAGCGCCCTCTGCTTGACCGCTGTTACACTGGGGAGGTGAATGGGCATGAGCGACCGCACCTTTATCGTCGGCGGAAGGGGAGGGGCCAGCTTCAGTGGCATGTTGAGGAGCGTCCCTGGCGACGCCAGGTGGGCTGGTCACGTCGCCATTCCTTTCAACGTCGTGTACCTTTTCCTCCTCTTCATCCTCGCCATCCAGCTCAACGCCGCCCTTTCCTCCAGGCTCCTGGAGGGTCGACCACTCGCCCAACAGCGCAGCTCTTTCCTCGTCCAGGTGTCTGTACCGCTTCACCAATTCAGCTACGTTGGGGCTGGGAATAAGGTACTTCCACTCCCTTAATACCTGTTCAAAGGCGTTGAGTCTCCTTTCCAGCTTATCCCCCTTCAAAGCTCTCTTGTCTCTCGGTGCCCATTGCGAGCTGAGTCTCTTTGTCTCCTCCAAGGCTTCCTCAAACTCCACCTCGAGGGGAACCAACCTCGGTTCAACGAAGCGGGACCATACCTCGGAGAAAATCTTCTCGTCCAATGCTGCCTTCCTCTGCTTGCATGCGTCCTTCTTTGCGGTAGCGTCAGCTATCACAGTAGCATGTGCAGATGCGTCAGTCTCCTCCAATGCTTCAACATAGTCCCCTGTAGCATCGACGAGCTTGGCAAACTCTGTTTGGAGAGCTTTCCTGTCACTGATTAACTCAGCTGGCAATGCAGTGTCAATATTGTCTGCTACTTGGTTTGCTCTCTTTGTGAAAGCCGACTGCGCGCAGTACGCCTCTTCTTCAGCTCGTCCACATCTATGCCCTCCATCTTGCCCCAGTCAGCCGTATGCCCTCACTGGAGCTCCTTTCACGGTTGGGTTACTGGTCGCAGGCAGCAGTGATAATGGAGTAAACAGTCTGAAGTACAGCTATACAGTTAGCACACTTGCTGCTCGTAGCACAGTCCACGATGTGGATGAGCAATTAGAAGAAGGGTAGGTTGAAGCACAGTTCCTTAACATCAGTGCATCAACAGTACAGTCCACGGCGTGAAGGAGCAATTACATATAATATATAATAGGTAGGTTGAGGCACAGCTACAGGCATTGGTGCGTCAACAATATTGTCCAAGGCGTGAATGAGCAATTCACCTATAATTGATAGGTTCAGCACAGCCAAGGCATAGGTGTATCAATGATAATGTCCACGGCGTTAGAGCAATAATATAATTGATAGGTTCAGCACAGCCAAGGCATAGATGTATCAATGATAATGTCCACAGCGTTAGAGCAATAATATAATTGCCTGCGTTGATGCTTGGCTGGTCGGTATTGCTATACGACGAGCAAAGCCTATTGGCATGGTAAAGTCACTTAGCTAGCCACGCTAGCCTCTTTCCCTGGTTGGCAAGCAGCTAGCAGGATTAGCATTCTTTGGCTAGCAGCTAGCAGAGTTAGCATTGGTTGGCTAGCGGCTAGCAGCTAGCAGAGTTAGCATTGGTTGGCTAGCGGCTAGCAGTGTTAGCATTTGGTTGGCTAGCGGCTAGCAGTGTTAGCATTGGATGGCTAGCGGCTACCAGTGTTAGCATTGGATGGCTAGCGGCTAGCAGTGTTAGCATTGGATGGCTAGCGGCTAGCAGTGTTAGCATTGGATGGCTAGTGGTTAGCAGTGTTAGCATTGGCTGGCTAGCGGCTAGCAGCTAGCATTGGATGGCTAGCAGCTAGCAGTTAGCATTGGATGGAATACCGCGATTCCACCACTTCAAGCAGTCAGCATGTGGTTGGAATACGGCGATTCCAACACAGAAAGCAGTCAACATCAGCGTTATCACTTCCCTTGAGCTGACTGCGTCCTCTCGATGTGCCCCGTTGTGTGTATCCCTCCGTCCCGGTTCCACCTTGACGCTGAGGTGGTATCTCACGCGGGCATTTCCTTCTGCGTTCCGTCCGTCCCGTCTCGTGGCGGCATGCATAGCGGTAAATAATTGTCCAATTATCTAGCAGTCACCGTCAATGTGCGTCAACTAGATCTCCCCATTGGAAGGGTGCAGGCGATCAACTGTTTCAATCCGAACCAAGGAAACAATTCAGACTCTTGCTTGAACGTTATTTATTTAGGATATCCTATCCAAACGCTTGAATACTCCACTGTCATTGACAAACAGCCACCAGATGGTCAATTTAGACAGCTCGTAGCTGGTAGCATTAGTAATTTGTTAGACAACCCGTCTTCAAGTCATTCAGTAGGCTTTGTGATCTGCACGGCCTCAGCCAGCTAATCACCCAACCCACACGTGAACCCCATGTGAATCAACTCAGACTACCATTGACCTCATCCTGACCTCCGACAAGTCCAAGATCTCCAATAAAGGGGTTATAGCATGCGGGTTAAGTGATCATTATATGATATTCTGTACCCGCAAAAAGATAAAACAAAAGGCTGGCTGCCACAAAACAGTCACATCTAGAGACCTCAAAACCTACTCTAGCGAGGCCTTTAACCTTGAACTGGAGAGTCTGGACTGGTCAGATGAACTCAATGGTACACTGGTTGAAGAAACATGGCTTGGTTTCAAAACCAAATTTTCAACAATACTAAACGACATGGCCCCCCTAAGAACCACCAGGGTAAAAAATCGCGCTGAGCCGTGGTTGCACTCCGAAATACTGGCCGCTATGAAAACCAGAGACAAAAATGCTCTGAGTTTCGTAAAAGTCAGTCAAAGCTTACCAAAAGCACGAGCAGTGAACTCCAAGCCCACGTGACTGAACTCAAACTAGAAAGAAACAGACTAAGAAACGACGTAAACTCCATGATCAAAACTGCAAAAAAGAATTTCATCAATGACAAAACTGAGGAAAACAAAAACAAATCACGTGAACTTTGGAAATTACTCAATAATCAACTAGGATGCAGTAAAAAACTTAAAACCAGATTCTCAAACATAAACATAAAAACGGACAACACGCTCATCACAGACAAGCTGGATGTAGCCAATTACTTAAAAAATTTCTTCACAAACATAGCCACAACACTGGTAAACAAACTACCCTCCCACTCAGGGCTTTATGGGGTAAAACACATAGTAGCTTACTACAAAAACCTAGGGGTCCGCAAGGACGACTTCAAGCTGGAAATGGTAACAACAGATGAGGTACTCAAAAAACTGAGCGCCCTCCAACCTAACAAGGCCACTGGCCATGACAACATCCCCTCCAAATTCCTCAGAGACTCAGCTGCCGCCATCACCCCAGTCATCACACACATAATAAACCTCTCCATAAAACAGGGACACGTCCCCAAGGACTTCAAAATTGCGAGGGTGACCCCTCTGCACAAAAAGGGCAGCAAATTAGACCCAGGCAACTACCGCCCTGTTTCTATTCTCACCTCCATCTCGAAAGTCATGGAAAAAATAGTCTACGAACAGGTCGAAAAGTACCTAGCGGAAAAAAATCTAATCTACGAATTCCAATCTGGCTTCAGAACATCCCACTCCACTGACACATGCCTTCTCTATTTGAACGACCACATCAAACAAGAGGTGGACGCGGGCAAATACTGCGGCATGGTCATGCTGGACCTACAAAAGGCCTTCGACACTGTCAATCACTCCATTCTGATTGACAAGCTAAAAGCAATTGGTTTTGATAGTCTATCAGTGAGCTGGATGCAATCCTACCTTGAGGGGAGGGAACAGATGGTGGAGGTAAACGGTACCCTACCCCCCCCCTCACAGTGAGCTGTGGTGTTCCACAAGGAAGCATACTAGGACCACTACTGTTCCTAATTTATGCAAATGACATGTCGTCAGCTTGTGACTGCAACTTGTTCCTGTTTGCGGACGACTCAGCCCTGCTGGTCTCTGACAAGAACAAGTTACAGGTTGAAAAAACCCTCAGCTCGGAACTAGGCAAAATCTGCATATGGCTCGCTGATAACAAACTATCATTACACAGGGGCAAAACAGAGTCCATTCTCTTCGTTCAAATAACAAACTCAGCAAGACCGACGGCTTCTCAGTTACAGTGGGTGACAATATTGTCACAAGGAAAGATGAAATTACCTACCTGGGTTCCATCCTAGAGGCTAATCTCTCCTGTGACAAAATGGCATCCAATGTAATAAAAAAAAGTCAACCAACGAACTCGATTCTTGTACCGGATCGCCTCTCTGGTAAACAAGAATACCCTGAAGACTCTGGCAGGAGCACTCATTCAAGGGTACTACGACTATGCTTGCACCTCATGGTACCAAAGCACCTCAAAGGCGCTGAAAACAAAATTACAAACATCTCAAAACAAACTGGTCAGACTACTGCTTGACCTTACTCCTAGAACCCACCTCACCCCTGCCCACTTTGACAACCTAGGATGGCTTAGAGTAGACGACAGAGTACAGCAACTTGCAATGGGCCTGGTCTACAAGATACACTACACGACCAAGGTACCCATGTACATGTCAAAATACTTCCCAAAGGTCAGTGAATACCACGATCACAACACCAGAGGGAGCTCCACAAATCATGTTAAACCCAGATTCGGCTCAAACAAGGGTCTAAACACGTTTCGCAATTATGCCACATCAATGTGGAACGCCCTACCCAAAACTGTAAAGGAATGTGAATCACTACCCACTTTCAAAACCACTCTCAAGGGACACCTACGGGAGACTGCAA
The DNA here is from genome assembly GCF_963971535.1 of Notolepis coatsorum. Lineage (NCBI taxonomy): Eukaryota > Metazoa > Chordata > Actinopteri > Aulopiformes > Paralepididae > Notolepis > Notolepis coatsorum. The sequence continues at coordinate 61,489,817 of NC_140177.1, read as the reverse complement.
TTTGAAACTGGCCCCTGTAAATGTCCTAACCCAACCCCCTCCAATGTACAGTAATTTACCTGATATGGTTTTGTCAATATTCCAATGTACAATTGTGCTTGTTTGTACAGTGTGTCCCCCCCCCCCCCCAATGTACAGTTTTGCTTGTTTATACAGTGTTTCTCCCCCCCCCCCAACCACCTCTAATGTAAATTACCCAGTATGGTTGTCAATATCCCAATGTACCCAACCCCCCCCACCCAACCTCCTCCAATGTACAGTTTCTACGTCAAATGTATATACTCCCTTTTCTTGACTCTTTTTGTATCACAAACAGTACTGTATTTGCAAATCTGGTATGTCATAAATGTATAGATGTAGCAGTACTGTCTATCTGTATGTCATGTATGTCATATATGTTCTGATGAATTGAAAATGGGGGACCCTGATGTAAACAAGACGAAAGTATTTCTCATCCCCTTAACAATTGTGTGTATTGAGCTGTACTGTATTGTACCCATTCTGCAATCTGTTAATAAAGTTTTCATTCATTCATTCATTCATTCATTCATTCATTCATTCATTCAGTTAACTAACAGTCAGATAGCATTTGGCACTTAGCCAGCAGCAGTAGCATTTAGCCAGTAGAGTCAATACAGATAACAGTTTGTTGATAGTCAGGTTACAGTTAGTAACTGTCAGCATTTAGCATCGGTCAGTAGATTATTTACCTATACAAAACAGGAAACAAAACGGCATCCATTAGCCACATGTGCTATGCATACATAAATGATAGTTATGAACAGAGTCAGTGCATACAAGAGATAATACAATGCAATGTACTGTTAGCCAGTTAGATCGCCCACAGGGCTTTTCTCATTACAGGCTTATGGCTACGTGTGTCTCTTAAATAGTGCATCACACAGACGCTGAATCAGCCTCACCTGTCCACATCTCAGTCTCCTGGCGTCCCACAGTCTGCAGTAAACGCCCACTAGGTGGCACCAGATGATAAATAATACTTGTATAATAAGTGCCTCTATAATAATGATAATAATAATAATATCTCTGTAGGAAGGGCGCTGGATAATTCTCCATTAGGCCTGGCTATTTTCTTTGCCATTGTGTCTATACATTGGTTTCTTGTTCGAATGCATTTATTTCTATAGACCAGTGACATGCAATATAATTGACGCAAGCAATGGGCTAACGTTAGCTGCTAAGTTATCCCATAAATAGGCTAAGCTAACTAGCGTTAGCCGCTAACCCAGGAAACGCTCAAAGCAGACTCCACGACACAAGTTCCATTCGTGAGAAAAGGGGGTGGGTTATATTGACAAGGCTTGACAACAGAGGCTCAAAGATAACTTCATATTTATTGGTCATTCGTTTCTTTATATCGGGCATCCAGTTTCCATCACCATGTGTTCAACTCTTCCTGTGCTGACGTTCGAGAGTGACATCATCGCCTACGGCAGATTACACTCTCAAAACGCAAACCGTAAACAAAAACCGGAGCGAACCAGACTGCAGAGGGGGAGAGGGAGGGGGGGAGTTCGCACTGGAGTTCGCACTCAGGACGGAGCGAGGACGGAGTGGAGCACCCATTCCTAATGAGAAAGCCCCCTGAGAGATCACCCCCCCCCACCGCGATGTCAGAGGCATCCACCTCCACTATAAACGGAGCCTCTGAATCGTGGCGGATCAGTACAGGGGCGGAGGTAAACCGATGTTTAAGGTCGCAGAAGGCTGACTCTGCCCGAGGCGACCATTCTAAGCCAGGGAGAGAGGCCTTAGTGAGAGCTGTCAGAGGATTGACTAAGGTGCTGAAATTGCTAATAAAACGCCTGTAAAAATGTGCAAAGCCCAAAAAACGCTGTAATTCCTTGAGCGACGAAGGGCGTGGCCAGTCCAAGACTGCACTCACCTTGGCTGGATCCATGCGAATGTAGCAGGGTGGATTATCCCTGCTTCGTGGGAACGGGTGTGCACAGCCACTGGGTAGCGAGACACAGTAGAGCTCCGTCTGACTGCACCTTCGTCTTTGGGCCTGGAGCGTCAACTGGAGGCCGGCAGTGGGAGTGGATGGGGCCCGGGATTTACCAACCTGGTCTGGTACTCTGGTCTTCCTCGCCTTTCCGGGGCGGTCAGCAGTACTCCCCAACTCGCTCTCACTTCCCCCAATACCTCCTTTAACCCTCCCACACCTAGTGACTGAATTGTAAATAAATAACTTAGTTCCTCCCGCAAGCAGTACCCTCCCTCGGTGACATTAGAAACCTTATAGGGGAAAGGGGGAAGTTGGATAGGAAGGGGTTAATTGTATTAACGTTACCCACACCAAAAGAGTTAATAATAGGCTCAGGAATGGACACGCACACAGGACTCCCATCTATGTTCTTTATCCTTATTTGTACTGTTCAGTTACAAATAGTCAATAGTAAAGGGTGGTTCTATGTCTACTTCAGTTGTAATTCCATCTTTTGTAACACTTGTAAAATACACCCACACTGTATAGAACCAGGTATTGCCGACCCAAATATAATATACTTCAATGTGCTTGACTCATCACCCACGTCTGGGTTAGTACCAGGGATAATACCTCTCTCAGGCTTTACTTATATAGTAGTGATAATACCTCTCTAAGGCTTTACTTATATAACAACAGGTCGGTAACCTCCCCACAGGGAAAGGGTTAAGTAGATGGGAAAATATTATTAAAGAACAAACACGTTATTACACTCAAAGAAAATGAAAAAGGTGGGCCCACTTTACAAAACAAAAGTCCTATACTAATGCCGGCATGTAATGTTTATGGGGTACCCCTATGAACTGTAGTTAGCAACATTAGCTTCGCCCGTAGGCCGCGCCACACTGTATACTGTGCAATAGGATCCTGAGCACCGAAGCGCCAGTGTACTCAACCAAGATGGCGGCCTCGCCGCACCACCACTGTCCGGGTGGTAAGATGGCGTCGAACGCTCTCGTCTCAGGAGTTAGCAAGCTGTGTTAGGCAGAGGGGGCAGTAGCGGGCTGGAGGCGCGTACTGGGTGATGGCGACCTCTGCTGGACGGGACCAACTCCCGTGCTAGGCTGACGACCGCCAGTGCAGAGCAGATGTAGACCGCCGGCGAAGACAGGCTGCTGGCTGCCGGTGCTGGGTTGACGCGCAATAATAATCTGGGGCTACCTTAACTGAAGCTACTCTGTGGGTCCTAGACAGCCCTCCTGCTAGCCGAAACATACAACAACGCAGGGTGCCTCTAACCACCAGTCCTCTTCAAGCCACGCTGGCTGGGCACCTCGCTGGAGGGGATAACGTTAACATAAGCCAACTCTTGGCTATACCGCTTTCTTCTAGGATAACTCGTTGTATCACTAGGGTTATTCAGTGGGGACATGCAACACGCTACTACGCTTATATTTCTAGTATAACCCGTAATATATTCAAGTTCAATACGTTCACCCGCGTGATCCACTACGGGGCTCTTCCAACGACACGACCAGACAGGTCCAAGTCCAACGTCGAAGAGGCTGGTTCTCCCCACTTCCGTTTCAGTTGACTTGCTTCTCCTCTATGCCTCTCTCGTGCTCTCCGCCTGCCACCGCCGCCCCAACTAGCCCCACAGGAAGAACTGGGTGGATTGAATATGATTCAGTTTACTGTTTATAATCCATATTCCAGCCGGTGAGAGAAGGAGAAACTCGCGTCATTGTTCGAGAGAATATCAATGGAAACTAGTTAATATGTCTTTGTGCACAAAGGGGAGATAAAAGGCAAGTCAGCACTTCTGAATAATAGTTGAATATTCAGGGTGCTACATGAAGATCACCCTTTGTCAACACAAACCCCAGGAAGGAAACGGTGTCAGTGTGAAACACACACTTCTCTGCCTTAACAAATAGCTGATGCTTGAGGAGGCGCTGTAGCACCTCACGAACATGCAGTTGGTGCTGCACCATATCGCGAGAAAAAATGAGGATGTCATCTAAGTACACAAACACTGACACCCCAATTAAATCCTGCAGCACGTCGTTAACCAGGGCTTGGAAAACTGCCGGAGCATTAGCTAAACCAAAGGGCATGACTAAATACTCATAATGCTCGTTGGGCATGTTAAACGCAGTTTTCCACTCGTCCCCCTCCCTAATCCTGACCTGATTGTATGCATTACGTAAATCAAGTTTAGAGAAGACCTGTGCCCCCTGTAAGCACTCAAAGGCGGTGTCCGTGAGAGGTAGAGGGTAGCGGTTCTTGATGGAAACGTCGTTTAATCCCCTATAATCAATGCAAGGACGCTGGCTACCATCCTTTTTATCTACAAAAAAAAACAGCGCCTGCAGGGGAGGTAGATGGACGTATGTGCCCCGCGGCCAGTGCTTCCTGAATAAAGGTGTTCATAGACAGCGTCTCAGGGCAAGAGAGAGAAAACATGCGACCGCGGGGCGGAGTGGTACCAGGTAGAAGGTCTATGGTACAGTCGTAGGGTCTATGAGGCAGCAGTGCTTTGGCACGTGTCTTACTAAAGACCTCTGCCAGATCCCAGTAAATTTCGGGGACCCCCGTTAAATCGGAATTAGGAAGTACTGTAGACTCTGCAACGCCAACGGCCATCCTGGAGAAAGATAAGGGAGGAGAAAAAAACAGAGTGAGTGAACCTTCAGTGGATACCGGCTCAACACCCCTATCCAATGAAAGTTCACCCGTCGACCAGTTAATGCGAGGGTTGTTAGCTGCCAGCCAGGGGTGGCCCAGAACAATGGGTGAATGGGGAGAAATAACAACAAAAAAATACAATAGTTCCCACTCACCCCCAGCCACCTGCAGACGCAGCAGCGCCGTGCGCTGGGTGATGAGCCCATCACCCAGAGGTTGACCATCCAGAGATTGCACAGGAATGGGGTTCTCTAAAGTCTCTATGGGAACCCCCCACTCCTGTGCTAACCCCACATGTGTTGAGACGATGACCAGTGCGCCCACAGTGAAAGCAACATTTTTGCTCGATGCGTCTCTGCCTCACTGTGTCCGAGAGACGCATAGCCCCCAGTTGCATTGGTTCATCCCCCATAGTCTCCCGTAAAAAATGAAATTAAGTGTCGTCACTGCGAGGAGGGTGCGAGAGTACCTGAAACGAGGCCTCCCTCTCGCAGCCTCTCTCACGGCTGCGATTGTCCAGACGAATGGCCAGGTTGATGATTCCCTCCAGCCGGTCGGGGAGCTCTCGTGACCCCATCTCGTCCTGCATTCGCTCTGTGAGCCCCTGTAGAAACAACACGCAACACGACACTTCTGCCCAGGCCGCCTCTCAGGCTACTATGCGGAAGTCGATGGCGTAGTCAGCCACAGAGCGACTACCCTGTCGGCAGGCGGTGAGGCGTCCGCCTGCCTCATAGATGGAAATTACCCGGGAGGTATCGAACACACGTCGCAACTCCCGGGTAAAGGCAGTCACGCTGTGACAGACCGCCGACCAAACTTCCCACTCCGCAGTAGCCCAAGAGAGAGCACGCCCTGTAAGCAAAGTGATTATATATGCTACCTTGGATAGTTCGGTAGTGAACGTGAGCGGTTGTAATTCAAAGATTAATGAGCATTGTGTGACAAACTCTCTGCAACCTACAGGGGCTCCCCCGTAGCGTTCTGGTGGTGGCAGGCGTGGTTCACGAACCTCTCTATGGATAGCAGGATGTAGCATCCCTTCCTCCCCGACGTCACGCGCTGCTCCAGCCGCCGCTTCAGCTGCCGTTGCAGTGGCGGCGTTAGCCACTGCTAACCCCGAGTTGGCTGTTGATATCGCCATGGATATCCCGTCCTGGGCATTGATGGACAGGGCTCCCAAGCGAATTAATTCGGATCTTACTTCCCCTTGTTGGGTGGTGACGACGCCCAGCTGCCTTCTCTGCGCCTCCAGCTCCTCCCGAAATCCGTCCGTGAAACTCATGTTTGGTGGTCGGTTCTTCTGTTAGGAATCCAGGTAAGAAATGTTGAGTTCTTGTGTAGCACGGAAGAAGGAGACGGAGATCAAGTCAAGTCAAGAGTTTTATTTGTCACGGCATACAAGTATACAGTGAAATGCGGGGGGTCTTGCCCGCAACGATTGTGCATAGTACAGTAATACAATAATACAATAATAAGAATCCAAGGGATGAGAATGCGTGAGATGAGATGGTGTTCCTCTTCTCGAATATGTGTTCTTTTATTATCAGAAACACTTTGAGCGATAATATATATTTACGTAGCAAAGCAGGTAATTAGCAAGACAAAAGAATAGTACTGAGAGAATCAAAATAAGGAAAAGCAACAGAGAATAGGGCGGTGAGAGATCCGACTTCTCGACCTTAAGCAAAAGAACTTTAAATAATAACATAAGATAAAAATAAAAAATAAGATATCCATGGACGACTGTTCCCAGTAACACTGCTGAAGAACCGACACAAAGAGAGAGGCAAGGAATTACTATAAAGGCCTCAACACAGCCTGCAGACCCAATCAGAACCAGTGACACAAAACACAGGCAGGTGACAACAATCAGGGATAATTACAGAGACAGAGTGAGAATTCCAGGATGGCAACAGGGCTTCCACTCCTGAATAGGGAAAGAAAGCCCAGACGTTACAACGTTGCTGGAATGATTAATTTCAAACGTATACAGTACGTGTGTGTGTTTGTGTGTGTGCTTGCACACCGAGGCTCACTAAGCCTTTCTTCACGCATATTTATTTCTGAAGCATTTATTTATCCACTCTGGTTGGATAGTGTATTGTACTTGTGCTGTATAATAACAATGAATGAATGAAAACTTTATTTAACAGATTGCAGAATGGGTACAATACAGTACGGCTCAATACACACAATTGTTAAGGGAATGCAGACCAGAGAAAGACGTTTGTCTTGTTTACATCAGGGTCCCCCATTTTCATTTCATATTGACATTTATGACATACTCAACATACATGACATTTATGGCATAGGGACATATAGGTATTTAGTACTGATACATTTGTGACATATACGGTATTCAAATATACAGTACTGTTACTCATAGATCCTGACAGAGTATATACATATGATGGGGAGGGGACTGTACATTAGGAAGGGGTGGGTGGGTGGGAGAGAAATATACATATACGGCGGGGAGAGAATATATACATGCGGTATATATTCATGTATATTTTAGACTATATTCACTTATTAGTCTAAAATTGGTGCTTAATGCCAGTAAAACTAAATTCATGTTGTTTTCCAAAGCCAAAAATATTGTTTATAGTGACTTGCATATATCGACTCTGAACAGTTCTTCGAGAGAGTTTCAGAATACAAATACCTTGGTATTTGGATTGATGAAGGACTTACATTTAAATATCATGTGAGCGTTCTCGCCAGTAAATTACGGAAAAAGATTGGCTTTTTGTATAGAAATAGAGCCAACTTCCCTATGATTAGTAGAAAGAGAGTTGTTGAAGCAGTGTTCCTATCTGTTTTGGATTACGGAGATGTGATTTTTTTTTTTTTTTTTTTTAATTTTTTTTATTATTGCAAAACAAAACTTATTAAAAGTCAGTACTCAACACACCATGTATAATGAAACTTTCAGTAAAGGTGGTTAAAATATATGCAAGTACAGAAACAGGATAAAACAAAAATAGTCAATAATAACATTTTAACCGTATACAGTGTATATCCAGCGAAGTTACAATTATATAAATGTTAGTATATAATATACCCCTAATACCTATTTTCTAAAACCCTACACACATATGCTCCAGCTCAAACCCCCCCCTCCCGGACCCCCTCTTGGATAGTACCTCCATTATCCCTCACTCCTAACCAGACACTACCATTATAGGCTAGCTTTTATTCTCTCCACCACTTCTAACCACATTGACATTTTGGATTCATTGAGCCCCAGAATTCTTGCTGTAGATATTTCTTGATATATCACATCGAGATATGTAAGAAACCACACTTTCCGGCACATTTTTTCCGGTTGAAACCAACGTGATGCGATCAGTTTTTTAGCTACTGTGATACCCGATAAAACCAATCTTTTTAGTTGTGGATTCACTGCAAACTCAAAAACATCATTCAATAGCAATACCGCGGGGTGTACAGGTATATTCCAAAATACGAGTATTGATAATTGTTGGGACACATCTTTCCAGAATGCCTTAACTGGTGGGCAGTCCCAATACATGTGCATAAATGTTCCTTCGTCCCCATTTGTACATTGGGAGCATTTGGAGTCTTGTATAAGCCCCATTTTGCACAGCCTTATAGGAGTCAAGTATGTCCTGTGAATATAGTTCAGATTGATTTGTTGATGATCCGGGTTCCTTGATGTAAGTCGGACATTTGCCCAGGCTCCTTGCCAATCAAAGTCATTTTCCAGGTCTGGTATATCCCTCCTCCAGACATTGTCTAGTTGAAGGGTTTCATACGAGGACGTTAGTAATTGATAATAAAAACCTGATACAAAACCTCCCAATGTATCTCTTTCATAGAAAAATTTGTGGTATCTGTGGTGTTCAATTGGTATGTGTAATGGAACACCGTGAGATCTCATACAAAGTCGTAACTGTATGTAAAAAAGCCATGTGGACTCGGTGAGGTTAAACTTTATGCATATTTCGACATAACTACAGAGGCCCTTGTTATTAAAAATATCCCCTAATGAGTGTATGCCTCTCTCTTCCCATATAGGGAATCTTATAGGTCGTTTTCCCATTAAGAGAGCATTGTTATTGAATATGGGAGTGTGATTATGCCATACTTGAGGGTTAGGAAATTTCCTTTGTGTTTCCCGCCATGTCCTGATTGCATGGGTAATTATTGGGCCAAATTCTCGCTCACAATGCTTGATTGAAAGTTTAGTGTATGCTATGTCTTTCAATCTCTGTGGGGCTACTATGTTTTCTTCAAATTTTCTCCAAGATACCAAAGCCTCGGGGTCAAACCATATCTTCTTCAATGGTCTTAATGTGAAGGCATTAAAATATTGTAAAAAATCTGGGACTGCCATGCCACCGTCTGCTTTATTTCTCTGTGCGGTGGATCTTTTTATGCGAGGTGGTTTGTTATTCCAAATAAATTTGTATGTGGAGGTTTGTAATCTTTTCCAGTAGCCATCTGGAGGAGGTAACGGAAGCATTGAGCTGAAGAAATTGATTCTTGGTAATACATCCATCTTAACTATTGATACCCTTGCCTGTACTGAGTTTTTAAGTTTTGCCCACCTGTCCAGGTCGTCTTTGATTTTGTTCTGTATTTTTGTGTAATTGTGCTTCACCGTTTGTCTTATGGTGGGAAATATTTCCACACCCAAGCATCTGAAATTTTTGACCATGGGTATCGCACCTGGGAGGGTTGTCTCTTTTTTTGCACTGGTGTTAAGAGGAAGAAAAGCCGACTTAGGCCAATTTATTTTATTTATACTGCCCATAGAAACGACCATTCCAACCTGTCAAATGCTTTCATAGCATCCAGGGATAGTATCGCCTTAGGTGTGATGTCCTCTTTGTCTGTATCTAGTACGTGCAGTATTCGCCTTATGTTATGTTATGTTATGTTATCATTGATCAGGCGACCTTTTATAAAGCCTGTTTGGTCTGGATGAACTAAAGACGTCATATGCTTTTGCAATCTGATGGCTAATATCTTAGAGTACAGTTTGACATCGGTTCCGAGGAGGCTTAAAGGACGGTAACTACCGCACTCAGTGGGGTCTTTGTCTTTTTTGTGAAGAACTGAAATGAGTGCGGTATTTTGGTGTTCAATGAAGCTTCCCTCTTTGACTGAGTATAAGATCATATTTAGTAATAAGGGTCCAAATATGTCCCAGCAAGAAATGTACATTTCTGATGGGATACCGTCAATTCCCGGAGCTTTGCCGTTTTTCATTCCGGATATGGCCTTCTTGAGTTCTTCTAATGTGATCGGTACTTCTAACTGTTTAGCGTCTTCCTCCGTAAGTTTAGGGAGAGTAATTTGATTAAGATATGTGTCTAATTTGTCTTGATCAAAGGTCGTTTCTGAGTTATATAAATCGGAGTAGAATTCTTTGAATGTATCGTTTATTATTTTGGGTTCTGTTACTAGAGCTTGTTGTTTCCTAATGGCAGTTATATCTGCAAATTTTGCATTAATTCTTAGTCGCATGGCTAATAGGTGACTAGGTTTAGAACCTTGGAAGTACTGCTGTTGTCTAGTGCTGCGTATTTGCAATTCCGATTTTTGTCTGTACATTGCTTTGATCTCTGTCTTTAGAATGTTAACTTGGTTATCTAGTCTAGTAGAGTTGTTGTATTTTAAAGAATTAAAAAGCGTTGAGTAAAGCGTTTCCATTTCAGACAGTTTTGTGTTTTGATTTTTGCGCAATATGGAGGTAAATCTATCCGAGAAATCCTTGATCATATTCTTTACCGACATCCATAATATTCTGGGATCTTGCACCGAGTTAGCATTATCCCGTAGGAATACTGTGAGAGCTTCTTTAATTTGTGTAATGAATTCATTGTTGTTAAGCAGCATCGAATTAAAACGCCATCTTGGGGCCCGGGCAGATAGTGTACCAAATGTTGCTTTCAGGATTAAGTAGCAGTGATCTGATAGCGCATTGGGTGTCATTTCCACTTCATATTTATCAAATATTCTCGGGGATGCAAAGACGTAATCAATTCTGGATAGTGTGTTGTGTCTCGCCGAACGACAGGAGTACTTGCGGGTCATGGGGTTAAGTGAACGCCATAAATCAGTTACTCCTGTTGATTTCGACCAATCTTTTAATGCTTTAGATGAATTATTTTGTTCGCTGGAGAAGGAAAGGTAAGTTTTGTCCATCCTTGGGTTCCAAATGGCATTAAAATCCGCACCTATTATATATGAGTACTCGGGATGGTTTAACATTTCTCCTGTTAGTGAAGTGAAGAAACCCACTTCGTACAAATTCGGGGCATATACCGCTGCCAATGCAATTTTCCTGTTATTGTGTATAATCCTAGCTATAGTTATGCGCCCCTCAGCATCCGACCATACCCCTTTCAATTCGATATTTAATTTGCGTCTGACGACTATGGCTACCCCTCTAGTTCTCGTAGCAAAAGAAGAGTGACTAATATTATGGTATATGTTATCCGCTAACGTATTTATGTCTCCCTCTAAAATGTGCGTTTCGCTTAATAGAGCCACGTCCACATGTTCTTTTTTCATCAGTGTGAGCACGCTTTTGCGCTTGTGTTGTTTGTTTATCCCACCGGTGTTCCATACCATTATATTCAAACTAGCCATAGTCTATGCATGTTTTCGTGTAGTTTTTGGTAATGTTTCTGGAGTATGAAGCTACAATAGATGCACATCCAATTAATGAGGTCCCGTTGAGAGCTGAGCTTAAAAACATATATATATACAAATAAAAATCCCCTATTTTCCCCTCACCCAGAAAGTCGAACATGTCTGTGTTCCAAGAACACATCCTCCGCGATTGACTTTCTCCCATGGTCCACCGGATTGCCCAAACTGAGCATTGTAATCCTAATTTTCCTATGCTAATTGCCATAGGATCTAACATTTCCATTCTATTGCAATAGAATGTCGCTTTTGGTCTTGCACCTTCCCTTACTGTAATGAAGTATTGTGATAAATAACATAAAAATAAAAATAAAAAATAAAATAAAAAAAGAGAATAAACCTTTATCGACATATTCCTTTGAACCCTCCACTAACGTGTGGGGAAAAAAAAGGAAAAGATTGTAGAGCAATATTGACACCTTAATGTGAAGAACATTGGAAAAGAATAATGTAAGTTAAAATATATTTAAAAAATATAGAGTAATATTGACACCTTAATGTGAAGAACATTGGAAAAGAACAATGTAAGTTAAAATATATTTAAAAAATATAGAGTAATGAGAAGAAAAAATTAAATAAAATAAAAATCAATGGAAAGATATAGATAAGGAATAAGAGATAAATAATTATCAGCGTGGAGAAGCCACTAGAACCGATTTAACTGATTAGATAAGATAGAAAAGCAGCGCCTTTTAGCGCTTCAATGTGCCTTTAATGGAGTGATTACTTAAATTGTTAGAATAACCTTGCTGTGCTCATACGTTTATGTGTGGTTAATTTTTAAAGTATTATTAAGGACTGATTGCACTTCATTTAATTTATTATCTGCTATGTGTATACACACCGAATGTTATTGTTAGAGTTGTATGCTTCGTTGTCATGGTGTCTTATATTCTAGAAGGTTGTAGAATATACTAGTGCCTAGACTATTTTACTTTCCAGAATGATCTAAGAGACCCAGGGCATTTGAGCGATAAACCCAGAATATTCCAGATAGATCTTTTTGCAATGATATTTATTTGTCCCCTCAGAGACCAGAGACTGAAATTATAATGTATTATGAATCGTATTATACACAGTACACTTTGTTATAGACGACTTGCATATCGTTTGCTACTTTGATGAACACAACAATGTCATTCCAACACTGGTGGAATGACCTCATTGATGAACACAATAAAGTCATTCCAACACTGGTATATATTGAAAGAGAGGCTTAACTGTTTCCGGCATTTTCGTCATGCTTTGGGTTATTTGCTACATTTTGATTCAGGAAATCCTCAGCTTCAAAAGGTGTATATGGACCTGACCTGCGGCCGTTATTGCCCAAGAATGATAACAGCGCCGGATATGCTAGCCTTGGCTTGTAGCCGGCTTTGTACAGCTTTTGCATCACATCTTTGTATGGTAGACGTCGGATGATGGCCTCTTTGCTCAAATCTTCGTAGATAAATATTGGTTTATCACCATACTTCAGCTTCCCACGTTGGTTGCGAGCATATTTGATGATGTCATCCCTTGTTGTAGTTTTCCGCAGAGTGACAATGATGACTCTCGGCCCGTTGATACTTTGCCCCTGGGAACCGATTCTGTAAACTTGTTCCACTTCTGGCACTTTGTTTGGATCGGTGTTATCCAAAATCGTTGATAACTCTTTTGGAAAGTTGGTGTCTTCGCAGTTCACTGCTTCGTCAAGCCCCACAATGCGGATGTTATTCCGCCTGTGGTAACGTTGGGTTTCTAGTTGCCTCTCCATCGCTTCGTTTTTAAGCCCTTGTATTTCCCTCCGATATTCCTCTTTCACTCTTTCCATCTCTTCTCCCATCTCTGTCATGCCACCTTCGTTCGCCTTGACTGCTTTTGTGTTTTCTGTCACCGAAATCTCCACTGTCGTGATTCGCTTTGACTGTGCATCGATCGCTTTCTTGACTTCTTCTAATTTCTCATCGATGCGATCGAATTTAGCCTCGATGCGATCGAATTTAGCATCGACGTTTGCCTCGAGCGCCTTGATGTGTGTAATCTGCAGGTTAGACTGTTCTACCATCTGTTCTTTCATCAGGTTAGACTGTTCTACCATCAGGTTAGTCAGTGTGTTGAAATCGGGTGGATTCCTGCTTTCTTCAGTTGGCGGCATATGGTAGATAGATGCAGTGACGTTGGAATCCATAAATCTGGCTGCTCTCGCTTTCACGGAGCTTGATTCTGTACCTTCTGTTATGTTGGTCTCTATTAACTCTCTTTCGGGGACCGTAATCGATGATCCCGGTAAATTGTCCTCTTCCTTCTCCTCCTCGGAGCTTGTCGCCGTCGGCTCAGAACCAGCGACGGTTAGGACGTGTCTTCCTCGTTTTGTTACGTCCTGCGCCGTTGAAGTTGCCGTAGTTATTTTCTCTGCCGCCTTTCTACCTTTAACCATTTTGTCTTTTGATATGGTTAGTAGAGGGTCTTAACAATACATACGATGTGGTCTATTCTCTTTCTTTACTGTCCAAATAATGTTTTTAAACGAAATTAGCGTTGGTGGGAGCGGAGCAATTGCAAAATGCGTGCACTACATGTTGTGCTAAAACCGGAAGTCCGGAGATGTGATTTATAGACATGCAGCGGCTTCCACTCTTAAGCCCTTAGACTCTGTTTATCATTCAGCCATTAGATTTATCACCGGTGATAGTTATGGTACTCACCATTGTATCCTATATAATAAGGTTGGGTGGGCCTCTCTGGCAGAGAGACGTAAGTTGCATTGCAATCTTTTTATCTATAAAGCCATAATTAGAGATTGTCCAAATTATATTAGTTCTTTATTGGAATGGACCACTGGACCCTGTCGCACGATCCAGTTTTTGGTTTACACTTAGAGTGCCTAGAGTTTGTACTGAACTTGGTAGATCTGCTTTTGGCTTTTTTGCCCCTACATCATGGAATACCCTGCAGGAAACACTGAAACTAGACACTCTAGTGTCTATGGGTTGGTTTAGAACCTTAATGACCAATCAGGTCACCACAATATGTAATTGTTTTTAAATTATTACCTCTGTTTTAATTTTGAGCTATTTTATTCTTTTTTAAAGATTTTTTATTATTATTTTTTTTAATGTATTTTAAAATGTGCTCTCAATTATTCTGATTGTCTGATGTCTTTATATTTATGAACAGACTGTGACACTTGTGTATGTAACATCTCGACGGCACTGTAAATGAGTTTAATTACTCAGTGTATAAAGATTGAATATGTGCTTTGGTTTTGTGCCACTTGGATTACTGTTCTGTAGTGTGGGCTTCTGCTTCAAAACAGTTGCTAAATAGGTTACAAGTGGTACAAAATAAGGCAGCAAGACTCGTTCTTGGTTGTTCATATAGGACTAGTGTTGTTCAAATGCAAGAACGTCTTAGTTGGCGGAGTGTTGAGAAAAGACTTTCTACCAACCTTTTAATTTGTTTTCATAAAGTGATCACAACCCACAGTCATATATCACGGATACAATTATTTACAGCTCAAATGTGCACATGCATTTTACCAGAGGGGCAAGTAGAGGGCAGATTATTCTACCCCATGCAAATACTAACAGTATGCAAAGAACAGTTTTATATAGGGCTATCAGGGCATGGAATTATCTTCCAAGTGACATACGTGACATAAGAGGTGTAGCAAGCTTCAAAAATAAATTAAAATCTTACATGTAGCCAATATTGACAATGCTGAGTTATGCAATATGTTACCGTTGATGTACATATTTAGATATAATTAGTTTGTGTGTTAATGTTGTTGTGTTTCCTCGGTTGGCACGTCTTGCTATGTTGTGTTTCCTTGGTTGGTATGTCTTGCTATGTTTTAATTTTATTATGTTTTAATTGCAATGTATATGTTGTAATGTTTTAATGTTGTCTCGGACCCAAGGAAGACTAGTTGACGTCTTGGCGTCAGCTAATGGGGATCCTTTGCTAATAAACAAATAAACAAATATACATGCGGTGGGGGGGAGACTGTCTATTAGGAGGGGGTGGGGGTGGGGGGTTTGGACATTTACGGTGGCCAGTTTCGAATTGCAGCCTCCCGTAGGTGCTCTTTAACACTATCAGTGCCGGCCTTGTTTACCTTTTTACCCCGTTGAATGCGATGGCTTCAATGTTAGCGTTAAAAACGCATAATCTATGTTTTAAATTATGGCTATGTGTCTAATCTGCCCGTCACTTACCAATGACTTGTTTGCAGTCAACATTGTCGAAACGGATTGTTTTTTAATCGGTTCATATCCTTTTTATAGCATTTCGAAAAGCTATCATTCTCTCGAAAATTTCCGGGAAAGTAGAAAGATTCCCCCATAAACGGCATTTATTAGAATATTCTCGAATACACTAGACACGTTGTCATTTGTCTGCCTATTTATGAATCGTTTTCAAATAAACGTTAGATTATCGATAGTATATGTGTACTTATGCACGCTATAGAGGCGGGCTGAAAAATCGATTACCTCATTTCCTCAAGATCACACACACACATACACACACACGGCACATGCTGATATCTCAGTGAATACAGCTCTGATTACCCCAAGACTGGTAACATAGACTCCTTTAGATCAGATGTTCTCCAAAAAGATTATTCCAATTCAAATATCGATCGCATTTATTGATTGATTATTGGCTGCTGTAAATATATATTCCACGCTGCTTTCCATCTCGCGATCACTTCCATGTTCATCAGACGGCTTGCCAGCACAGTGGAGTTGGCTCCACCTCCACAGATCCAGCAGTATAATCGAATGACTTGCAGTTACACAGGGATAGACGATAGGGGGCGGTATTTTCCCATCTGAGCTCCTAAAGGGTCTGCTGTACCAACGGGAGACTCGGTTGATGAAATATGAATTCAATAAAAAAATCAAACGACAATACACGTCGTCGGCATTCCTTTACAGCTTTGGGTCAATCATTTTGAGATCAGTCGCAAATCGCTTCCTGTTGTATGGATCGATTGAGTGCAATGCCGAACCTCTACTGTTCGCCATTTTCGCTTGTCCTGACAGCCTAGAATATGACACGCCCACTGATGATGCCACGGTTCGCAAGGAAAAACCAAAAATGTTTTGGTTCCAGCTGAGCACCGATTTTTCACGTTCCAAACCAATTATTCCCGATGTGACCGTGCATGCCGGTTCGAGATTATGTTCGGGAACCAGCTCCGGCACGGTGTGAAAGGCCTATCTGTATCCTAGGTTGAGTTCAACTTACCACAAATTTTACCCCACAGCCACCAGTTTGAAAGAAATTGCCCTATACGGTAATAAAAAAACGTTTGGTAATTAGTTCACATGTTTTTATATCTTGGTAGTTTATGAACATCTATGCTATATATTTTCAAAACTTGCTGAATTTGCATTGACACATTATCTGGTATGTAAAAAACAACAATGTGTTTTATTTTTATTTTTTTTACAACAATGTGCTAACCACTTTTCTGACTCCATAAAAGCCTGAGCAAAATGATGGGTTATTCCTAAATTTGTGGTCAAATTGTGTACATTTCCTTTGATACAGGGGGTGGGTCAACATAGGCTGATAATGCTATGCCTCCTAAAGTGTGAAAACGGAAGTACAGGAAGTACCGGCTACAGGCTTTCCGGTTTCGACAAAACAATTATAGAAACGTGTGAAGTGCAGAATATTTCCTCGTTTAAGCCACTGCAAGTTTGGTCTGTTCGGAGGCAGCTTCCAGTGGAAGTACATACACCGGAAATTCTACCCCATACACACTTTCGGCCGTAGTGCTTTACCAGTCTTTATCTCACGGAGGAGATAAAACTGGGAACGAGGTTAGTCAACTTACCCAGGGATGCAGTGGTGGGTGGACGGGGTACCACGCCGTCCTAGTAGTTCGCTGAGCACAAGTACGCGCAATCGCGGACGGATGTGTACGCGCAGTCGCGCACGGATGTGCACGCGCGCGCACACAAAAATGCGTTCACAATTGTCACTGGACTCGTCGCGCCGTCCGCCAAGTACCCGGTGGCCGGCACTTATCTATCACCTAGACTTTGCATAATAATAGGATACCGATAGCATAACAAAGAACGAGAAGAGCCAAACCGAAATACAAGCCTGTACCAATTGGTGGGGGTTTGCTTGAGCTGTGGAACCTCTCACTATGTGACAATGGTCCCGACTGGAAGGATCAAGGATGAGGCATTAAGTTGTGCTTCAGAAGGAAACTGTCCTTCTGTAAATTAAGTTACATTGTTAATTTAGTTTGTATTTACTTTTCTAGTTTAAGTTCATTCAATTAAAGAAATTGTAACTACAATTACATTTAAAACATTGTTTGTTTTTCAACCATATCTGTTGACAATATAATTTCTTTATATATATTGAAGGCTACCTTTTTCAGCTTCTCTATTTCAAGGCAATATTTACAAAAACTAAACTAAAACTAGTAATTTCCTATACAAACATGTTTCCTACTATTTATTCTGCATAATAATAATCTGTTCTGTGCGCATGCACACGTGTGTGCGCGTGCACGTGGCACCCGGGCAATTCCCATATTACGACTGCACCACTGAACATACCCACTGGTTCATCTTATACTCTCCCCTATTACCTACTAGGAAAAAGGGGGAGAGGCTTACAAATCAGGTAAAAAAACATGAGTAATAGTTATTCAACTGGTACAGTACAATACTAACATGAAGCATCATACCAATAAGATGATTCGATAATATAGCTGCAGGCAACAGCGCACTGCGCGGATTAAGATATTTTTAGTTGTTTTCTTTTGTATACACTGTAGGTCTGTAACTTAAGTCAGATATGTCAGGCCTTAAGCACCTCCCCAGTCGTGTTCTCCTCCCATCAACCAATCAAACTCGTGAACATCTTGATGCGCATTTAAAGAGAACAGCACGCAACAGTTTGTATTTTGTTGAAGGTTTTACTCTGTCTTGTCGATGTGGCTTAAACCGCTATCCGGCTATTTATAACTAGTGCATTTGGTCCATCTTTGCAAGTACACTGTTGAGCTAGAGTATAGGCTACGTCCCGTGCAACTGAGTATTCGTCATGCGGGTTTCTTTGATTCTGCTAACAACGTTATGCTACATAACATGGGGATTTCCTTTGGGTAAGTTTCACAGGCTTATCTGTTATTTATTTGTCTCACAATTGGCGACCGTAGTGCGCCAAGTAGGCTAAAAGCACTGCCGCGTAGTCTGGCACATTTGTTTTACGCATTTACGCATAACTAATATGCGTGCACTTTGTTGTTTTTAGACACCAGTATTCAGATCCAGCATTCGGGAGTGGTCGGCAGGGAGGAGACCGTGGATCAGGTACTGGTGAACGGAGTCTCTCTTACCAGAAGCGGCGAAGTCGACAGCATTATCCGCACCATGTCGGTTGATGCACCCATTCGAACGTTTGCTGTCGAAGTGCTCGACAAAGTTAACCAGACGACGGTATCAAGTAAGAGTAGGTCGACTCGCATACTAGCCAAGAATTGCATGTTTTCATTATTTATTTAATTCAACAGGAATAACTTTTCGTTTACCATTAACAGGAAACCACACCATTATCCGTTTGCGTGCATGCAAGCTGGATGGGTCTCAGGTGCATTTGAGCGACAGTATTCTTTACGATGGAAAGGTGTACCTGACTCTGGACCAAACCAGTCACACATGGACCGCCCAGGCACCACAAGCAATTGCACTCAAACGGCTATGGGACCAGGAGCCAGAGCGCACGAGGAAGGAGATGCTCCAGCTTCAGGAGGGATGCCTCAAACTGATGAACGGATTCATGGTTTCTGAGGGCAACTCGGGTATGTGAGAGGGAGAGCGAGAGGGAGTACTATGGGGTCATTATTGTTCCAATGTTATTTGGAAATCTGTGTAGAGAACTGTAACTGTATCTCAATCCGTACACTGATCTGTAAATCCATACATAGATGTGTAAATCTGTACATGGATATGTATGCGTAATGCGTACATAGATCTGTAAAGGCATACAAAGATCTGTAAACGTCTTATCAGTAAGTCAGGTGAGCCTCTAAATTGGCTGTTTTTTTATTTATTTTTTGTTACACTTCTGGTTCTGTTGTGCCTGTGGAGATTTACACACGCGTGTGGATATTTGACTAACTCCAGGATATAGATGTATCGTCCACATCAGACTCGAGGAGACAAAGCACCAAGGAATATTGGTCAGAACAATGGGGCAGACTACAATTATATTTGCATTTGTTAGTCATCTAAACAAGCAGTCCATTCCAAAGCTAGATATGTAAAAGTTGAAAGACACACTCACAGCCATGCTGATTTGTCAAAATGACATCCAGCCGTTTTCATGTGAACAACTTTTAGGCTGTCTACACGAGCGCTGGGTTTAATGTAACCGTGATTGTATGTGCGCAGTTGCACTGTTCGCCCACACACAACCGGGGTTTTGCTACACTGCAACCGCGGTTTTGATTGATTGAAAACTTTATTAACAGATTGCAGAATGGGTACAATACTGTAGCTCAATACACACAATTGTTAAGGGGATGCAGACCAGAGAGAGACTTTCGTCTTGTTTACATCAGGGTCCCCCATTTTCAATTCATCAGGACATTGTACATTGGTCTTTGGTGAAGTCCAGGGTGAAGTTTTGCGCACATCCCGGTTACAGTGGGCATAGCAACTAGTGATGGGTCGGTCATGAGCGACTCGTTCATAAGAGCCGATTCATTGCCGTGAGCGTGAGTCGAATCGCTCACGTCTGGCAATGAGTCGGTTCACGCCCCCCCCCCCCCCCCCCCCCCCCCGCACACAGACACACACAATGAACTCAATGGATATCGTCGATCGGGGGCTCAACTAGAGTCTGACATTTTTCTATGAGAAACTGAATGAATAGCATACACTTATTTGTATTTGGTTGTATAGGAGTCGAGTGGCGCTAATGAGTGTCTTTTGTCAAACAAGTTACACCGACGCCTGCTGCGCCTGCTGTGTGCTGTGAGTGTCAGTGTTGCTACAGTCACAGTCGTCAGTCAGTCACACTTATTTAACATGATCAAATAATTATTATAATATTTTTTACTTCACTTTGAAATATTATAGTGAAATATTTTGCAATGTTGTCGCATTTATCTTGTTGAAATCCTCCAACAGGCTCTTTTTTGTAAGTTGACTGGTTTGCACACCAATAATATAGTGCAATAATAGAATAGTAGAATAGATAGTAAAATTATGCAATAGAATGGCCAGAGTAAAATAGTGCGACAGTACAATCAACAGCGGGGTGTATTAGAAGGCTATGGTGAAGAGGTATGTTTTTAGCTTATTTCTGAAAATATTAAGAGATCTAGCTTCCCTAATGTCCATAGGTAGTGTGTTCCATAACTTTGGTGCATAGTTAGCAAAGGCTGCATCCCTGATTTTCTTTAGACTGTGGCTTGGAACCTTCAATAGTAGATGATCGTAAAAGGTTTATACTTTGTATATAAGGAGGAGGACCTTGAAATCAATTCTAAATGTTACCGATGATTACTGATGTAAACAGGGGGATCCTGATGTAAACAAGACGAACGTCTTTCTCTGGTCTGCATCCCCTTAACAATTGTATGTATAATTGTATGTAATTGTATGTATAACATCGGCCAAATTTTTTTCATAGTTTGAATGCGGCAGCTGGCTCCGGAAGTGTCAATGATCCGTGAACCGTGAGTCGAATCAGTTAATCGGTTCATTGTCGTGAGCATGTATCGAATCGCTCACTCACTGAAATGATCTGTTTGGCACATCACTAATAGCAACTGAGGTTATTCCCAATCAGTGGCGTAACTCTCTCTCCAGGTGTGCCGGGGACAGATTTGTGGGCGTGGCGAGTGACGTCGTTAGGGGGGGGCCCCCCCCTCTCTACCTCGATTTTTTTTAATACCAGGGGTGCAATACCGCATTTTCCCAGGCGGTGGCGCCATTTCTCCATGTAAACGACACACTGAGCTCATACATACAGAATTTCCATTGCATTCAGAGATCTCCAGGTAATGGTCTTTGCTATGGCAAATTGCTCTTAGAAATGGGAGTCAAGCAAACTTGTTAAAGTGTACAGCATGTGAATCAAATGTGGGATTGTTGTGACAAAGCTACAGCATAGAATTCTAAAGAAGCAAATCAAAATCCTTACTCCTGATTCCCCCAGTTAAAAGAGTTTCTCACACCAAGAAAACCTATTTTATCTTTTAGTGGAATGAACATTGCCGGCATCAGAATACATTTGACTTCTGGTCTTCATATAATCTATCAACAAAACGGGGGGAACAGAATGAAGAACAATTAAAACAATTTGCGATCATGAAACGTTTGGAGTCTAGAATATCTGATGAGTAATCGGTAAACATTATTCTTTTAAGTATAATTTTCTTCTATGTCACACACACACTGTAGGCATGCGTTCTTCATGGGACTAAGTGCAAGCCCAGATAAGTACTCGCTATTTGCATATCAATAGCGCCGGTCGTATTTAACACACCTGACGACCGGCGCTATTGATATGCAAATAGCGAGTACAATCCCAGTTGATTTCAGGAACGCACCACTCACTGCACACACACACACACTGCTGGTGTCGTCACTGCTGCTGGTTTAGCTCTAGATAAGGGCAAGAATGCGACCCCCATCTACTCCTCTTTGCATAATAATAGGACAGGTAGTCAGAAGGGGGGGGGACATAACTGCATTCTGAAAAAATGCGGGGGACACATTCCAAAGACCCCCGTGGGAAATACGCCCCTGTTCCCAATGTTTACAGCAGAGCTGTCACAATTATTTCCCATGTTTACGGCAGACTGTCGCAAACAATAACAAGTTAGCAACCGAGCGCGGGGTAGAGAGATTAGAGCAGAGCCAGCTACACCAGTGTTTACAGCAGAGCTGTCCCAAGTAGCGTTATATGAAAATTATTGTAACAAACTTTTGTTCGAAACGTATCGTCTGTGTTGAAGAGTGTTGTGATCGACTGGTGTCTGTTGTCGCATTCCTGACCTGACGCTCAGAGTAAACCTGTAGCTGCAGCTAAACTAAACTCATGTGTTGTAAATTTATTGTTATAAGGAACCCAGTCCAGACTGCATCCCCATAACAATTGTTTGTATTGAGCCGTATTGTACCCATTCTGCAATGTGTTAAATAACGTTTGCATCCATTCATTCTACTAGCGTTAACGTTACCACATTATTACGTTAGCATGTAAGCTAACAAAATCGCCCATGCTAGCCTCGATGCTAACTATACATAGAGAATGCCATTCACATTAGCATGTAGCTAAGAACACCGGAGATCTTTTTGTGAGACTAAACTATCCGCTCTTGGTGGTAAATTGTGTTGTTAGTTTTGTTTCAACAAATGAGAGGCAGAACACACAGTGAATGTATCCGTTTTGTTTATTGCACTTTCTTTGCTGAAAAATAAATGCTACGTTGGCTAAATGGCTAACGCGAGGTATTTAACACATCTGGCGCCAATAACGTCGTACAACGTGTTTCAAGGTCATGCTAATTCTGCCAAACTACGACGTTATTGATATCATATTTCATTTTTTCGCCATGGTATTCATAATTCCCTCACCCAGCCTCGGCTGATACAGTGGGAGCCTGCACAACTCTGCAAAGCTTCAATACTGCCGCCTGGTGGATGATCGGCGAGTTACAACCGGAAATGGATCTCTGGTGATCTCCGTGCATCTCGAAAATGCGTCCGGCACTCGCATATTGTTGCGGGACTCTAGACACGCATCCGTGTATATGGATCGCTGCCATAACTCAATAATCGATATGATTTGGGCGTTTATTATTATTATACAAACCGGAAATGGATCTAGTAGATCGCTGTCAAATACGTGGGATCTTTTTCCTCCAGTCTCATCTGCGAACGGTAAGAGGACAGTAACGATACTTTCAGCGTGTTTGGTTATTATTATTAATGCAAACTGCTCTGATCAATATATCACCCATACTCAGGGCCGCCTGGGAGAAATGCGAGGCCCTGTGCGAGATTTAAACGCGAGGCCCCCCCCCCCCCAAAAGGTAAAAAAAAAGAAAAATTATATATATATATATATTTTTTTTTTCATACATATATATATATATATTTTTTTTTCATACAGTCAACATATTCTTAAATAATGGCGCTGCCTGCATGATACAGTCAACATATAGCAAGAGAGAGAGCGAGAGAGAGCTCCCGTTCTACAGTCAATATACAGTGTACAGAGAGAGAGAGAGAGAGAGAGAGACACATTGGAAAGAAATTGAAATGCTATTTGGCCCTAAACAGAGAGTACACAGTGGCAGAATACCTGAGCACTGTGACTGAAGATCCTTGACTAGGTACAGACTCAGCGAGCACAGCCTAGCCATCGAGAAAGGCCGCCATAGGCAGACTGTGTGTGTTAGAAAGAGAGAGAGAGAGAGCATGTGTGTTTGTCGTGTGTGTGTTAGAGAGAGAGCATGTATGAGAGATCCAAAAGGACAAAGATCAACACTTAAATCCAAAGAGAGAGAGAGAGAGACACATTGGAAAGAAATTGAAATGCTATTTGGCCCTAAACAGAGAGTACACAGTGGCAGAATACCTGAGCACTGTGACTGAAGATCCTTGACTAGGTACAGACTCAGCGAGCACAGCCTAGCCATCGAGAAAGGCCGCCATAGGCAGACTGTGTGTGTTAGAAAGAGAGAGAGAGAGAGCATGTGTGTTTGTCGTGTGTGTGTTAGAGAGAGAGCATGTATGAGAGATCCAAAAGGACAAAGATCAACACTTAAATCCAAAGAGAGAGAGAGAGAGAGAGAGAGACACATTGGAAAGAAATTGAAATGCTATTTGGCCCTAAACAGAGAGTACACAGTGGCAGAATACCTGAGCACTGTGACTGAAGATCCTTGACTAGGTACACTCAGCGAGCACAGCCTAGCCATCGAGAAAGGCCGCCATAGGCAGACTGTGTGTGTTAGAAAGAGAGAGAGAGCATGTGTGTTTGTCATGTGTGTGTGTGTGTTAGAGAGAGAGCATGTATGAGAGATCCAAAAGGACAAAGATCAACACTTAAATCCAAAGAGAAGAGGGTCTATACCAGAGAAAACAAAGCAGCAAGGATCCAATGGCCGACATCAGCTAAATAGGCTAGCCAGGTACTGTGACACCAGGCCACACACAGCTTTGGCCAACGGCCCAACGCTACACAAACGACCAAGACATTCACACACAGCACATGTCGTATCTCCAAATGTTGTGAAGTAGCATATGTTTTGCCTGGAAAAAAACATCGTTATTAACAAAACATTCGGGAGGGGAAGGAAGGAAGAGTGGGGTAATGTCATTACATTTTCATTCATCTTACCTGCACCAAGGAACGCAGGGCGAAAGGCCGCAACACAGGTCTCCACGTTGACGAAAGGCCTCTCGCTGGCGGGACAAAAATAAGCTATGCTATGGCCGGAGCCTTGTCATGGTGCAGGCCCGACTACATCTTCTGTCAAAGATGATGTCGTAGTCAGAGTGCCAGAACCCCCTGCTATTCTCACGGCTAATGTCAATGGTCGTAGCACAAGCTAACAGCTAACTCTAGCCTAGGCTAACTGATAGCATCAAACTAACGTGCCGTGCGCAGCCGGCAGCTAACGTCGTAGCTAAACAGCTAACTGGCTAACACGGCTATCGCTAACCATTAGCTAACGCAGAAGCAAGCTATGCGGCTACCACTGAAACTACAACATTGAGAAAAGCAATACAGGCGCTGACACCAGGCCACACACCGTTAGCTACTAACTCCATACTACAACAGCTAGTCGACCAGTTTGGCTCCAGAGAGAGAGAGAGAGAGAGAGATCCACGGCGGGAATATAATAGGTTGCATGAACTCACCATAACGCAGTATCAATGGTAAAGTTGGAAGGAGACTTTCTTGGCCCACGGTGTAATTTCTTCTGATCCATGCTGCTTTTGAAAAGACATCCACTCGCTCCTCTGAATAGCGCTGAATTAGATCCCTGTACCTCGTGTGTCCGAGAAGAGCCCGGAAACACTATCCTAAAATCTGTAGAGCAGCAGAGCCGCAGAAACCGGAACACTGCAGTCTGCAGAGCCGCAGAGGCAGGAACAAGTCAGACACATTCTACAAACGTGTCTAATGTGAAATATATAAGCAAAACTAGATTTTAGGTCTGTGATGAAAAAGGGCCTCGCGGGAAGGGGGGCCTCGCAAAAAAAAAAAAAAAAAAAAAATATATATATTTTTTTTATTTATTTTGCGAGGCCCCCCCTTCCCGCGAGGCCCTGTGCGACCGCACTGCTCGCACACCCCCTGAGGCGGCCCTGCCCATACTACATAAAGCATTTACTGACTATCACGGAATTATAAATGACCCCCCCCCCCCCCCCCCCGTTCATCCGCGATCATGTACAGTTGAACATTTTAATATAGCGTTTATCGGCAACAAACGGCAGTTGATTATCTATATATGCGTTTATGCCTATAACTCACGTTCTAGGAATTACTGCAGAAAACGATAAAAACATATATTTATATTCTAGACGGTATTTTCGTATGAATCTATGAATGAAAAAGTATAACGTTCCTACATCCTGAACGATAGATACTCGATGTTGAATGGGCCATAGTAATGTCAATTTAGCAATACAATTTAAAAAGTTATAGCCCTGCAAAGAAGGTGAACATCTCCATAGGCTTAGAGTGGTGGCAGAGAGTGGTTGAGACGGGCAAACTCTGTGGCAGTTAATGTGTTAAAGATGGTGACTTTGTTGTTTTTAAGCAGTAAGTGTAGTGAGCGTTCAACCTTTTCTGATTGGTTGAAATGGCCTTCATGTCTGAACAACATCGCCACCTACTGCTTTGGCATTGTACTACATGCATATGACTTCACTCGGTGCAGGGTTTAAACCAGTCGTGTGGACAGTTTTATTTTTTTGAATAATAAAAAAAAAACTGTCATTAATACCCGTGGACGGGGCCTAGTCAGGGGAGTTGTTTCTCCATGGAGTCCTGTAGGTGTAGGTAGGGGGGCAACAACTCAGTCACTTCAGCTGGTATTGCTGATTGGCTCAAACACTGTCTATAAAGCTATACCAGTAGTTGACTATAGCACCCACCCGCGTGTATATTTTACCCAACAGAGTTGCACTTCCACGTTCTGTTTGCGTGATCTGATTGGCCACTGAAGTTTTTTTTCAGCACCAATCGCGTTACTCCTAACAATCGCGCCAGCAGACTGTTACCCTAACCCTAACCTTAACCAATTTCGAAAGAGCGACTTCGAAAGAGGCACCAAGCTTAACCAGTTTGTTAGGAGTAACGCGATTGGCGCTGAACGTCAGTGGCCAATCAGATCGCGCAAACCGAACGCGGAAGTGCAACTCCGTTGGGTAAAATATACAGGCCACCCACCCAGCAGTGATTTAAGACCGGAAGTAGAAATACAGATTTTTTTTTTAAATGGCTTGACAGCATCCTTGTGAGCATTGTGCTGTGATTGGCTGAGATGCTCTCCATGCTGGCTTCTGCCTCTAGTGTTTGTCAGATCTCTGTACACAGTTATAGATGTCTGTACACATTTACAGATCTACGTACGGATTGAGATACATTTACACAGCTCTCCACACACATTTACAAATAATATTGTAACAATAATGGTCCCATGGAGTACATGAATTGCATGAATACTACCCCATACTGCTAATTTTTGTCCCCCACTGTCAGCTATTCTGGAAAGAATGTCACTTGGCCTGGTAACATCGGTTTCTATGGAGGGTTTCTGGTTGATGTTCTACAGGTTTCCAGGAACAACAAACTATTAGGAGTGGGCAGAACCTTAAAGGGGCATACAAAAACAATGCTGGTTTTATTTTGCACATAATCTCACACACATTCAAACTTTTTGCACACATTAATTTAGTTTGACACTTATTGAGAGAATTTATTTGAATATGGCCACCAGTGATGTTATCGACGGGGACATCGAATTATTGTGTTAATTACAGCACCATAAAGATTTAGGGCTTTGTATATAAGGAGGAGGACCTTAATATAAATTCTAAATGTTACCGGAAGCCAGTGCAGAGTAGCTAATACTGGACTGAGGTGCTCTCTCCTATTGGTTCTAGTTAATAGCCTAGCTGCAGAGTTTTGAATGAGTTTGGAGTGTTTTTTGGGAGGTCCGTAAAGAGTGCATTACAGTAGTTAAGTCGGCTTGAAATTAAGTCATGGATAAGTTTTTAGCATCCTTTTGATTTATAAATGGTCATACTTTAGCTATGTTTCTAAAGTGGAAGAATGGTGTTTTTGTCACCTTGTTGATGTGGGACTTATCCAAGTCTATAATAACACCAAGACTTGTAACTTCAGGTTTAATCCAAGGAGTAAGTTGCCTCATTGCTCGGCAGCATTTCTCTTTCTGCTATAGGGCCGACTAGTAGGATTTCAGTTTTGTCCTCATTTAATTTTAAGAAGTTGTTGCTCATCGTCCATTTAGTTTATTTCTAAAAAGACAGGCAGGAATGGAGTTAATGGCTGCAGCATCATTTGGTTCAACAGATGTACTATTGTGTGCCATCTTCTATCTATGACGCAGTTCTCTAATGATGTCCCCAAGTGGCAGCATGTATAGTGAGATTAATAATGCACCAAGGCAGCTCCCTTGTGGAACTCCAAAGTAGGAGTCATGTTTCTCAGAAATATGATCTCCAAGCCTAGTGTAATACTTTCTCCCAGTTTTGATATATGTTCCGAACCAGTTTAATACATAGTGGGAAAGACCAACTAACCTTTCCAGACAATGAATTAGGATACCATGGTCAATCGTGTTGAACGATGCGCTTAGGTCTAAGACGACAAGAATTGAGACCTTATTTGCATCATAGTTCAGTTTGAGGTCTCTAATTATTTTTTAGTAAGAGCAGTTTCAGTGCTGTGGTGTGCTTTTGTTCTTTTTGGCCTTCAGTGGCACAACAACGTCTAGAGTAAATGATAAGGTATTGCTGTGATTTTCAATCATGCAAAAAGAACAGTTCAAGCTGTATGGCTCAGATAATCTCATCATATTAGAGAACCTCTCCTCTGCCATGTCACTAGTGCCATTCTTTTAACTACGTTCTATCTTTTGGGCTTTGTCAAGATTAGGTTGGCATCAAAGAACACACAGTGATTGTCGGATATAAGTAATTTGATTACTGAGACCTTATCAATGTTCAACCTTGTTGTTATCACTTACGTCTAGAGTGTTACCATGCTGAGTGTGTTAATTCACATGTTGTATGAGCTCAAAGCTGTCATAGGTTGATAAGCTCAATAGCCTTGGGGTCATTCTTCTTATCAATATGTATATTCACGTCTCCATATAGGATTAATCTTTCACATCTAATGATGCCAAGTGAGATCAGCTCCGAGAATTCCTGCAGAAATAGTATTTTGGTGGTCTGTATAATGTGATGATGAGCAAAGAGTTCAGATTTGAGCTCAATAGCAAGATATTCAAATGATGTAAATTCACCCAGGTCAATGTCACTACATACAAATGATGTGGATAAAATAGTGGCAACCCGGGCGGCTACGTGGCGTAGTGGGCAAGGCGCTCGCCACGAATGACGGAGACGCTGGGCTCGCCTGTTCGAGCCCAGCGCTCCACATTGCTTTCAGTTTAGCTGGTCGTTCATACTAATACACATTGGCCGTATTAGGGGGTGGGAAACTGATGGGTGGGGATCGGGCGTTGTAGACCTCCTACAGGTCGGTTGGTGCGCCTGCGCAGTAGAATCAGGAAGTGTCGGGGGCAGCGTGAGCCTCCCACGCGTTACTCCTCGACACTGAGAGATCGAGCTGCGCAGGTGAAAAGATGCGACTGCTGTTACCTCAAGTACCGGAGGGGACTTGTGCTATGTATGACTTAGTCCACATTGCAGCCGGCTTGTGGGAGGCAAGAAACGGCGTTCGTGACAGGGGAGGGTTGAATTGGATGATACGAAATTGGGATGGGAGAAAATATAGAAAATGGGAGAAAAAGTGGATAAAAAAAAAAAAAAAGTGGCAACCCCTCCCCCTTTCTTATTTTGTCTGACCGATAATATTTATATTTTGCAGGACGGGTCTCTATCAGCATTTGTCGCACCAGTAATGTTTTTTATTTGATCAGATCATTTTTATTTTTATTTTTAAAGATTTATTTTTTTAGCGTTTATCGCTTTTTACTACTGGGCAGTCCAGTAGAGAGAGAGAGAGAGAGAGAGGAAGAACGGGAGACGGAGTGGGGGGAAGACATTCGGCAAATGACGCCGGGTCGGGGAATCAAACCCGGGTCGGACGTGCCGCGACGCAGCGCGTTACATGGTTCGCCACTTGGGCGCCCCATTTTTATCAGATCATTGATTAAAAAAGATTTGTTAGCCAACTATCTGACATTAACTCATTCAGCGCCAGCTATTAGACAGAGCCCGTCATAGCAAGACCACGCTTTAAAAGATAGGAGTGCGTCACCTTGTTTGTAGAGCTATAACTATATTATAGCTATGGATACAATACTATGGCCCATTTGACATCACCCATTTGACATCACCTATCTATCGTTCAATATGTGAAAAAGAATAAATGTTTATCATCCAAACGTTCCCGTGTTATACCGTGGTGAATATAAGTATGGTTTTAGAGCGGTCTGGGGTAATTCCCGAAATGCTGAGTTATAGCCTTATACGTCAATTCTATTATAGACGTTGCAGTTTCTTGCCTCTACACGCTATTATTCCGAAATCAAATCTATATCATAGGCATTATGTTCCATCATGAATGCATGAAGGGGGGGGGGGGGGGGGGGGGGGGGGGGGGGGGGTCGTTTCTGATTATTTGATTGGCAGTAACTGCATTCGTATTGAAAACTAAACGTTTATCAGCCCGATCGGTATAAAAGCATTGCAGGATCAAGCTCAAATTGATGTCAGATAGTCCTTACCTGTGATCGGGAGTATTCCAAAAATAATATTCCAATTGTTATATAATAAGCTATATAAGCTATATAATTGTTTTAATAATAACAAAGTTAAAGTAATGTGTCAAAATCAACAAACTCCAAGGCACTCTCTTTAACTATTAAAATGCCTTTATTATTGTGCCATTGGTCATATTAAACCTTTAAAAACAGATATGCGTTTTCTGCCAGATATGTGTTTGTCTTTGTTGTGCACTGCAGATGACTCTTGCCCCTTTTAAACAAATATGCCGTTGTAAAGAAGACACCTCAATATGTTGGCTTTGCTTTTTACACTGAACCAAACAAAGTCAGCAAAATGCTGCACCCGTGTGATTTTTATTTTATTTTTTAAATACAGTAGCATGCCAGTCCATCTGGCATTCCGGAATCGGAGGCCTGACGTGTAAAGGCCAGTTCAGATCAAGATTTGCAACGAAACTGGATGCAACTTGCAAAAGAATTCCAAGACACCCGATTCTCCATTCTAGAACTGGGCCGTTCACATCAAAGCAAGACGGTGGAGACGTCTTAGCGAGGTGTGTCACAGCAGTAGTATGAATTTTACTTGGACACCACCTCTTAAAACAGCAAATAATTTTGTTAAACCATTATAAAAGTTGTTGCAATAGAGAAGAATAAAGATGCAGTGGATAAAAGTGGTGGTCCAGTCAAATCCACCATGGATCGAAGCAGCGCATCGCGGGTCTCCTGCCTATATGACACAACCACTAAACGCCTCAACCGTATTGTCTTACTCCATAGCCCCAAGTATTTGTGATAAACTGGATCTTTAGAAAATGACCAGAAGCTTTGTTTGGACACTTAAAGAAGAATGCGGTATGGACGGCAGCCTCTAGGTAGAGCAATACACGTCTGTGGTTCTGAAATGGGTTTGGTGCCTCTTGTTCTCCCTCCTTGGTGATCAGAAACACTGCTTTGATCTCCACTCCTTAATGCATCTTATTTGAACCCCCCTTTGTGCTTAAAAAAACCCAATAATAATCAAATGTTATATGGTGAGGCGACTTGCATCTCCAAAGGTGCTCACATAGTGATCTTGAGGACACACCTGGACTGCTGACTGTGCAGACGAGCTACTGGGGCAGGAGTCGCAATAACTAAGGGAGATATAATGCATTAAGACACTCTTTCGCTAGGCTTTTGAAAATTTGAACTTTTGTTTTTAGAAAATACCTGTATCTGCAATCTATTTCTGATGGCCCCTGCCTTTGGATAAACTGTATCTGTAGGCTACTAATCGCAGGTAGGCTCCATCTTAAAGGAACACGCCAACTAACCGTTTTCTCGGACAAGAAGATGGATGCCAATTTCCTCTCTGCGTTCAGTAGAAGGCTATCTGGCTGCAAGCTAACCTAGCTTAGCACAAATGAATGGAAGTGGATATGGACCAGCTAGCCAAAAATGCCTCTCCTGGAGTTTTAAGCTATAGGCCAGTGGTCCATATCCGCTTAGTAGTTGGTTAGGCAGTAGTTAACCTAGTGAAACATATTGTTGTAGTGACATGCAAAGTAGAGTTGTTCCGATACCGATACCAGTATCGGAAATGCCGCCGATACTGCCTAAAATGCTGGTATCGGTATCGGCGAGTACCCTCTAATGTTGCGCTCCGATACCATGACGTAATTTATCAACAACACTGCGGACGTTGGGCTCTGTAGATACTTTATATACTCATACTTCGCTGGGTGAGCATTATAAAACAAACGTGTGCTTAATCGACCGTGAATTAAAGTGTCAATTGCCATTAACAGCAGAGCAGATACTTTCTTAAAATGCCATTGTCCCGACAGCGCTGTTGACGGGGAGCTCTGATGAGTTCGCTTGGTGGCTGGTGTTATTAGCATTGAACAGCTAACCGAAAGCTAGCTTTGACGTTACCTTGGCTAAAGTTGGGGCTATTCACATAATCCAGTAATGGCTGCAGATCTGCAAGCAAAGTACAGCAAGTTGGCAAAGGAGTATTCCAAGTTAAATCACAATGTCACCGGCAGTAACGTTACAGTCTTTCCATATAGCGGTAGCTCATGCTAGCTAACATAGCTCACGGTAACGTTGTCATTGCACAATTGCACGTCGCGTACACAATTAATGACATGTTGCGGACAGCCATATCGGCGACAATGTTTAGCTTTTAGTGCCAAATGATAAGAGTCTGAGGCGGAGTCTCAAAAGAGAATGTTGAATATTTATTGTGCAAAAATCACAACAACAGAGCCTCTGGTACTAAACGGAGCCTTCTTGTGGAAGCAAGTGCAGCAACGAATAATGTCCGTGTGGAACTAATGTGCCAACAACCTTTCCGTGGGTGAACTCATTGAGATAGTTTTCAATTACTGATACTAATACTAATCTATACAATCACCTGTCGTTGAATAAATACCATTACTTTATAGTTATTACTAAAAAACAGTATATATAAAACAGTAGCTGTATTAAAAAAAAAAAAAAACGTTTTATAATTTATATAATATTTTTTAATTTTTTTAATGTATGCACTGGTATCGGATAAGTATCGGTATCAGCCGATACCCAAAGCTTAGGTATCGGAATCGGATCGGAAAGGAAAAAATGGTATCGGAACATCTCTAATGCAAAGTGAGTTGTGCCCATGCAAGCAATTGTGGATTACTTGCTGTTCTTGTTTCAGGAATGCAGATGGCTCCTGTTGTGGCCCCAGTCATAGCAATGCTGGTCTTTATGGGGCTGATCCTGATTACCCTCCTCATCTCTAAAAAACAAGGTGAGCAAAGTACATTTTTCAAAAACAGATTTCCATTGGAATTTCTTCTGCCATCATTGGACATATTTAGCTCAATCTTGATGTTTGACTATGGAGACTACTCGGAAACGAAAAGTAGAGTAATGTGCTCTTTATATTTTCATCCTTATGTTATTGTATTCCAACCGCCTCCTCTATGAAAACGGTGGCCCCGTGGCCTCATTTTAAACGGGTCATGTTCATTTTAATCACAAGTTCAGTGAAGGGTCTCATACT
This sequence comes from Notolepis coatsorum, assembly GCF_963971535.1. Taxonomy (NCBI): domain Eukaryota; kingdom Metazoa; phylum Chordata; class Actinopteri; order Aulopiformes; family Paralepididae; genus Notolepis; species Notolepis coatsorum. The sequence continues at coordinate 61,456,469 of NC_140177.1, read as the reverse complement.
CATGAGAGAATGTGTGGTCATGTGTTTTCTTTCATTCTCTCCCTAGGTTCATGGCAGCCTGGAGGTAGGACAAAAAGCACACTAGATGTTTTGTGTCAATGTGTTCTGTAGATTTATTATGTTACCAGGAATGTACAGTATAATAATTGACTGATAATTAAATATGAACTGTTTGTTGTTTGGTTAAATGAGCACCACCAAACAATATGGTGTGTTTGTATATATATATATGTGTGTGTGTGTGTGTGTGTGTGTGTGTGTGTGTGTGTGTGTGTATGTATATATATATATATATATATACTTCCCCTTTCTTTGTACAGTGTTACTCCTATATGAGAAGGGGAGTGTGAGAGAGATGTTAGGGTTTTACTGCTGAGAGGATCCAAGCCTCTTGGACACGTCTTTTGGGCTTTTAACCCTTTGAGGTGTATGATCACACAGGTGTGATTTAGAATTTTGAGAACTGAACATTCTAATGAAGATGTCATACTTGCCACAGGTCATTCATGGAGTTCAAGAATTCCAAGATAGAATTCTGAGGAAACATCTTTCAAAAAAACTTAAAAAAAAGAAACATCACACCTTAAAGGGTTAAAGTAATTTTTTACACCTTCCAATTTCCCACCTCCCGGTGTCTTGTAAAAATATGGTGTTATGTATAGAAATGGAAATCGACGCTCTGAGCTGTGAAGAACACAGAATGGCAAATAATTAAACCATGCATGGTGTGCGTCTGTCTCCATTATGATGAACCACTGGCTAGATGTACTATTGGACCACTGGTTGTGCCTTGTGCTGCCTTAGTTTTCTCTTTAGAACAGCACTTAATCTGGGGCGGCTACGTGGCGTAGTGGGCAAGGCGCTCGCCACTAAATCTGGAGACGCTGGGCTCGCCTGTTCGAGCCCAGCGCTCCACATTTGCTTTCAGTTTAGCTGGTCGTCCGTACTAATACACATTGGCCGTATTAGGGGGTGGGAAACTGATGGGTGGGGATCGGGCGTTGTAGACAGCGACTCCTACAGGTCGGTTGGTGCGCCTGCGCAGTAGAATCAGGAAGTGTCGGGGGCAGCGTGAGGCGCCTCCCACGCGTTACTCCTCGCCACTGAGAGATCGAGCTGCGCAGGTGAAAAGATGCGACTGCTGTTACCTCAAGTACCGGAGGGGACTTGTGCTATGTATGACTTAGTCCACATTGCAGCCGGCTTGTGGGAGGCAAGAAACGGCGTTCGTGACAGGGGAGGGTTGAATTGGATGATGCGAAAATTGGGATGGGAGAAAATATAGAAAAATGGGAGAAAAAGTGGATCAAAAAAAGAACAGCACTTAATCTTTACACTTTAAAACAGTTGGGCTACTATTTATTTAGTTGCCTGCAAATTTGGTGGGCTTATGGCTGGATGTTGAGGGCAATGTAATTAAAGGTGCTATAGATAACATTTGTATGTAGAATAATATTTTTTTTATATATATAATGCATCCAGAGTTTTTAGAAAGGTGCAGAATAGAATTATTGCTTTTCCCCCACATAAATGATTGGTTAATGAATTAACTCATTGACTGCCACGCTGTTTTCCCATCTTTACTCAATGGCGCCAGCGTTATTGACTATTTTCGCTATGTTTGCGGACCCATCGTGTGTTCTGTATTATGGCTATGGAGACAATAGTATGGCTCATTTGACAGACATTGTTTATAGTCAAACACTGACAAACCAGTTAATTTCTACATACTTTAGATCGAGATATAGCATGTTATATGCATATGCCCAAACCGTTTGGCTTGCTCGCCTGAAACCTATATTATTTCCAAATCAAAGGTATATATATGTTTCTTCACAAAATCATCAAGGGGGGGGGGGGGGGTCGTTTTACCTCAAAGCTGCGATCGTTACCAAAAGCATGTTTTAGGTTCGGTAAAATACGACATTGATCAATACCAAAGCATGTTTTAGGTTCAGTCAAATAGACCTAAAATAGACCATACCTTAGTCAGAAGGTACTCCAGGGCGCCCCAGTGGCGAACCACATAGCGCGCTCAGCCGCGACACGGCCGACCCGGGTTCGACTCCCGAACCCGTCGTTATTTGCCGAATGTCTTCCCCCCCACTCTGTCTCCCATTCCTCCTCTGTCTCTCTCTACTGGACTGCCCAGTAGCAATAAAGCGATAAAAAGCCAAAAAAATTAAATCTTTAAAAAGAAGGTACTCTAAAATGAATAATCCCAGTTGTTCCATCGTGATCGCAATTACTTGTGCTTTGGGTATAGCTATCATACAGGAAACAATAGGTTTCAGGCGATCAAATCTCCAACAGATTGCTGTGTTCTGATTCACTGTGAGGGGGAGGGGTTCCTGCAGCCAGATGCACAGAGAGAGACCCAGAGACTAGATACCCAGTTCAAAAGGTAGGCGATACTGCCACCTGGCGGGATTCGATCGTCATTGCAATTTTTATGTAGGCAGCGGTGCCAGGGAGACACGGGTAGGTCTGTGCGAGTGTTTAGAATGGGGAAATCTATCTAAAAACGAGAACTCGTTTTTGGCGCTGAGCGGTTGGATTTGAAACACGGGAATACTTGTTTTTTGGCACAGAAAGAGTTGATCATTTAAAAATGTTGGTGTATCTCCTCCCTACTTCCCATTTCCCCAGGTGGAATGTACCTGATTGGATAATGACATGCTGGTGCTCTAGTGCGACATCTAGTGGCTGAATGTTATATATGGCACCTCAAGTTTCTTTAATAGTTGTCATACAGAAGTACAGAATACTTTTATACAAAATGCTTCTTACTGTTACGCTCCAGAGACTGTGCAAGACAAGATAAGTATGAAATAAAATAACATGGTATAGCATGTAAATTAGAAGTAAAAAAAATGAGGTCAGTCAGTGTTCAGTATAGACATATGTACAATGTTCGATGCAGAATAGACGTAACTGAGTTACCATATAATATACAATATACTATGCAGTGTACTAATATACAATACTATATAGTGCAAGGCAGAAATGGGATGAGGTGCAATTTAGGTACAATTTACAGTAGGTGTACGAGTTGTAGTGCAAATCCTTTATCAATAAATATAAAGTGTAGTTTATGTAGTTTACCTTTTAGTAGTGGTAAGCCTGCACTCGTATAGCCTCGCTATATGAATTTAGAATCATGAAAAGATTACCACATATACAGTTTAGTTTATTAGGATCCCCAATTGGCTACAACATTGGAGCAGCTATTCTTCCTGGGGTCCACAAAAAGCGTACACATTGTGACTGCATCATAACATTACAAAATAAACGTGACAAAGACTAGAACACGCATGCAGACGAGACAAGCTCCTAAAAATATAATAATCAAAATATAGGAATTCCAATGACTTCTTTTTATGGAGAGTATCCACCAGTGTTTGGCAATGTTCCCCCTTTTTTTTCTTTTTTTTTTCTTTTCTTTTTTACTGATTGTCTTACGGTAACGTTATAAAGATTACCTCTTTCAACGACAAAAGCAGTTTATTCTCAAATACTGTTTTATTCAACTGCCACCACCCTGCACATCATCTCAGCTCAGCCCACTGATTCGGCAATAACTCTCACAGGGTCCCCCAGCAAGGTAGATCCATAAGGGTGCTTACTTCCTGTCTATTAATTATCCTATATCTATTTTGTGATGTGATCCTTTTGCCAAGGTATGCGTGATGTTATAGAGGATGTGGGAACAGGTCTGGTAAACGTCTTCCTCCCCCCACACCTGCAGGTTGTGTGTTTGGCCTAATACATGTGCATGTTTTCCTTGTCATTCCTTGCAGGGGTTATTGGCTCAGTTGTACACTATCCTACGGACATCACAGAAATGCCACATGGAACAAAACGTTTTGACTACCAGGCCCTCTAAGTCAAAGACCCATCTGACTATTGTCCTACCATCTATCCTCCTGGCTACTACCTTCCCCTGTATGGATGACCAGAATCTGGGCTGTAACATATCCATAAAGATTTGTGGCTCCTGCAGCAAGACTGTAATGGCGCTGGAATTTCCTGGCCACTTTACAAGATTGTTTGCACTTTACATATTCTAACTTTTACACTGGTGCTTTTGGATATACTTTACACACACGCACACTAGTAAATGTTATTATGTGTGTCAAGTCCTCCAGGAATTTGCACGTTTGCGATTTCAGCATTTCTTTTCTCCATGTAATTCATATTGCCCCTCACACTATTGTGGATTTTAAGAATTGTCATCAGTGTAATTTTATTGCTAGGAAGATATGATCTGGCATTTGGGACTGATTTATCAGTCACGTATTCCAGTGACTGCCATTGATCTGGCAATCGTCATCAGTTTTGGCACACATACTTAAAGACTAAAGTCACATTTCCAAAATCAAGCCCTCACCCCCAGTAATGGGATAATTCCAGAAGGACTGATTTCCACACCCTGCTAATTCTGTCAATGAGATAATAATTATTGTAGGTTAGATTTTATTGTTGAACATATTTTTGTGTTTTGATTTATATATTGTGTTTCCTGTTTTCATGATAAACTTTTACAGAAAGATTAAATAAAGATTCTTTTCATGACATCTTTGATATTTTTTATTGACTTGTATCTGGTAAGACCAATTAATCTCATTGTTGGGGTAGCCTATTATGAGTATTTCTAATTTGGGGGACTTTCTCACTATGATTAACAGCGATTATCCTACTTTCTACTCTACTACATTTAACAGGCAAGTAGCTACTTTTATTAAAGGGTTTTGCATACATGCAATCATAAATATAATGCACATATAACCATATATGACTTTACACCAGACAACTTAAAGAGGAAGCTATTGGGGCAGCCATAACTCAACTCTTCGGTTAGGCTAACCAATAATAATAATAATGCATCCAAAATGTAATGTTTGTATTGAAATATGAGGACTTGATGCTAAACTAATGGCCTGGGCTACTTTTATATCAAGTGGGCTGGGCTACGTTCCTCACGGTTTTCTCAGTTCAGATGGGGCTGTTAGTTGCTTGTGTAGGCTACTGCTGGCTGCTACCTATGCATACTGTATTCTGGCAAAATTTGCAATTGCAAATACTGTACATAATATTACTGCATTCTCAATGTTACTTACACTGGGAACCTGTATATTCTGGAAAAAATGCAATTGCACATAGTGTACATACTATAATTTTGTTCTGTATTGACGGCTTCTAATCATCTATCTTACACAGCCTATAAATAACTGCCCATACTGTACCATGTATAGATGGTGGATTTTTGATTTTTAGATTCTACAACAATCTCCAGTCCGATCTGAAGATCCAAAGCTTGGTAACACTAAATGTATTTAAGGCTATGGTGAAGCCCATTGTAACCACGTTTTCTGTGTGCAGATGTTTTGTTTGACCATTTTGTAATGTTGCTTTTGTCTGTAGTGTCTGTGTGTTGTTGAAACTGTGTTGCTGCTGTTTCTTGGCCAGGTCTCCCTTGTAAAAGAGATCCTGAATCTCAATTGGGACAAACCTGGTTAAATAAAAAATAAATAAAAAGAGTCTGTGCGCCGCTTACACCTAGGTACATTGCTGCTCACCATGTTTATATTTTATATATGCTATGTGCCACCCTTATTCTTACTTGTATTCCTATATTTTCCCTAGACATACAATTCTACCTGCAATGCCGTTTTGCTTTTTTACCCTAATGCTGCTCTGACACCCTAATTCCCATAAGGGGAAAGCATTTGGGTAGCCTACTTTCACCACTGGTGTCATAGCAGGGTAATCACAGCTGCAGCTAATAAAGGCTCTTGATAGGTGTGCAAATGAGCCTGTATTGATAATTGTCAATAGACAAGCTAACAACCCATTGAAAATACTAAAACAAGCTCGATTTACCTATAAATCTGCTGGTCGCAGCAAAAAAATGAAAGAAACAACGTTTACCTGGCTATGACATGGAAGGATCCATTGGGGTTTTCTGTATCATAACTACCCAAATTAATGGTGCAGTTTGTAATACCGCCATCAAATGCTATCACTAGTTCCACCTAGTGGATGTAAAAGGCTGTACCAAATACTAAAACTGATGAAGCTGTTATGAATGTTCTTATGCATATTGATCCATAATACAAGAAGTTATTAGCTATAATCTTGCATGATTTGAGTCAACTTGACCATAACTGATTTTATGCCTTTAAAAAATATATATGTGTAGCAGGGTGGATTATCCCTGCTTTGTGGGAGTGGATGTACACGGCCACCTGGTAGTGAGAACGCAGCAGAGCTGGGTCCGGCTGAGTCCCCGACTGTTAGTAGGCCAGGAATGTTGAAGTGGAGGTCGAGCAGCGGGAGTGGATGGGGCCTAGGATTCACTAACCTAGGGATGGTGCGCTGGTCCTTCTTGCCCTCCCGGGCGATCAGCAGTAGCTCCCCACACACCCACACTTCCCCCAATACTTCCTGGGCCCTCCCACACCTGATGGCAGTAAGGATGGATGATATATTCGCTCCCCAAAGCAGTACCCTTCCTGAATGATGAGTAGAGACCTTTCCCAATGAACTATAGGCAGGGGGTGGGGAAAGGGTTAAATTATAATGAGCATTACCCGGAAAGGAAAGGGTTAGATAGAATGCACATTAACAGACACGCACACAGTGGTCCCATTGAGCTCTCTTTTACTGAAAGTCTGATTCACGTTACAAAGATTTACACAGGAATGAAAGTTATTTCCGCACTGGGCACCTAGTGCTCTCGCTCTACAGTACGGACTAAAGTTCTTCCCACACTGGGCTAGACACAGTAATAACCCCTTCCCTTTAAGGGTTTATATACTGATTTGCTTCTCCGTAGGTGGGGAGAGATGGGAGGAAGAGGGAGAGGGATAAAGGAGCTGTTCAATGGGATTTTTATAAAAGAACACACATTATTACCACATTCAACTAAAATGACAGTGGGCCCACGTTGAAAATAAAAGTCCTATCTATAGCCGGCTTTCCCCAAAATAATAAAAGTCGGGGCGCCCCTAAACACTGTTACCAGCGTCAGTTCAAAGCACTGCTTCTCTTCGCCCTTAACACTTTGGATGCCACGCCATGTTTTCCTTTTTACCCCCTTGATGCCCAAACCCACTCCAATGTTAACTTAATATCGCCTAATATGTTTTAAATTATGGCTATGTGTCTAATCTGCCCGTCGCTTATCAAAGACTAATTTTCCAGTCAACATTGCCAAGGCAGATTGTTTTTTATCGCTTCATTTCCGTTTGATAGCATTTTGAAAATCACTCGTTTTCGCGGATAATCGTCTTTTACTGGAATATTCCAGAACGTTGTCATTTGTCTGCCTATTTATGAATCGTTTTCAAATAAACGCTAGATGATCGATAGTATATGTGTGCGTACGCGCATAATCGCTGCTCTTATTTCCTGATGGCTTTTACAGTGAAACAGCAATATCACATATAGTGGAAATGCTTATATCTGGGTGACAATATTGTCACAAGGAAAGAAGATATTACCTACCTGGGTTCCATCCTAGAGGCAAATCTTTCCTGTGACAAAATGGCATCCAATGTAATAAAAAAAGTCAACCAACGAACTCGTTTCTTGTACCGGATCTCCTCACTGGTAAACAAGAATACCCTGAAGACTCTAGCAGGAGCACTCATTCAAGGGTACTACGACTATGCTTGCACCTCATGGTACCAAAGCACCTCAAAGGCGCTAAAAACAAAATTACAAACATCTCAAAACAAACTGGTCAGACTACTGCTTGACCTTACTCCTAGAACCCACCTCACCCCTGCCCACTTTGACAACCTAGGATGGCTTAGAGTAGACGACAGAGTACAGCAACTTGCAATGGGCCTGGTCTACAAGATACACTACACGACCAAGGTACCCATGTACATGACTAAATACTTCCCAAAGGTCAGTGAATACCACGATCACAACACCAGAGGGAGCTCCACAAATCATGTTAAACCCAGATTCGGCTCAAACAAGGGACTAAACACGTTTCGCAATTATGCCACATCAATGTGGAACGCCCTACCCAAAGCTGTAAAGGAATGTGAATCACTACCCACTTTCAAAAACACTCTCAAAAAACACCTAAGGGAGACTGCAACTCGAAACTGGCCCCTGTAAATGTCCGAACACAACCCCCGCCAACACCCCCCCCCCCCCCACTCCTACCCCCCCCCCCCCCCCCCCCCCCCCAACCACCTCCAATGTACAGTCCCACCCCCACCTACCCAATCCAATGTACAGTTTCTACGCCTAATGTATATACTCTTTTCTTTCTGGACTCTTTTTGTATCACAAATACAGTACTGTAATTGCAAATCTGGTATGTCATAAATGTATAGATGTAGCAGTACTGTCTATCTGTATGTCATGTATGTCATATATGTTACGATGAATTGGAAATGGGGGACCCTGGTGGAAACAAGACGAAAGTCTTTCTCTGGTCTGCATCCCCTTAACAATTGTATGTATTGAGCTGTACTGCACTGTACCCATTCTGCAATCTGTTAATAAAGTTTTCATTCATTCATTCATTCATTCATTCATTCATTAGAGTAGACGACAGAGTACAGCAACTTGCAATGGGCCTGGTCTACAAGATTCACTACACGACTAAGGTACCCATGTACATGTCAAAATACTTCCCAAAGGTCAGTGAATACCACGATCACAACACCAGAGGGAGCTCCACAAATCATGTTAAACCCAGATTCGGCTCAAACAAGGGACTAAACACGTTTCGCAATTATGCCACATCAATGTGGAACGCCCTACCCACAGCTGTAAAGGAATGTGAATCACTACCCACTTTCAAAACCACTCTCAAAGAGCACCTACGCGAGATTGCAATTCGAAACTGGCCCCTGTAAATGTCCTAACACAACCCCCTCCAATGTACAATAAATGTCCTATTAAACCCAATAATACACGAGACCCTCTTCTTGGGACCAAGTAAGGTTTAGTCGATAATCCAATGTACAGTTAACCCCCCCACCGCCTACCCAACCCCCATCCCACCCCACCACCTCCAATGTAGTTTCCCACCCACCCCACCTACCCAACCCCCCCCCCCCCCCCCTCCACCCCTCCTACCAACCTCCCACCTACCAACCTCCTCCAATGTACAGTTTCTTCGTCAAATGTATATACTCTCTTTTTTTAGACTCTTCTTGTATCAAAACAGTACTGTATTTGTAAATCTGGTATGTCATAAATGTATAGATGTAGCAGTACTGTCTATCTGTACCTACCAACCTCCTCCAATGTACAGTTTCTTCGTCAAATGTATATACTCTCTTTTTTTTAGACTCTTCTTGTATAAAAAACAGTACTGTATTTGTAAATCTGGTATGTCATAAATGTATAGATGTAGCAGTACTGTCTATCTGTATGTCATATATGTTATGATGGATTGAAAATGGGGGACCCTGATGTAAACAAGACAAAAGTCTTTCTCTGGTCTGCATCCCCTTAACAATTGTGTGTATTGAGCTGTACTGTATTGTACCCATTCTGCAATCTGTTAATACAATTTTCAATCAATCAATCAACCAATCCACTGCACAGAATCTAGGCATTTTCTTTTTAAAGGGGGCACCAATGGTTACAGGCAGCAATACCTGTACCCAAGAATAACTAGATTTAATGAATGAATGAATGAATGAATGAATGAATGAATGAATGAATGAATGAATGAATGAATGAATGAATGAATGAATGAATGAATGAATGAATGAATGAATTAATTCATCATTCATTCATTCATTCATTCATGCATGCATGCATTCATTCATAGATAAATTCCGTACAAGGCCTTTATTTGCATCCGGTCATGGCATGGGTAGATTTTTCATAAATTTTCGCAGCAAATCGTGCATCTTTTGGTCGACAGGCGGCGATACTCATTTTATCTGCCAGTTTTTATTGCGAGAGTGACGCTGTTTTTTCACCAATCAGATCAATGCATGATGTTCGTTGCCATGGTAGGGCCATAGCAACCCCAACAAGGTTTGAACAAACCAATCGCGGGAGCGCATTCGGTCATTTAAACCAGCCGTTGTCTCCTTTGCAAGTTTGGAAAACTAGTTCAACGCGACTGGGAGAGTTGATCAAGGAACACGTTTCAGAGGTGAGCTAACTGCATTAACGTTAATGTTACCATTTCAGAATACTAGTTAACAAGCTAACTTGTTTTTATAATGAGTTTGCGATCACTTTATGAACTTAATTGTAACGTTTGCAAGCTAACGTTAACAGCTACGTTAAGTGGCTTGGTCTTACCAATGTTACAGGCCATCTAACGTAATGTTAATGATCTCATTAGCTAGCTAGCACAAGTTACTAATATTTTGCATGCTAGCAGGATACATGTTTTTTAACGGGCGAAGCTTGCTGTTGAATAACGTCAGTTTGTTCTGTAACGTGCCAAGCGTCGTATTGCATAACGTTAACTTTGTATCGTTATTTTTTCTGTATATTATATAATTTTTTTTTTATTTACAGCTAATTTCCAAGCCTGGATCAAACATGGCTCAATTTGGATTCGAGAATGACATCCACAGTATATTGAAGCTGGACATGCCGATCACAAACGCGCCCATGGCGAGATGGCAGAGGAAGGCCTCCAGCACGTCTAACGTCAGCGGTCTGTCACCTGGGAGATCAATGAATGGATCGCTGAGTACATCAAAGACTCCAAGCAAAACCCCAGGTAACTTGCTTTTCGATGGACCTGTCCGTTTACTGGTTTTCCTTCTGTTGGTCAGAGACCGGACATGAGATGTATTATTAGCCCCTTTCGAGACTGATGCACGCCAGTGAATCCAGCCCCTTGCTCCTCAATAGGAAACTAACCTAGATGTACCCTGAAGAACTGGTCCTACCCGAACCGTTTGTTATAAAAGTATCACAGAGAAATGTCAAAGGTACTCGCAGTTGCACAAGGGTCTTGGACAGATAATCGCTATGGTTTGAAAGCTCGGCGTTGCTAATAAACATTTAATTTTTTTTGTAAACTTGTCAACACTGCTCAAAACTGCTTTAGCTGCCTGATGCCGGAAATAAACTGTTGACCAGTTTATAAAAGTTATTTAAAATGTGGCGGCTACGTGGCGTAGTGGGCAAGGCGCTCGCCATGAAATCTGGAGACGCTGGGCTTGCCTTTTCGAGCCCAGCGCTCCACATTTGCTTTCAGTTTAGCTGGTCGTCCGTACTAATACACATTGGCCGTATTAGGGGGTGGGAAACTGATGGGTGGGGATCGGGCGTTGTGGACAGCGACTCCTACAGGTCGGTTGGTGCGCCTGCGCAGTAGAATCAGGAAGTGTCGGGGGCAGCGTGAGCCTCCCACGCGTTACTCCTCGCCACTCAGAGATCGAGCTGCGCAGGTGAAAAGATGCGACTGCTGTTACCTCAAGTACCGGAGGGGACTTGTGCTATGTATGACTTAGTCCACATTGCAGCCGGCTTGTGGGAGGCAAGAAACAGCGTTCGTGACAGGGGAGGGTTGAATTGGATGATACGAAATTGGGATGGGAGAAAAAGTGGATAAAAAAGTTATTTAAAATGTTTATTAGCAACGCCGACCTTTCAAACCATTGCGTTTATCTGTCCAAGACCCTTGTGCAACTGAGTACCTTGACATTTCTCTGTGTATATATATATATACACGGGTAAAGCTCCAGTGGAGTTGCTCAGTGGCCACTCGTTGCCAGCAGCTGTTGTGTTGGCTACATTTCACCCGTCCACGGCACGCTCCTATGATGCAGAAAGCTAGACTACGGTCCCATAGATGTAAAATATTAGATGCAGCATGTCATAATTAATTGCATTCTTGGATGGAACCATATGGCAGCCATCTTACCTGGTTAGTTAGAAACTTTCACTAATTGAAGTCAATGAGAAAAGTAGTCTGCAGGTTTTAGTAGTTAAAGGTTGAATTTACTTGACTCTTTAGTCTATTTTCTGATGACTACATCACTGAACAATTCACAATGTTCAGACAAGCTGATTTGTGATACCTTGGCCACTGTCCATCAAACAACTCTTCAATTATCAGGTGGCCAGCCTGCTGGCGTTATCTCTATGATGTCTTATTTTCATATAAGTGACTCTCTCTGCCCAGGTAAAAACAAAAAGCCCACCCCTTCCAAAGTGGGAGCAGACCGTTTCATTCCCATCAGAAATAGTAAACAGATGGATGTGGCTACCTTCCTTCTCTCCAAGGAGAATGAGCCTGTAGATGCAACCAACCCTGCAGGAACATTAGTGAGTGTCTTACTTATATGATTTAACGTATAGTGTACCCGATTGTCAATGATTCACTGTAATGATTAAACTTGGATGATTTATTTTTTAAAGGAAAACCAGAAAGCCTGGTCTGTGTCGCTCAATGGATACGACATTGACGAGGCAAAGATTTTGCACCTTGGAGGGAAACCATTGAATGCTCCAGAGGGTAATACAGTTATTGTTTTTTTCTGTACATTGTTTTATTTCATGGCTGCCCACCTAAATATCAAGCCCCACCACATATAGATTTAGCAAAGTGACATTTTATTGCGCTGCACTATTTTACTGTCTATTGCTTTGTATTACAGATTCAAAACTGTCTGGTATTAAACTATCAAACAAGAGCGACTGCCTTTTTTAAACTGTAGGACCTAGGTCTAGAACTGCACCCTGAGTGGGAGGTTCGAAGGGTTAAACTGAATTGAACTATAATTCGGCGGCACGGTGGTGTAGTGGTTAACACTGTCGCCTCACAGCAAGAAGGTCCAGGGTTCGAATCCCGCTTGGGGACCAGGTTTCCATGATGCCAGTTACCCAGGTGGGGTATCTCCCAGGCCTTTCTGTGTGGAGTTTGCATGTTCTCCCCGTGCTCGCAAGGGTTTCCCCCCCCGATAAGATAAACCCAATGGAAAAACATGCACAACAACAAGATCGCTAACGCTGTGGCGTCCTTGACGAAGACGGACAGGAGCACTTGGATTGGTCCCCTGGCGCGGCTCACGTGGCGCCTGTCTGCTCCCGGCTGCCCTTGGGGGGGAAGGACGACGGGATGGGTTAATCGCAGATACGCATTGTATGCATGGTTCGCATGTGTGCCAAATGGTGACCTCGGAGCAGGTCCTAAATTATATTATTATTATATTATATTATATAAACAAGGTGGGATGTTGGATCCTAATGTGAAACTGATTTTATGTGCTCATTTTATGCCTGTATTTTTTTCTGTTGTGAAGCACTTTGAGCTGCCGTTTCTGTATGAAAGGTGCTATACAAATAAAGTTGTATTACTTTTGTTGGCCGATATATTGTCCCTGAAATAATTGCCACAATATTAGTCATTTTATAACTAACGTGAGCAGCATCTCACTTTCTTTCGCCCCAAGGGCTTTAGATTGCATGCAAATGGGTCATATAGGCAACCTATTTTTGGGAAGTACAGCTTTTGACTTGGTGGACCTCTGAGCAGGTCCTAAATTATTATTATTACAAGTTGGGCTGAAAGGTTATCAAAACGGGCATGTAATCTATAAAAAGATTACATTTTGATATCTTTCCATTAGCTCATGCCAGGCATGTCTAACTACTACAGCCTGTAATTTTGATCGGTGTCTCCCTGACTGGAATAGGCAACTGGTAACTTTGCATAGTGTAAAAAAAAAAGTACACATTTATTCTCGGTCAAGGAAACTGGTGGGATATAAACTGCCTCCCTCGAGTAAGGCACCATCTTCACTTCGTGTGTCTGCCTGAGCCAGCTTCCATTTTACATTATTTTGTAAACTATAAATAAACATGCATGTAAACTAACACAATGGACTATCAAGTTCAGAAATAATCACCTTCATCTCCATAAGTCAATATTTAATTGTGACGGGCCTACCTGCCACCCATGACAAAAAAAACTAAATAGGTGAGAAACACTTTAGTGGTTGTTGACTTGACATCTCTGACTGGTGAAATTTAAGATGCAATTTGGGTTTCTAATTTTTGCTCTTGATTTGACAGGTTATCGGAACAACTTAAAAGTCCTCTACAGCCAAGTTACGACCCCAGCCTCCTCCAAAAAGACTAGATACATTGCTTCCATTCCGGACAGGATCTTGGATGCTCCTGAGCTCAGGAATGACTTCTGTGAGTAGTTTGTCAACACGGCACTAGTGATGTTCTATGACGAGGGGGGTGTAATGTGTGCATGCACATCTTCAATTGGTGTTTAGTTGATTCATGTATTCGGTGGCATGGCTACAACATGTGAATGATTGCTACAACGGCTCTGATCAGACAATTATTTTAATGCCTTTTTAAAAATGTATTCAGTGAAAGGTCCGTCACAGGATTTCATTTTCAATGCAGCCTTGATGCAACAATAAAAACCAAATGGAGACTTTCATTAACTGCTAAAAGTTGGCGATGGGAGGAAGAACATGCACACAAGAAACATGACTATTACAAACAGCCGAGTGATTATAATAAATAGCATATTATATCATTATTTTGGAAGTTTGCTTAAGCATTTGCATAAATTAACCAAGTCCTTGATTAGTGCCCTGAATTCACCCAAACTAAGTAGAGAATCAAGCCTCACCATAGGGCTGGGTGATATGGCCAAAAATGTTACCACAAATCGATATTTTTATTATTAAAAAAAAAAAAACATTTCTTAAATTATTATTTAAACAACAAATGTATGCTTATTTTGCAGCAATTCTTTGTTGTTGCCGCCATCTTTAGTGTTACAGCCCCTCACACTCCAGTACTCAGGCTGCAGCTGGTTTGAAAGCAAAGTGGCTGTGGCTCCAGGGGAGTTAAACAGTTCTGGCTCTGCTAGTTTCTTTTCTATCTTTTGGTGGACAAACCACCGCACACATGCACCCTCACTCGCGACTGGAGATTAGCTCTGCTAGCACTAGCACACATAGCCTACTGTGTACAGACTGTTTCAAACTATTTTAAATTGGAAGGCGAGGAAAATAAATCTCAATTTGGTCAGTATCGTCATTTTTTTTGACAATCAATTACTTTAAGTTGCAAGAAAGACAAGTCTGTCTCTGGTTTTAAAGCTGCCCTGTTGCAGGTCACAATACAAAAAAAAGATTTATCAATATTTTTATTATCTATTATTAAAATATATCACAATTTTTATCGCCCAGCCCTACCTCACCATGTGCTGCCAACTCATTCAGTTCATTCAACTCTATTCAGATCTGAATCTTCTAGACTGGAGTAGCCGAAACATTCTTGCTGTGGCGCTTTTCAACGTTGTCTACCTGTGGGATGCCGCTCGGGGAGACATAACTATGCTGATGAAGCTGGAGTGTGAGGAAGATTACATCTGCTCGTTGTCCTGGACCAAAGATGGCAGCTTCCTGGCTGTCGGCACCAGTGACTGCAAAGTTCAGGTGAGTGTGCCACCCAACACACGCCTTGTGGTCGACCAGAAAGGGACGTTTCTTAGAGCAGTAAAGATTCCTACACATGATTACAGGGTTCTTACTAGGGATCGGCTTGAGTAATGGTTTCCCAGATTGAGTACTCATGAATTACTTGAGTAGTGCTTGAGTAATTGTTTGGGAATTTTATTTTTCGAGCGCATCTTAAAGCGCATGGCGGCAGCAGTAATGAGATATCGAGTCTCACGGAGAAATATATTCACAGGACATGACTACTTGGAACCACCTTACACTTTCTCCGCCAAAAACGCTTTACAGCGATATTGGCCGCCATGCGCATTCTGCCAATACCGCTGTCCAGCGATTTTGAGATCAATATTTCATTTTTTCGCCATGGCATTCATATATACACCCACGACGCTGCAGCTGGACCCTATAGGTGACGGCAACGACGGCTCAATACCGCCGCCTGGTGGATGGTCGGGCGAGTTACACTCGCCTACAGGATATGGCTGATGTGCGTCGATTAAACTCATCCGGCCGTCGCATATCGTTGTATGACTCCCGACAGACGCAATGTACATAATGGATCGCTTTCTAAACTTGATAATCGATATGATTTCGGCATTTATTGCGACATACAAACAGAAATGGACCTAGGCGATCGGCGTCGTATACTTGGGATCTTTCACGGCCAGTCTCTTTGATCCATGGTAAGAGGAATATAATGTTATTTTCAACCCAATTGTGAGCAAACTGCAAACCGATCTGATCAATATATCACCCAACCTACATAAAGCATTTACTGATGATCGGGGAATTATAAACACCCCCCCCTTTCCTTCACGCATGATGAAGCATAACGTATACCGATCATATACAGTTGACTTTTTTAATATAGCGTGTATGGGGGGGAAACGGCAATCGATAATCTATATATGCATTTAGGCCTATAACTCACATTCTAGGAATTACTGCAGAAAACGATAAAAACATACTTATATTCTAGAAGGTATTTTTTAGGGATGCACCGAAACTTTTCTGCCGAAAATGGCAAATGGCCTTTCGGCTGAAAGAGTTTTTTCACCGAAAATATATCACCGAAACACAACGTGTTGTTGTGATGATGTCGCGCTTGTGATGATGTCGCGCTGTCGGGAGTCGCGCTGTTTCTATGTCAACTCTGCGCGCAACGCGTCCAATAAATGCGTCTTTAACATGCTTTATATCCTTATTTACTATATGCCGCGGTTAATCACTGAGTGATCTAATATGCATATTATTCAGAGCGAGAGGGGGGGGGGATTGTGTTTCTCACATTGACGCCGTCTGTCGCGCGTCTACTGTGTCGAGTCAAGCGAGCACATTCAGCTGGGGACTAGAAAGGTGCGCTCAGTAGAGCACAGATGTCCGCTGCGCAGCCAGAGAAAAGATGGAATTAATGTACTGTATGCATTCAGAAGTGCTGAATAAATGTTTTATGGACCCATAATAGTGATTATTTATTATTTAAGTTAAGTTTAGCCATAATCGTATATTTTTCCATAATCATAATGTTCCACAACATTGGTAAAAAAAAAATCTATTCTATGAATCATTTTCGGCCTTTCGGTTTTCGGCCAACTGTTTTCTATTTTCGGTATCGGTTTCGGCCAAGAATTTCCCTTCGGTGCATCCCTAGTATTTTTGTATGAATGTCAATATAGCAATACAATTTAAAAAGTTATAGCCCTGCAAAGAAGCTGAGCCACTCCATAGACTTATAGCGCTGGCAGACTGGGTACAATGGCTGGCAAGGAATGTGTTTGAGTAAAAAAAAAAAGAATTATAATAATAATTAAAAAAAAAACTTTCCTAAAGCATTTTATTATTACAAATGTACTCTGATAGAAATGTTAGGCCATACCACCCACGCCTAACTGTTCTTTTGAAGTTGGTGTCTATATTGCCAAGGTTTAGGCACAGATATAGAGGTAAACGGCTGGGGCTGGCAAGGAACCAGTGGTCATGGAACTTGACATTGTTGATGGGATGATTATGCTTATCCCCCATTCGATACCATTATGATACTTGTGCTGATTGGATGCGTATTGTGACTACAAGTATTCTATATTACTCGGAATTTGAGCATCAGATGAAATGTTAATTTACTGCTTCCCATTCTTTTATTTTTTCAGTTGTGGGATGTGGAGAAGATGAAGTGTCTACGCACCATGGCCAGCCACACGGCTAGAGTTGGTACCTTGAGTTGGAATGAACACATTCTGTCCAGGTACAATCACTCTTCTTTCAAACCTCCTTTTAAGGTCGCTTTCACACTAGAGCTGTTTGGTCCGGACTATCGGACCAGAATTCGATAGTCCGCTTTTTTGTGTTTGTGTGAATGCGCGTCGAACTCGGTCCGCGGACCAAACAGGCAAACTCTGGTCCGCTAAAAAACATAGGTCTCGGTTCGCTTCATCGGACCAAACGCAGACCAAATATAGGAAGTCGCCTGAACTATCTTGGGTAGAAGGAAGAAAAAAACACCGGCTTATTATCATTACCGCAGCGTGCAGCATTTACTGCAAAACAAGCACACTGTAGCCTAAACATGTCTCCTGATAAACTGTATCTTGGGTAGAAGGAAGAAAAAAACACCAGATTATTACCACGGCGCGCGGCATTCACTGCAAAACAAGCACACTGTAGCCTAAACATGTGTCCTGATAAACTGTATCTTGGGTAGAAGGAAGGAAAAAAAAACACCGGCTTATTATTATTACCGCGGAGCGCGGCATTCACTGCAAAACAAGCACACTGTACTAGGGATGGGTACCGAATTCGGTACTTTTGAGGTACCGAACCGAAACACGTCGGTACTACAGAGTATCGAATCAAGTGAGAAACCGAATAAAAAAAAAAATTATATTTTTTTTTTTTACTTTTTTTTTTTTTTTTTTTACTTTCTTTTCATGTCAACGTTCACACGCACAATATATGCTTACCTAGGATTTGACTTGATTCAACAACAAAGCAGTCGGAGCAATGACAAGCCGAAAACTGTCGAAATTGTAGTTATTTGAAGTTTGGATTTTTTTTTTACGACTGAGGTAGGTAAATTAAATTGACAGTTTTCGGCTTGTCATTGCTCCGACTGCTTTGTTGTTGAATCAAGTCAAATCCTAGGTAAGCATATATTGTGCGTGTGAACGTTGACATGAAAAGTAAAAAAAAAAAAAAAAAATGTTAAAGTACCGAAAAAAGGTACCGTTGGGTACCGGTATCGATTCACAGGTACCGGTTCAAATGTGAAAGGTACCCATGCCTACACTGTACACATATGGGCAGAAGACCAAATAAAACAGCTACTTGTGGGCACTCATAAACAACGCAGTGTACAAGTTGTTTAGCGAGAGGATGGTGGTAATGGGCTTCATTAGAACAATGGATCAATGCCATGTCAAAATAAAACTCCGCCTCCGCTGATCTGGAGTCAGACAGGGCTCGCAGTCCACACACACGCGCACACACACGGGCTCGCAGCCACACACATTTCCACTCTCTATTGTCCAATAGACGAGTGCCCTTTTTGACCGTGTGACATTGCTCAGAAAGTTTGGTGCGCTTGACAAATTGCTATGTGAATGCAGACGAACCAAATGATGAATGCAACAATGTTGCAACTTCACCACCGAACCCCATGCCCATGCTTTCCCCATGCCCTTACAGCCCTAGGCCAAGCTGCCACAGCCAGAGGCAACGCATTCTGCAATGGGCCACAGGAATTCCCTCTTTCCCCTACCTTCTTAAGGAACCCAGCCTCTTGCTGCCCCAGCTCTATTTCTCCTTCCAGTACCCCTCCTGCCCTCCCTCCAGCAACAGCCATACAGTAGCATTCTCCCCTAAATATCTTTCCAGAGGCTGCATTTTCACTCACACCGTCGCCAGAGGCAACCATGCAAGGTACCAACCTGCTCATCGGGAGCAATTGGGGCTTAAGTGTCTTGCTCGAGGACACTTCGACAAGCTGCCCGGGAGGAGTGGGAATCGAACCGGTAACCTCTGGATTACCAAACGACTGCTCTACCTCCCTGTAGCCCCCTAACATACCCCTCTCCTCATCTGTCGGCCACCCTAGCACTAGGGGCCAGCTTAGCCTCTTAAGGCCCTAGAGAGCAAACCATGGTACTGATGGCTTAATTTGTTGGCATTGGTTCAAATGTATCCCACTTGTCTTGAGTTGCAATCTCTTGTTCAACTATGTGTTTAAAATCTTTTCACTTAGACCCTTTACTCTTTGTAGACTCTGATTCTGATGCTAAAACAACTACACTGTAAACCTTTTTGGAGTGACTCCAGGGGCTGGAGTCTTTTCCCAAAAGACTTCAAGATGACTGATCTATTGTAGTCCATCTGGGGAGTTTTGCTTTTGGCTAAGTTGAATGGCTATAAAAATGGCAATGTTTTGGTTTTCTCAAAAAAAGATCTATGCAGGGTTGTATTGATGTGATCGGTTGATGGCACATTTCTCAAGTCCACTCCTCCCCTTCTCAGCGGCTCCAGGTCGGGGCACATCCACCACCATGACGTGAGGGTGGCTGACCACCACATCGCCACACTGACTGGTCACTCTCAGGAGGTGTGTGGCCTGAAGTGGTCCCCTGACGGGAGATATCTGGCCAGTGGGGGAAACGACAACCAGGTGTTCGTGTGGGCTGGTGTGCATGATGGCAACAGCAGCCAGATAGTGCACTGTTTCAGGGAACACCAGGGAGCTGTCAAGGTGAGCGGTTTTATCCTTGAAAATTCACTTGTGGTTGTGCTGTGTGACGGCGCTAGGGATGTCAGTCACAATATGAGAGTTTGATGGTACAATCATTATATATTTTTTGGATTTGATAAAAGAGCCTATAAGCAAACTCATAGAGGGAGAATGGCTTATAGTGGACATAATGATTTTTGAATATTGTTTTTCTGACCCTGTCGTAGGCTTTGGCCTGGTGTCCATGGCAGCCGAGCATCCTTGCGACGGGAGGCGGTACAAGTGACCGACACATCCGCATCTGGAACGTCAACAACGGCTCCTGCATCACTTCGCTTGATACTCAGTCTCAGGTGACTATGCTTTCCTGCTCTCAATACCAAGCGCCCCGATGGTAGACAGTCTTACTGTCCATTTAGACAAAATGCAACCATGTTCTTTTTCATTGCCGTGGGTATATGATTGACCCCCCCCTTCTGGTATAGTCTATAATGGACTATTGTTAATCTTGCATTGAATTGGAATGCATTAATCTCTCAAACATGCCAGTCTCCCCACTTGTCAGTTTGAACTGCTGGCCACTGGTGCACTGGCCTCGCCACTACTGCTGGAGAGGCTGCTCTCCCTCATGACAGACCAGAGAAATTGATAGTGTGAAGAGCAAGTTGTGAATTTCTCTTGACATAGCAAAAGTTTTATAAACATCCTTAGTCAGAAGGCTTTAATCGGCATGGTCCGCTATAAATAGAAATTCCTCAAAAGGCCTATATACCACACAGCACTCTCCGGTGCTGAAAACGTTGTCTGTGATTTACCAAATTTGTGTTTTGTGAATGACTATGAAGACGCAATTTCCATCAGCCTACAATTTTCATGTTTTGTTCTGCAGTGTTTCTGCTGCTTAGCCTACTGCACTTTTAAGAAGTTGATTAATGTAAATTCTTGTATTTCGATTAAACGCTTTATACATTATGTAAACCTTATTCATATTAGGGGTGGATGGTATATAAAGTACACCGGTAGGAATCTGCGCTACGGTATGGATTTTGACTATACCTTGTGACCGGTAGAGCAGCTCTAAAATAGCAATCCAGGGCTCTACAGTGCGACTATTTCACTCATTTGCCCCTAAAAATAGATGGGTGATGTGAACTGGAAAAATAATTTGAGAGTACAGAGGCTTTGCATAGTGGGCGTGTCGATGCGCAATTGTTTCATAATAGACACGGAGCAGAGCGGACCTTCAATTCTAGAAGCAAACTAGCTCTTCCTCCCTGCGTTTGACAGCTGTGACAACTTCTCTCGCGTGTCGTGCAGTTTCTATGTGTAATGTAAACTCTGCGACAGGTCCAATCGTCTAACATCCTCGCCATTCTGGAATGACCACGTCGCGCTAAAACCTTAAGCAATGTTGACTGTGGCTGTGTCTGCTAATCCTTCTGCTAATCCTGATTCTTGAACCCATTTCATTCAAAAGGAAGATATTGATGGACATTAGCTATAGTATAGCTCAGCAGCTGTATCATTTTATTTTGATTATTTACGTTTTAACGACAAATTAAGCCAGCGGTGGACCGACATAACAAACGCTGTCATTGTTTACTTGTGTATGGTTCCTTTTCAAACTGTCGATCGAAAGGGCTTTAAAGACATAGTCAAAGCACTGGATCCAAGATGTGCATTACCTGCCCGCAGACACTTGAGAAAAGGTTTAACATTTTTCTATTGCAGTTTTGCACAATACATTTTCTTAAAATACTATGTGAAACATGTCCTAGTAATACAAGAGTACAGTAATAGCTGCCATACCAGTGTTTTACCCCTTCAGAAGCATTTACCTTTTAAGATCAGTTAATATACCGTGATATATACCGTTACCGTCTATGCTTCAAATTATACCGTGATATACATTTCTCGCCCCACAATATTGTACCCTGGTTGATATTTGCAAACACTGCACCAAGAAGTAAACTTGGTTAATTTCTTTTAATCTTATATTTGAGAATGAGTATTTGGCTTAGACTAATGAGAACCTTGTTTCTTCTCCAAATGATGGCTTTTTAGATCTCTTCTCTGGTGTTTGCCCCCAACTACAAGGAGCTTGTATCTGGCCATGGATATGCCCACAACAACCTTGTCATCTGGAAGTATCCTTCGCTCTCCAAAGTGGCAGAGCTCAACGGTAAGTCGCTGGTTTGAAACCTCATTCATAGCACTGATTACACACAGATCCAACACTCAATCACATGGTCTGGCTTTGAATGGAATCCAGCAGACTTTAATTTTCAAACTAGTCCTGTACAATTTCTGTCTGATCTAAGCAACTCCCAATGCTCTTATTGTAGGTCACGAGGACAGAGTTCTTAACGTGACACTGAGCCCAGACTACTCTACTGTTGCCACTGTTGCTGGGGATGAGACTGTACGTCTGTGGAAGAGCTTTGAGTTGGACCCCCTTAAGAAGAAGACCAAGGAGAGGATGACCTGCAATATCGGCAGCGTCATTCATCAGTCAATCAGATAATGGACTTTGACCAATAGTGGACTTGACCTCAGGCAATTTCTTATTTGTTTCAGTTGTGTAATTATGTTCATTTTGTTGTGTACATTTAATAAAGACTTTCAACTTTTGCATTGTTTTACTTGTTAGATATTGCCTTTTCTGATTTACACGATAACTGCAATTCTTGGGAGAAATCAAGTTCATTGTATCATTCTCTTAAAGTGTTTATACAAGTGTGTGTAATTTATGGAATGTCAGGAAATGTGCAATTTTTTTAAGAGGATGAACAATCTCTTTTTTTTTTTTTTTTTTTATATATATACAAACTTACTCGCTGCTTTATTGGTGTTTATGGATGGCCATTATATACAGCAGGCAATGTAATTCCTCTAAATAAAAGGTTCTTAACCGTGTGTTTTTGTTTTATGTACTTTCACTTTATTTGCTATTAGGGATGTCCGATATTAACCCTGCATATATCGTTATCAGAAATTAAGAGTTGGGCAAAAAAGCAAATATCGAGCATCCCTATTTGCTATATCAAGGCCATTTAAATGTTAACATAGGTCTCTGGTTTTTGTGACCATTCATCACTAATGGAGGCTTTCATATTGAAAATGTAACAACCCATGAAAATATCAAGTCATTCATTGTGACTAGTCACATTGGCAGGCATGGAACTTGCCAAATAAGGCTCAAATCAATATATTGGGTATATCTTAGTGCCCTATAAGAAAAAGTGTTTTTCATTCGGTACATTAGTGGCAAATAAAAGTTTATGTCTGTTAGTTCCCCCAGTATTCTATGCAAAAACCTCCACATTGTAAAATCACAATCTGTCTTGAATTGGGGTAGCATATTTCAATAGTCTATCAAATAATGCTCTCACTAGAAAATAATTGTATATTACCCCACTACTCACTCCATGTATACTGTAAGCATATTTTGAGGGAATTGGTCTATCGAAATATGGCATTACGTTTAGTTTTAAGGAAGGAATTTTTCCACAAATATGCAAGGTAGCTAAGGTCACTCTACCAAAACTTCTCCCAACACTTTCAGCGGCAGCAGCTTGAGCTATCCTTGTACCTACTGCGCCACCGCTTTAAGAGGGATTTTCACTGTCGTGGGGTTTGGAGGGCTATATATATTCTATATTATAGCTATGGAGACAATACTATGGCTCATTTGACATTAACTATCCATCGTTCAACATGTGAAAAAAGAATAAATTGTTTCATGTATACGTTCGCGTGTTATACTGTGGTGAATATTGTATAGTTTCATTGTATTGTATGGCTAATTCCTGAGAACGGCGCTATGGAGCAATATGTGCATTTTGCTAAAAGCGTTAGCGTTGCTTGCCTGGACACAACTATTTCCAATTCAAAGGTATATAATAGGTATTCAGTTCAGCTTTCAATACTATTCTACCCAACAAGCTCCACAGTAAACAACACAAACTTGGACTGAACACCACACTATAATTGGATCTTGGACTATCCTAACAAATCGCACACAACATGTCAGGATTGGCAAGCACATCTCCCCCACCCTGCCCATTAGCACCGGGCTCCTCAGGGGTGTGTGCTCAGCCCACTTCTCTACACTCTTTTCACTCACGACTGTTGCTCCTCCTCTCCATCTAACCTCATAGTCAAATTTGCAGACGACACAACAGTACTTGGCCTCATCAAACGATTGATTGATTGAACATTTTATTAACAGATTACAGAATGGGTACAATACAGTACAGCTCAATACACACAATTGTTAAGGGGATGCAGACCAGAGAAAGACTTTCGTCTTGTTTACATCAGGTCCCCCATTTTCAATTCATCATAACATATATGACATACAGATGGACAGTACTGCTACATCTATACATTTATGACATACCAGATTTACAAATACAGTACTGTTTTTGATACAAGAGTCTAAAAAAGAGAGTATATACATTTGACAAAGAAACTAATTGGAGGAGGTTGGTAGGTAGGAGGGGCTGTTGGGGAGAAACTCTACATTGTAGGTGGGGGGGGGGGGGGGCGGGGTAACTGTACATTGGATTATCGACTAAACCTTACTTGGTCCCAAGAGGAGGGTCTTGTGTATTATTGGGTTTAATAGGACATTTATTGTACATTGGAGGG
This sequence comes from Notolepis coatsorum, assembly GCF_963971535.1. NCBI lineage: Eukaryota > Metazoa > Chordata > Actinopteri > Aulopiformes > Paralepididae > Notolepis > Notolepis coatsorum. Next base: position 61,431,656 of record NC_140177.1, on the reverse strand, counting down.
GGTTGCGTTAGGACATTTACAGGGGCCAGTTTCGAATTGCAGTCTCTCGTAGGTTCTCTTTGAGAGTGGTTTTGAAAGTGGGTAGTGATTCACATTCCTTTACAGCTGTGGGTAGGGCGTTCCACATTGATGTGGCATAATTGCGAAACGTGTTTAGTCCCTTGTTTGAGCCGAATCTGGGTTTAACATGATTTGTGGAGCTCCCTCCGGTGTTGTGATTGTGGTCTTCACTGACCTTTGCGAAGTATTTTGACATGTACAAGGGTACCTTAGTCGTGTAGTGTATCTTGTGTAGACCAGGCCCATTGCAAGTTGCTGTACTCTGTCGTCTACTCTAAGCCATCCTAAGTTGTCAAAGTGGGCAGGGGTGAGGTGGGTTCTACACTGTAAATAATGTGACTAGTGTTTACTTAAAAAAATTAAGGCAACAAAGGGACTCGTCATATAATTGAATAGATTTTAATCACATAAATTTGATTAAAATGTATTGAATAAGTGAACTAAATTTAAACCAAAAACTTAAGTGCATGTTAATAATAATAACAGTTAAAATGTGTTGGATTTAGTAATAACATGCCAAATCATGAGTTAATAGCCCAACATTTTAAAGTAAATTTAAATCAATTTCCCTTGTGAAATTGAGTTGTACTTGCAAAATTAAATTGGGCTATATTAACTCATGATTTGGCATGTTATTACTAAATCCAACACATTTTAACTGTTATTATTATTAACATGCACTTAAGTTTGCTTACATAAAAGCATTCACCAAAAGGAAATACATAAGCATTATGAATACCTGCATTGGTAACTAACCGTACTGATTAAGTAATCAAACAGGATTGCCTTCATTAAAAAATTCAAACAAATCATCCTCACTTGTAAATGTTACAAATTAAGCACAACATAACCCCACCCCACTTGAACTTGCCTCCCCCCCACCCCACTTGACTTGCCTCCCCTCACCCCAACACTTGATATTGCCTCACTTTTGGAGACAGCCTTGTACAATCCTGCTCGAGGAAGAGTTCATGGAAGACTTCGAATGTGTACCTGAGACCAAAGAGAGGAAGAAAACCAATGTTAGGTGCTTAAAATGAAATGGACAACAGTCTCACAACATTGTAAATGCCCCAACACTTGACCTTGCCTCGCCCCGCAAGGTAAAGTGTACACAAGGTGCACATTATAAACAAACTGTTCTGTGCCAATATTCAAAACCATGAAGCCTCTCCGCTCAAATTAGTATGGCTATTTGGACAAATCTGAGCTGAAACAACTATACTTACAGTATCCGGATAACTGAAACTCACATTTAACCAAAACTTGAAGGAAACAATGTTATTTTTGACAGTGACTTTTCCCTTTCACTCTGCAAGGGTCACCTTTCTTACCAGTATCTTATTCTTGAGGTTGGTCACTTTTGGAGACAGCCTTGTACAATCCAGCTCCAGGAAGAGTTTCTGGAAGACTTACCTGTACCTGAGATCAAAGAGAGGAAGAAAACCAAAGTAAATTGCATAAATAATCCAGGTTCACTCAAGGTAGGTTAGAAAAATGTAAAGGCCTTTAATTCTGTGTACCTTAGTTCCTTGGGATAGGCAAGATTCACTGCATATGCCAACCCAACTAGCATGGAGCAAGCCCTTGGGAAATTACCCAGAGCAGTCAGAACTTTCACGCCCTCTATGATGATACCGATGTCGTCGGGACCCTCTGATGTTTCCTTCTTGATTGTGTAGATTTTTGTTGTTTGTACAGCAAGGTCCTGCGACACACCATCTCCATCAGCATCCTGAAAGGGCACAGCCACAGGAGAAGGTCCTATAATTGAACATCTCCCAAATTCCTTCCTTCCAACCTTTGGACAAGAAAACCAATGGCCGTATTCACAAAACATCCTCAGGCTTAAAGTTGCCCCAACCCTTTTCTCTTTTAACATGTGCTTCAACTTACATCATACTCTTTTAAGAGCTGATCTGTAGATTCCCCAATGTACATCACCAAGCCGCGAATGGCAACATCTCTCGTGATGTTGATGCTCGGATTGCTTGGAGCCTGAAATGGCACAAATAATCATTATTCTTTAGTATATTGCAGTGTGGAGGATGTGAGCAACTGCATCAACTGTGGGCCTATGGACGCCATTACCTACTTCCTTACTGTTCATTGACTAGTTCAGCTTTCAACACCATAACCCCCCATACTATATTATTTGTACCATATTTCAGAGTACATAATTATGAAATGATCCCCAAAACATTGTCATTACTAAACCATGCATATTTAGTAGGCATAATTATAATAGCTATAGTTTATACAAGATTCTATGTGCTTAAAATTCCCCATCGACCATTGTAAAATATATGCATGAGTTTGTGTTTTTTGTCGCCTCACGCACACATGTGTGTTGTGTGTAATTACCGTCCATGGTCCAGTAATTATTATTAGAACTCAAAACACCAAAACTTTGTGGAGTTCTCAATAAGCTGGTCATATAGTTTTGGTGGACTCGGTGCGGTTCTGGGGGTGAAGTTGCAACATTGTTGCATTCTTCATTTGGTTCGCCTGCGTTCACACAGATATCTGTCATGCGGACCGAGACCTTCTGAACAATGTCACGCGGTCGAAAAGGGCGCTTGTCTATTGGACAGTGGAAATGTGTGTGTGGCTGCGATCCCGTGTGTGCACGCGTGTGTGTGTGTCTGTGTGTGGAGGACTGCGAGCCCTCCAGATCAGCGGAGCCGAGTTTTGACATGGCATTGATCCATTGTTCTATTGAAGCACATTACCACCATCCTCTCGCTAAACAACTTGTAGACCACGGTGTTTTTATGAGTGCCCACAAGTAGCTGTTTTATTAATAATATAATAAGCCGCGCGCCTCGGTAATAATAATAAACCGCGTTTTTTCTTCCTTCTTCCCAAGATGCATAGATAGATAGATAGATAGATAGATAGATAGATAGATAGATAGATAGATAGATAGATAGATAGATAGATAGATAGATAGATAGATAGATAGATAGATAGATAGATAGATAGATAGATAGAGAGAGAGATTAGATGCAGTGTGCTTGTTTTGCAGTGAGTGCTGCGAGCAGTGGTAATAATAATCACTTCCTATATTTGGTTCGCGTTTGGTTCGATGAAGCCGAACCGAGACCTACGTTTTCAGGCGGACTAGAGTTCGCCTGCTTGGTCCGCGGACCGAGTTCGACACGCATTCACACAGACCCGAAAAACCGGACTATCGAATTCTGGTCCGAAAGTCCGGACCAAACAGCCCCTGTGTGAAAGCGACCTAAGAGTCCATCTCAAAATAAACAGAAATTAACCAGATACAATTTGAAAACTATTTTCCAAACAGGTGCCCCACATTAACCAGCCGCCAACTGTGTATTTAAAAGGTCTGCAACTATTTCATACTCTTTGTAGAGAGAATGACAAGCTAACAATACCTGGTGTGTATTTCATATAAGCAATGATATTCCAGCAGTTTGACCACAACATCCGTGAAAATATTAGCAAACAGAAAAGTAATTGAAGAATACCTCAAGGATAGCCTTCAACCTCATCCCCACGGCACCACCCTTGGACTGGAAGAGGGCCAACAGCTTGGGAGTGTATTCATCCAGCTTGGACATGAACTGTGATTCAAGGTGCACCATTGTGATTCTTTGAAACTCATCCTGGAGCTGAAAGACAAAAAGGAACATAGAATTGAAGCCTCAAATGGTACAAGTACATTTCTTTTATTTTTTATCTACTTTTTCTCCCATTTTCTATTTTTACTCCCATCCCAATTTCGTATTGTCCAATTTTACCCTCCCCTGTCTCGAACGCTGTTAGGCCATGCCTCCCACAGGCCGGTTGCAATGTGGACGAAGCCTTGCATCACGTGTCCCCTCCGGTACACGAGGAGGCAACCATCTTTGCACCTGCACAGCGCGATCTCTCAGCGGCGAGGGTCTGCGTGGGAGGGTCACGCCGCCCCCGTTGCTTCCTGATTCTGCTGCGCAGGCGCACCAACCGACCTGTAGGAGTCGCTGTCCACAACGTCTGATCCCCACCCACCAGCTTCCCACCCCTAACACTGCCAATTGCGTTAGTATGAACGCCCAGCCAAGCTGGTAGCAATGCCGAGAGCTGGGATCGAACCCATGCATCTCCTGCATTAGTGGCGAGCGCCTTGCCCACTGCGTCACTCAGCCACCTGTACAAGTGCATTTCTAAAAACTGTATAACCATGAAATAAATAAAAACACAAAATGATTCTGAAACTTGATCCGGATTATTTTGAAAATAGTTGACAGTACACATTTTGAATTTAAGAGCTAAATATGCAAAACCACCAGTGCAGTCCTTCACAATGGACTAGGAATATACCTCCGAATTACCTCCGCTTTTCGGGGCTTTTTTACATTCTTTGCAGACGACTTCTGGTCAGCAGGGCTCTTGCGTTTCAGTGCATTGCACATCACCTCAGGAACACCAAAGCCTCTGAGCTTGGTGCGATAATTTGCCATCTTGTATTTGATGCTTTGTTGCCAGCCATAGTAACCCGAGAAGGAGCCGGGTTCCTTGAGACAAGGATATTGTGTGACAAGCGCTTCAGTAACAGCACTTATCTGTGCACTTGATGGATAGGCTGTATATGTATATATGGTTTCAGACAACTTTTCAAGTACGTCTGCCTTGACCTTTGAGGTAGTTAGAAGCGTTCCATTCTTTTTGTAGTCTTCAGTGGCTTTTTCAAGACATATCTGAGTTTCGAATGCAAACTGTGGAATGGAGAACTGCTTTGGCCATGGCTGACTTCGTTCTGTGGTACTTCGCTTAGGCAGAATAATGCTGTCGTGGGAGGTAGACGATCCAGACTCTGCATTTGCTGCAGTACAGTCTGAACAACATGCAGACTCACAGTCACAGTCAGTTCCAGTTCCAGAGGAACTAAGCAAACTTACATCAGAAAGGTTAAGAACAATCGGGGCGCTGTGTTTGATTTGGTCACTTTTCTTAAGAGTAAAGTACTCGTTGAATTCAAAGTCCAGATACTGAAGGGTGAAGTCGAGAGGAATAGAAAAGGTCTCCTTTACAATGTCTTTCAGCTCCTCCACAGTGGGGGGGATTCCCAATGGAAGGACCAACTTCTCGATCCGATCATCCATCACTACTCGGATCTTCGCCTCCATCTTTCCCAGCCTGTTAAGAATGTAAATAGACAAAAGTACAATAGCATCATAAGTATTTTATAGATGAGACCAGATAGTGCATGCATGCCATCATTATGAGTCATGCAATTGCAAAAAAAAAAAAACAGTGGGATAGTTCGGCAAAAATGTAATTAAATATGAATAAAAAAAAATCTAACCATAAAAAGAAAAGTTAGATGTTTGTGTATGCTGTCAATCATAGTTCTTAGAAAGAATTTCGTAATCGGCCAAAATCGTAATCGGCAGATCGGACTCTGAAATCGGCCAAGAAAATTGCCATCTGTGCATCCCTACTAAAAAGGCATGAAAAAAGCACACATTATATTACCAGATAAATGGGCTGAGATATAAATATTGTGATTAAGTGTTAACATAATGTATTCCAATTACCTAAAATACACAGCAAATGTGACGTTTCAGTGTAACAAAGCGTTTTCCTCCAACACTGTACGCAGCCAAGGGGTACACATCACCGAGTTTCTGCTGCTCCAGGAGTGTCATTTTTCCAGTGTCCACCAGTTGAAAAGATCTCAGATGCTCTTCATACCATGCAGCGAGTAACTTCACAATGAAATGTACACAGTTGTCCAAAATGGCTATCTGAATAATCTCAGCGAAGTCAGGTAGTCCGCCAGTAGAGCCATAGGACAAGATCATCCCAACAGTATACCTGGTTCCATAGTAGGCAACAGAAGTGGCCAACTGCACACTAGACAGAAGTGGTGACATTTCTCTTAAAGTTTCCTGTATGTCTGAATGCAGCACATCTAAAGGCATCACTGATATTTTTGTGACACACAAGGCTGGTTTTCCCACATCTGATGTCCCATGTGTAGCAGGGTGGATTATCCCTGCTTCGTGGGAACGGGTGTGCACAGTCACTGGGTAGCGAGACACAGTAGATCTCTGGCTAGCTGCACCTCCGTCTTTGGGTCTGGAGCGTCAACTGGAGGCTGGCAGTGGGAGTGGATGGGGCCCGGGATTTACAAACCTGGTCCGGTACTCTGGTCTTCCTCTCCCTTCCAGGGCGGTCAGCAGTACTCCCCAACACGCTCTCACTCTCCCCAATTACTCCTCTAACCCTCCCACACCTAGTGACTGAATTGTAAATAAATAACTTGGTTCCCCCCGCAAGCAGTACCCTCCCTCGTTGACACTAGAAACCTTACAGTAGGAAAGGGAAGGTTGAATAGGAAGGGGTTAATAGTATATATGTTACCCACACCAAAAGAGTTAACACTAGGCACAGGAATGGACATGCACACAGAACCCCATTTAAGCCTTTATGTTATTTGGTACTGTTACAAGGATTTAAGAAGAATGGTCGTCTAGAATGAGGTCTTACCATGGCTCTGGTTGTAACTCAATATCTTATAGACACGTATATTATACACCCACCTCTGGGTTAGTACCAAGACTAATATACGTCAATGTGTTGGACTCCTCACCCACGTCTGGGTCAGTACCCGGTATAATACCTCCTATCAGGCTTTAATTATATGGCAAGCATAATACCTCCCTAAGGCTTTGCTTATGATGCGCCAGGTCTGTAACTTCCCCACAGGGAAAGGGTTAATTAAATGGGAAAATAGTATTAAAGAACAAACATGTTATCACACTCAAAGAAAATGAAAAGACATCAAAAGGTAAGCCCACAAATACCAAACACAAGTCCTATATTAATGCCGACATATATTGTTTGGGGTACCCCTATAAAACAGGGGCACGTCCCCAAGGACTTCAAAATTGCGAGAGTGACCCCTCTGCACAAAAAGGGCAGCAAATTAGATCCAGGCAACTACCGCCCTGTTTCTATTCTTACCTCCATCTCGAAAGTCATGGAGAAAATAGTCTACGAACAGGTCGAAAAGTACCTGGCGGAAAAAAATCTAATCTACGAATTCCAATCTGGCTTCAGAACGTCCCACTCCACTGACACATGCCTCCTCTATTTGAACGACCACATCAAACAAGAGGTGGACGCGGGCAAATACTGCGGCATGGTACAAAAGGCCTTCGACACTGTCAATCACTCCATTCTGATGGACAAGCTAAAAGCAATTGGTTTTGATAGCTTATCAGTGAGCTGGATGCAATCCTACCTGGAGGGGAGAGAACAGATGGTAGAGGTAAACGGTACTCTATCCCCCCCCCTCACAGTGAGCTGTGGTGTTCCACAAGGAAGCATACTAGGACCGCTACTCTTCCTAATTTATGCAAATGACATGTCGTCAGCCTGTGACTGCAACTTGTTCCTGTTTGCGGACAACTCAGCCCTGCTGGTCTCTGACAAGAACAAGTTGCAGGTTGAAAAAACCCTCAGCTCGGAACTAGGCAAAATCTGCATATGGCTCGCTGATAACAAACTATCATTACACATGGGCAAAACAGAGTCCATTCTCTTATTCTGCAATCTGTTAAATAAAGTTTTCATTCATTCATTCATTCACCCTTATGAACCCTTATTAGCAAATGATCTCAACTCCTTCTATGCAAGGTTTGAGGCTGTGAATAACAACACCAGCCTACAAACCACGGCAATGGGGGGGGGGGGGGGTCTGCTGATGGAGACTCAGTGTTCAGGGTAACAGAGCATGAGGTGAGACGGATCTTTAAAAAAGTTAATATCAGGAAGGCAGCAGGACCGGACGGCATCCCCGGCCGCGTCCTAAAAGTCTGTGCCGACCAACTGGCCCCGGTATTCACTGACATCTTCAACCTGTCCTTGGAACAGGCTGTCATCCCCACCTGTCTGAAGAAGTCCACCATCATCCCTGTACCCAAAAAATCTACGCCCGCTTGCCTCAACGACTACCGCCCTGTAGCTCTCACCTCCATAGCCATGAAGTGCTTTGAGAAGCTAGTGAAGGGCTACATCTGTTCCTCCCTCCCCATCAACCTGGACCCCCTGCAATTTGCATATCGCCCCAACAGGTCCACGGAGGACGCCATAGCCCATGTGCTGCACACAGCAGCATCACACCTGGACAAGAGGCAGGGGAACTATGTGAGAATGCTGTCATCGACTACAGCTCAGCATTCAATACCATAGTCCCCTCCAAACTCATAGCCAAGCTCAGGGACCTGGGCTTGAACTATGACCTCTGCCAGTGGGTCTTGGACTTCCTGACGGGCAGACCCCAGGTGGTAAGAGCAGGCAACTGCACCTCCTCATCCATCACGCTCAACATAGGGGCCCCCCAGGGCTGTGTTCTGAGCCCCCTCCTCTACTCCCTGTACACACATGACTGCGTGGCACAGCGGAACAACAACACAATCATCAAATTTGCTGATGACACAGTAGTGGTGGGCCTGATCTCTGCCAACGACAAGAGGGCCTACCTGGAAGAGGTAGAAAATCTGTCACAGTGGTGTCAGGAGAACTGCCTCTCCCTGAACGTCAGCAAAACAAAAGAGATGATTGTGGACTTCAGGAGGTCGGGGGTCAAGGACTACAGCCCCCTCAGCATCGACGGGGCACCGGTTGAGAGAGTGAACAGTTTCAAGTACCTCGGAGCCCACATATCCGAGGACTTGACATGGACCACACACATTGACAGTGTTGTGAAGAAGGCACGACAACGCCTCTACTTCCTCAGGCGCCTAAGGAAGTTCCAATCAGTCAGAAGATCCTTAGGAACTTCTACTCATGTACAATAGAGAGCATCCTGACTGGCAACATCACCTCCTGGTTTGGGAATAGCACTGCACAAGACCGTAGCAGACTACAAAGAGTGACACGTTCAGCCGAACGCACAATTGGAGGGGGGCTTCCCACCCTCCAGAACATTTACAACAAGCGGTGCAGGGGGAAGGCTAAGAGAATTATTAAGGACTCAAGCCACCCGAACAACTGCCTCTTTGAACTGCTGCGGTCAGGCAAGCGATACCGGAGTCTTAAGGCGAGCACAGAAAGACTCAGAAGAAGCTTCTATCCCCAGGCCATCAGGCTGCTAAACGAACAATAAACACTATGCAACAACCATCAAATGCACACAGCACACACACCCACACGCACACACCCACTTAAACAAACAACACACTGCAGCACCCACTCTCCACACTTTAGATCACACAAACACACTTTATATTTATTGATAAAGGATTTGCACTACAACTCGTACACCTACTGTAAATTGTACCTAAATTGCACCTCATCCCATTTCTGCCTTGTACTATATAGTATTGTATATTAGTACACTGCATAGTATTGTATATTATATGGTAACTCAGTTACGTCTATTCTGCATCGAACATTGTACATATGTCTATACTGAACACTGTGACCTAATTTTTTTTTTACTTCTAATTTACATACTATACTATGTTATTTTATTTCATACTTATCTTGTCTTGCACAGTCTCTGGAGTGTAACAGTAAGAAGCATTTTGTATAAAAGTATTCTGTACTTCTGTATGACAACTATTAAAGAAACTTGAAACTTGAACTTGAACTGTAGTTAGCAACGTTAACTTCGCCCGCAGGCTGCACCACACTGTGTACTGTGTAATAGCTCCGGAGCATAGATGCTCAATTGTACTCAACCAAAATGGCGGCCTCGCCGCGCCACCGTCGTCCGGAAGGCAAGATGGCGTCGAACGCTCTCGGCGAGGGCGCTAGCAAGCGGGGCTGGAGCAGAGGGCAGTGTTGGGCTGAGAGCGTGTGCTGGGTGGTGGCGACCTCTGTTGGTCGGGACGAACTCCCGTGCTCTGAAGACAGCCTGGTGCAGATCTGGTTGTAGACAGCCGGAGCAGACCGGTTGTAGACGGTTGGTGTTGGGTCGACGCGCATTTATAAGCTTGCCCTCACTAACACTGCAGCTACACTCTGGGTCCCAAACAGCCCTCCTGCTAGACGGGGTATATAATAACGCAGGGTGTCCCTAAACACCGGTCCTCTTCACGCCACGCTGGCGGGGCGCCTCCATAGAGGGGATAGCTTTAACTTAAGCCCAACTCGGCTATACCACCTTTGTTCTAGGATAACTCGTTTTATATCACTAGGGATATTCAGGGGGGAAACATGCAAGGCTCCACTACGATTACGTTCATAGGATAACCCGTCACATGCTCCGGTTCAGTTCGTCCGCCCGTGTTTCACAACGGGGCTCCCCGATCCACGTCTGTTCACAACAATCGTCCGGACTCGAAGAGGTCCGTCTCCCCTCTTCCGCCTCCATATATTTCCTTCCATCTCTCTCCGACACTCTCTGCCTGCCACCGCCCCCTGCTGGTACCGCCAACTAGTCACACAGGGAAAAGACTGATAGAGTATGGTCCAGTAACCCTGTTCATAATCCATATTCCAGCGATAGAAGGAGGAGCTCGCGTCATTGTTCGTGAGAATATCAGTGGAAACTAATTAGAATGTCTTGGTGCACCAGGGGAGATAAAAAGGCAAGTCAGCACTTCTGAATAATAGTCATATTTTCAGGATGCTACACATGCATGTGGTATGCCATCATCATCTGATAATATAAGGAAAAAAAATATTAATTTACATACCCAAGTAAATGGAAGATTGTGCCACTTCTACAAGAAATATTTGCATGTTCACAAAAAAATAAAAAAAGGGAAATTACACAGTGTTGTGGCTGATAACGTTACTGCTTAGCTAGCACAATAGCTAGTTAGCAATAACTGGTTAGCCGTTCTAATGCAACCTCACTCGACCAATTCCCGTGCCTCGGTTCTCGAGTTACATGGCGCTATGTCAGGCGAGCATCTTTTCTTTTTTTTTTTTTTTACTGTTGGCGCGTGGTAGCTTGGTTGCTAGCATTAGCCAACCAAAGCTATAGCAAGCATGCAGGCAAAGTGCAGTAACTTCAAATACAATGTTGTTTTCACTCCAGCTTTCATAACTTAACCTAGCCATTTTATTTGGATCATCATCATTCCAATATATTCAGGTGTTAAATTTCATTTTCAAAATGGCTAGGTTTAGTTATGAAAGCTGGAAGGAAAACAACATTGTATTTGAAGTTACTGCACTTTGCCTGTACATTACCTGTATAATTATTTAAGGAAATCGTGCAGCAGAGTGCAGTATCTGATTTTTTGGGGTTAATTAAAATAATTACGTCATATTTTTGTATGCCTAAAGATTACTTCATTAATACATGTTAAATTTGGGTACTATCATCCATCTACCTATAACACAACTTTAAAGCCATTTTTCTCAGTTTCACTGAAGTTACTGCGGTTAGCCTCGACAGGGCAGAGCAGGTGCATGACTGTTGACACGTGGTAGCTTGCTTGCTAGCATTAGCCAACCAAAGCTAGCAAGCATGCGAGCCATGTAGACTGTTGACATGTGGTAGCTTGCTTGCTAGCATTAGCCAACCAACGCTAGCAAGCATGCGAGCCATGTAGACTGTTGACGCGTGGTAGCTTGCTTGCTAGCATTAGCCAACCAACGCTAGCAAGCATGCATATACCGACAGCAGGTGCATGACTGTTGACGCGTGGTAGCTTGCTTGCTAGCATTAGCCAACCAAAGCTAGCAAGCATGCAAGCCATGTAGACTGTTGACGCGTGGTAGCTTGCTTGCTAGCATTAGCCAACCAACGCTAGCAAGCATGCGAGCCATGTATACAGACAGCAGGTGCATGACTGTTGACGCGTGGTAGCTTGCTTGCTAGCATTAGCCAACCAAAGCTAGCAAGCATGCGAGCCATGTATACAGACAGCAGGTGCATGACTGTTGACACGTGGTAGCTTGCTTGCTAGCATTAGCCAACCAAAGCTAGTGAAAGGGGAGTCTGAATGTCCCATTCTAGCTTGCATTAGCCAACCAAGATAGAGTCGGAATTACATGCACTCTCCTACAACAGTTGGAAAAACATTTTTCTCCTGAAATGTAAAATGTAATGTACTTTTAGCAGCATGTTACATGAATAAAAACATAGTGGTACTGCATTAACTTGAGAACAGGCAACAGATTAAATGTACTCACCTGAGGTCCGTGTGCATACCACCTGGCCCCTGCACCACATCGCTCTCTTTGGATATATAATGGCATGATCCTTGCATGTGATCCACGTGGTGTCAAAATAAAGTTGCGAAAGTGCCAGGTGATTAAAACCAAAGACCTCCTAATGAGTAAAATCTACCAATTTTCTGCATCTCTGACATTGCTGATAAAATATAATTAAATTCGACTCAATGTATCACAGCAAATTTTATTCAACTAAAATTGTGTAAAATGCAATTAATAAATTGTTCAAATTCGTTGAATTCAGCCCAATTTTATTGCATACAGCACATAGTCTTTTTTATTATGTATAAGTTACTAATAATTATTTAATAAATATTAATTAACCCCAATCCCAGTTTTTTTAGTGGTAAGGTCAAGCAGTAGTCTGACCAGTTTGTTTTGAGATGTTTGTAATTTTGTTTTTAGCGCCTTTGAGGTGCTTTGGTACCATAAGGTGCAAGCATAGTCGTAGTACCCTTGAATGAGTGCTCCTGCCAGAGTCTTCAGGGTATTCTTGTTTACCAGAGAGGAGATCCGGTACAAGAATCGAGTTTGTTGGTTGACTTTCTTTTATTACATTGGATGCCATTTTGTCACAGGAAAGATTTGCCTCTAGGATGGAACCTAGGTATGTAATTTTATCTTTCCTTGTGACAATATTGTCACCCACTGTAACTGAGAAGCCGTCGGTCTTGCTGAGTTCGTTATTTTAACCGAAGAGAATGGACTCTGTTTTGCCCAGGTGTAATGATAGTTTGTTATCAGCGAGCCATATGCAGATTTTGCCTAGTTCCGAGCTGAGGGTTTTTTCAACCTGTAACTTGTTCTTGTCAGAGACCAGCAGGGCTGAGTCGTCCGCAAACAGGAACAAGTTGTGGTCACAAGCTGACGACATGTATTTTGCATAAATTAGGAACAGTAGCGGTCCTAGTATGCTTCCTTGTGGAACACCACAGCTCACTGGGAGGGGGGGGGGATAGGGTACCGTTTACCTCCACCATCTGATGTAAACATGTCGATATAAAATATAATTTCATCAGATCTGTCATCAGAGAAGAAAGAATGACACTGATTTATTGTCCAACGGACGACATGGTAGCAGACGCTATGACGAAACCTGCTTCCAAACTGAAATTGAAGAGATTTGCAGAGGTCATGTTTGGTGTGTAAATATTGACCGCCATATTCTTTTTGATGTTCTGAACTGTATTATTTTTCTTTGTAAATTGGTTTTGAAGAAGTTATACAGTGTGCTATACAACCCTAAGTGGGAGTGTTAAAGTTAGAGGTTCTATGTAGGATTGCAAGTAACTGTCTAACTGTATTTAACTGTTTCCACTGGCTGTACATAACTGTTTCCACTAGAGGGCGCTATAGGCAGAGCTGCTAATGCTACCACCAGGTGGAGAGTATTTAAGGAGATGTCTCCTCCCCTTCTACCTCTTTCCCACCTGCCTCTCACGGAGAGGAGAACTCATGTACAGCTGCTTTACCATGCAAATAATAAACCACGCTGATTAATGGCTGAAGGTAGAAACCATGCCTCTTGACCACATTATTGTCGCCCCATAGCCAGACTCTGTCAACATAATTAATATTATATTATAATATATTGTCTATATTCATGTCTTGCCCAAAAAGGTCTCAAATGGCCCTAAGAGAAAGCCCTTTTTGTCGTAAGTCCATTGGAGAATGAGACCCAGTGTGCTCACCTACGGACTACTGGTGTGGTTCTTCAGCTGCACCAGGGCAGAGAAGGAGACCATCCACAGAGTGGTCAAGGCTGCGAGGAGGATCACTGGAGCTAGCCTTCCAGATATCTCCACAATCTTCACCTCCCGCTGCCTACGTCGTGTGAATAACATCCTACAGGACCAGTACCACCCAGCACACCATCTTTTCCAACTGCTGCCCTCTGGTCGAAGGTACAGATCCATCCAGTTCGTTACTAGCAGACTGGCCAACAGTCTCTAGCCACGGGCTGTCAGGCTGCTCAACGATCAACTTGCCGCCTCGCACCCCCCATCCCCAAACCCCGGTGACATAACTCCCACTTCTACATTACAACAATAACTGTGAACCGGACTTGCATTGCTGCACTATACACACTATACACACTATTCCATCCATTGCAAGCCAACGCCCCCCCCCCCCCCCTCCACCCATTAACTCAACTGGATTGTCACTGTACTATTTATTTGCACTAGCACTATTGCACTTATATGATTGATATTGTTATTTTGTATGCTATATTCAGTATGTTTGTATGCCAGTGGTGATGCTCTAAACTCAATTTTGTTGTACCAACAATGACAATAAAGATTCTATTCTATTCTATTATGTTTCATCATAAATGCATCAAAGGGGCAGGGTCGTTTTTTGATGCTCTGATCGTCATCAACGGCATTCGTTTTGAATACTACATATGTTGATCGACTGGATCGATATGAAATTATTGTAGGATCAAGGTGGAATTGACGTCAGATAGTCCTAACCTTTGATCGGGGGTATCCCAAAAAGAATATTCCAATTGTCTGATCGCGATTTCCAGTATTGGTGTCCATCGGGTCCCCGACATAATCCGGCACAACACATGCATCGAGCGGCCATGGACTTGCCTGTACCAAAATTCTTCGCCCGGAGGGGTTTAGATGTAACACACGGTGTGAAATAAGGTTTCAAAGGGTGGGCGATACTGCCACCTTACAGGATGCAGCAGGTATTGCACTCTAGCGATCTCAGAATGATTTCCTATGGTAACACCGAGGTCCGTGGACCTGTAATGAATAAAAAAAATCGAATAAAAGAGAAAATGATGAAAACCCGACTATACTCTGGTATGGCGCTCAACCGCTGGCGAGATAATCCGACTATCATCGGGTCTGGCGCTGAAAGTGTTAATAACATAAATTCAACATGCTTAACTCATTCTGCGCCAACCACGTATTATTACGTGTTTGCTCGACAACCGTTGGGTGCCAAACTCTTTTGGATCGTTTTTCCTTTTTTTCGATTTTTATATCAATATTACACTCACGGACCTATGTTACCGCTGAACGCCATACTGAGATGCCAAAAGTGCAGTACCGGCCAGATCCTGCTAGGTGGCAGTATCGCCCACCCTTTGAAACCCTGTTCCAGACCCTGTGTTACATTTAAACCCCTCTGGGCGCAGAATTTAGACGGAGCCAAGTAAATCGCTTCATCCGACCACTTCGAACCGCATCTAGCACACTCTATCCATAAGTTGTGCCAAATTATGTCCGGGACCAGATGGACATCAATACTGGAAATCGCGATCAGACAATCGGAATATTCTTTTTGGAATAAGGACTATCTGACGTCAATTCCACCTTGATCCTACAATGTTTTCATATAGATCCAGCTGATAAGCGTGTGTGGTGTTCAAAACGAATGCCGTTACTGGCGATCAAAGCATAACAAAACGACCCCCCCCCTTTCATGCATTCATGATGAAACATGAATATTATATACATTTGATTTGGAAATAGTAGCGTGTCCAGGCAAGAAACGCCAATGCTTATAGCAGAATTCACGTAGTGCCCTATAACTCAGCTTTTCAGGTTTGTTTCAGGTTCACTCCTAAACTATACAATATTCACCACGGGATAACGTGTGACCATATACATGAAGAAATTATCTCTTTTTTGCATGTTCGACGGAAGAAAGTGACCATAGTATTGTCTCCATAGCTATAATATAGAAGATATAGCTCTTCAAACATAGTGACGCACAGTGAAAGTAGGCTATGGAAACCTGGCGCATTAGCTAGAAGGGTGGCGCCAATAAAATCAATATTCATTGTTATGTATTTTTAATCAAGTACTTTGGTACACCAATTTCTGCCCTTGCAAAGTCCAAGCTGTTTTTGGCTGGGCTCCGCCCATAACTAGCTGATTATGGTTTCAAACACTCAGCTACTAACTTGATGAAAAGTTACTTATTCATGAGACAACAATGTGTCCTGTTTAATGGAACTTTATCAAGAATTAAAATACGCTACAATGTGGAATTCCTCAAGGAAGTTGCCTTGGACCATTATTATATTCAATATTTGTAAATGATATGCCACATAGTTTATTTTTTTGTATCTACTTTTTCTCCCCATTTTCTATTTTTCTCCCTTCCCCAATTTCGTATTGTCCAATTCTACCCTCCCCTGTCTCGAACATTGTTAGGCCATGCCTCCCACAAGCCGGCTGCAATGTGGACGAAGCCTTGCATCACGTGTGATGTCCCCTCCGGTACTCGAGGAGGCAGCCGTCGCATCTTTTCACCTGCACAGCGCGATCTCTCAGCGGCGAGGGTCTGCATGGGAGGGACACGCCGCCCCCGTTGCTTCCTGATTCTACTGCGCAGGCGCACCAACCGACCTGTAGGAGTCGCTGTCCACAACGTCCGATCCCCACCCACCAGCTTCCCACCCCCTAATACTGCCAATTGTATTAGTATGAACGACCAGCCAAGCTGGTAGCAACGCCAAGAGCTGGGCTCGAACCCAGCAACTCCTGCGTTGGTGGCGAGCGCCTTGCCCACTGCGCCACCTAGCCGCCCTATATGCCACATAGTTTAAAGAATGCAAGCAGTTTCATTTATGCAGATGACACTACAATATATGCTTCGGCAAGCAATGCCAAAGACCTCAGCAGTCTTCTTCAAAGCGAGTTAATGCAGATTTCTGAATGGGTCACGGTAAATAAGCTGAAACTAAATACATCCAAAACAAAATGTCTGATTATTTGTTCAAAGCATGCTCAAAGAGAGAAACACAGATGAAATATTTCTTTGCATGGTGCAGATATTGAACAAGTTAAGGCGTTATAGATGAAACACTCTCTTGGTCAACTCACATTAACAATATTGTAACAGAAATTAGCAGAAGTATTTAAATTATTAGACGGAATGCCTATTTTTTAACTGACACAGCTACCATGCAAGTCATACAATCGCTAGTTTTGTCACATCTGCTACTGTCCAGCAATCTGGTCAAATGCATCTAAACAAGACTTAAATAAAATACAGATTGCTCAAAATGTACTGGAACTGTCATGGATGAGAGTCAAGTGTGTAGTCTGATTTTGTTTATGAGAAATATTTATACTTTACATAAACCTGTATGCCTCTTTTCGCAGATGTTGCTTAGTGATGGTCATAACTATGGCACTAGACAAGCCTTGAGGGGTCAGTTCGCCCTGCCGAAACCCAGAACTGAAGCCTTAAAGAAGACTGTAATGTACAGGGCAATGTCCTACTGGAATAGACTTCCACAATATTTAGTTTCAATTACCAGTAAAGTTGGATTCAAGAAGAGACTAAGAAAAGCTGTAATGCAGACAGAGATTGATTTAGGTTAAATCTAATCTGTGTCTGTGAATGAATTCTTGTGTTGGGTTATGTATTCATTTGGAATGTCTTTGTCTAATGGTTATGAGGAATATTAGTATATGGAATGTCAAGCTGTTTTTGAACAAGTTTTAGTTTTCTCTGAGATGTTTCCATTTGTTGTTTTATTGATATTTGTTGTTTTATTGATATTTGATTTGTTCTATATGTTTGTATATTTGTTATTGTTCTATATTTGTTTGTGTTGAAGTCAGAGGTTCTATGTAGGATTGTTAGTAACTGTCTAACTGCATATATGGCTGTTTCCACTGGAGGGCGCTCTAGGCGAAGCCACTCAAGAACACCACCAGGTGGCGAGTATAAATAGAGATGTCTCCTCCTACTCTTTCTCTTTCCCCCCAGCCTCTCAGTGAGAGGAGAACTCTAGAACTGCTGCTTATACCATGTGAATAAATAAACCACGCCAGTTAAAGGCTAAAGATAGAAACCATGCCTCTTGACCACATTATTGTCGCCCTATAGCCGGATTCTGTCAACAGGTTATGGGCCCAGATAACGCCGGGGGGGAAATAATAAGGGTAGCAAGATTAGCTGAAGTATAGGCTAGGTTAGCGCCGGGAGCACCGCGTGGCTAGACGCTAGGCCAACAAGAGCTAATGCTACGCCTACTGTAACTGAGGGGTACAATTCCCTGACTGTATTGATAAGTATGGTATCATTAAACCACTACCGCTTTATGTACTTTAATTACTGGCCATACAGTACACGATATATGAATATGATGAACACTTCCCACAATGAAATCGGTTCCAGTCAAAGGTATTAATCAAGTATTTAATGGAGCAAAAGGTACATAGGATACTTTACATTATTCTTTGAATGCACTTGTAAGGCAAAGGAGTATGCGTAGGCAAATCAATAACGAATGTCCATTCTCTGGTTACGCAGGAGGTAATTATACAACCTGAATCTGAGGGAATTATATCTATGGTGCACTAGTAATACAGCGGAAGATACTGGAAGGGGTTCCCACTGGTTGTAAGCCAGCAGGGGGGGTAGAAGATCTGTCGGTAGTAGGACGTCTGGTCAACGATGACTAGGGAGACTTCAGGTACAGAAGCCGGTGCAGTAGCCTCTTGATCCACAGACGAATACAGCTTGGTTCTCTTGTAGACTGTAGCTCCACAGGGAAGAAAGCTAGTCGGCCTCAGGCTCTCTGGGCGCCGACTCGACTTGACTCCTCTCGGGGTAAATCCAACACGTGCAGGCGTCGGCGATTATCCGCTCCATAAATCACAGGACCAAAGCAAATATATTCCAGCCGCAAAGGGCTATGTAGTCGTCGGGTAGATTAATCCAGTGTACATGTCCATACGGCTCTCGTCTAGGTCTCCTCGGGTGAAAGCGCCATGCGGTCGGCCCAGCCTGGATAAGAACTCTAGCTAATACGAGAAAGCGTTGGAGATGCTGGTCACTGTAGAATTCTAACCGCACGATACACTATACACAAATAGACTATTAAAGACTTAATAGAAATATGTCGCACTCGACGGTATAGCGCCAAACTCTGACAATTCAGTTATTAATTCGCACGCGGTCTCGATGCTCTATTCTGAGGCCAAACAGGCCATACTTCACCGCACGTTGTATCGTGGGTGAGGCTTCAACTTATCGGTAACATACTAAGGACGAAGGGTACGGAGGTAAGGGGCTTCTACATTCACCTGCGCCGTATTTATACGCACGGTGAACAAACTAGTTCCACTCTCATTTCTGTCGCGTATCCCTGGGCAAGGTCGAAACATGTCCAGACACATCTTGACG
This sequence comes from Notolepis coatsorum, assembly GCF_963971535.1. Taxonomy (NCBI): domain Eukaryota; kingdom Metazoa; phylum Chordata; class Actinopteri; order Aulopiformes; family Paralepididae; genus Notolepis; species Notolepis coatsorum. Next base: position 61,412,276 of record NC_140177.1, on the reverse strand, counting down.
GTGACTTTGAACCTGGCTCCGGAGGCCGGTCCCTGGCGCCGGTGGACCGCTGTCCAATAGGAGAATGAACTATTATGGTCTGGGCTAAAGGGATATTCCGTGTATATGTACAAGGAATATACAGGGGATATCAAACGATATACAAATACTATGCAATATATATCAATAAATAAATATATATATTCGGTTTAATCTGATCCTTCGTAACAGCCGCCCCCTAATTAGTCCCACCTAATTAGCTAAGCAGAGACAGATTAACCGCACTGTCCACTACTCAATGTCTGTTGTGAGGGGTCTGTCAGTTCACAAAGTCATGGGGTCATGGTCGTCATCGATGGTATCGGGGAGCCTTGGCAGTTCTATTAGCCTCGCCACGGGTCGGGTGTAGGTCCGCCCTTGGACGAGCACTTCGGCTGCTCGGACCTTTCCGTCGGCACCGGTGATCACTTTGCTTACGCGGCCAGCCGGCCACATAGCTCGGGGTAGTGACTGGTCGATAATCATGACGACTGTTCCTTCTGTCAAATTGTCTCTCTCTTTCACCCATTTCTGGCGGGTCTGTAGAGACGGTAGGTAGTGGAGTAGGAAGCTGTTCCAAAACTTGTCAGCCAATACTTGACTGTACCTCCACATTCTTCGGCCGTTCGCTTCTTCAGGCCTGTACATTGTCTGTGGTAGCGCGGGGTCCAGCCGCCCCATCAAGAGTGTGTTGGGGGTGACTGGGTCGACATTTGCTACATCACTTGAGACGTAACCGAGGGGCTTGGAGTTCAATACTCCCTCGATCTCCGTGAGGACTGTCATTAGGACTTCTTCCGCCACGGTCTGGGCCCCAAGCACGGCGTACAGGGCTGTCTTTATTGAACGTACTTCTCGTTCCCAAGTTCCACCGAAGTGAGGTGCGTTCGGGGGATTAAACTGGAAGTCAATCTGGTATGGAGCGAGGTGGGTCTTAAGTTCTGGGCCCATAGCTTGGAAGCTCTCTCTCAGCTCTCTTTCTCCGCCTTTGAAGTTTGTCCCGTGATCAGACAACAATATAGACGGTTTACCTTTCCGCGATGTGAATCTTCGGAAGGCCATAAGGAATGAGTCTGTGCTCATGGTTGGAAGGAGTTCTATATGCATCGCTCGGGTGGTCATGCATTTGAATACAATACCCCACCGCTTCTCGGTGCCTCTTCCTTTCTTTATATACAGCGGGCCGAAACAGTCCATACCGGTGGAGTGAAAAGGCTTGTCGCCGAGTCGGAGGCGACAGGGAGGTAGGTCAGCCATCCGGGGTATACTGGGCTGCGCTCGCCACTTACGACAGTCTAGACAGGTTCGCTGGAAGCGCCGCACTGCTTCTCTCCCTTGCAGTATCCAATAACGACGTCTGATCTCCGCGAAGACTCTCTCTGCCCCGGCGTGATGCACATCCTCGTCGTATTTCTTTATGATCAGCTCTGTGACCTTGTGTCGGCTGTTTAAGACTATCGGGTACTTGACGTCATCCGGTAAGTCTGGAGCTCTCCGCAGACGACCACCCACTCTGATGAGACCATGGGTGTCGCTCTCGGGGGCTAGGTGGAGCAGTCTGCTGTCTGATGGGACTGGCTTTGCTCCCTGTAGACAGTCTAGCTCATCGGGGAACGAGTCTCTCTGGGCTCGTTGTAGTAGAAGAAGTTCCGCTTCTTCGTAGTCAGCTGCAGTAATGTCAGTAGTGAGCTGAACCTCTGGGTGGTGCCACAGGAATGTCTTTAGCTGCGCACTCTCTAGGGTGAGGCAATCGTCTATGTCGGGGTCTGTGGAGACGAGTGTGTTCAATCCACAGAACATAGATTTCTTGTTTTCTGCCTCCTCTTTACTCGCTTCCCGTGGGGTGGGTGTAGGCCACTCTTCTTCCGGGAGCTTGAGGAACTCTGGCCCGTCACTGTATAGGTTGTGACGGGTGAGGTCATCCAGGGACATTCCCCGGGTGATGACGTCAGCTGGGTTGTGTTTTGTGTCCACATACCTCCAGCTTGCTACTTCTGTTAAATCTTGAATCTCTGTGACTCTGACTCCCACGAAGACCTTGTATCTGCACGAATCAGACCGGATCCATGTGAGTACTGTCGTGGAGTCTGACCACAAGATTGTTCTTTGCACCGGAATGGTGAGTTCACGTTGGATTAACGTGGCGAGTTGCGCTCCTGCTAGGGCTGCGCAGAGCTCTAGACGCGGGATAGATTGTTGCTTTCGTGGGGCTATTCTTGAGCGAGCCAGGATGAAAGCAGTATGTATTTCTCCTCCCTCCTCTCGGGCACGCAAGTAGGCCACCGAACCGTAGGCTACTTCGGAGGCGTCGCTGAAGACGTGCAGGTCCATCTGGCACGTCTCCGGCCTCACTGCGGGTGGGAAGTAGCTGCGGCGTATGTTAACACCTGGGAGTGAGCTGAGTTCCGTCTCCCACTCTCTCCATGTGGATGCAAGGTGTTCGGGTATGGGGTCGTCCCAGCCCTGGTCCTTGTCCCATAACGCTCTTACAATCATCTTTGCCCTGGTGGTGTAAGGTAGAATACATCCCAACGGGTCATATTGTCTGGCGAGTGTTCTGTATACACTCCGTCTGGTGGTCGGTAGTGCAGTCGACCTTCCCTGCTCCTTGGTCAGGGGTGTGTGTTTATAATGGAGCGAGTCTGTTTTGAAGCGCCAGACTAGTCCTAATGTCATTTCTTGGGCTTCTCCTGGGATGGTCGCCATCCAGGTCTCGCTGCTTGCTGCCTTGTCCTCGGGGGAGAGGCTGCGCAATACTTGCGGGTCGCTGCTGGCCCACTGCCTGAGATCAAAGCCGCCTTTGATCAGGGAGGCGCAGAGCTTGAGTAAAAGAGCCTCGGCTTCTTCTGGCGTCGAGACGCTTTGCAGACAGTTGTCCACGTAGAAACTATTTCCTACACTTTGTCGGACCTCTTCATCAGCTGCTGGGTCCTCTGCGACGTGTTTTTGCAGTGCAAACGTAGCACAGCATGGGCTGCATGTGGTTCCGAAAGGGAGGACTTCCCATTGATAGATGGCTGGTTGCTCATCCCCGATCCTCTCTCTCCATAGGAACCGCAGCAGGGGCTTGTCCTCTGGGTTGAGGCTGCGCAATACTGGGGGGTCGCTGCTGGCCCGCTGCCGGAGATCAAAGCCGTCTTTGATCAGGGAGGCGCGGAGCAGCGCACGACGTCGCCAGTCAATTTTCTTTATGTGTCCCGCTGTGATTAGCTTGTTAATCTCAGCGCGGTACACAGTCTCTTGAGCGGGGTCTCTGGCTAGGCGCCGCTCTGTGTTCAATAGATACCGCTCCGTCGCTTCTTTTGGGGCGTGGAAGGTGGGCATACCCTCTCGCCTCAAGAGTGGAGTTGCGTATCTCATCACTCCGTTGACTTTGACTCTCTTTGTCCCTTGCTCGAGGAGTGCTATGGCGTAAATGTCTTCCTTGGAACGAATGTCTTTCTTTTCGTTCTTAAAGGGCATTGTTTCTAGTGTCCATAGCCTCTCGACATGCTGTAGGAGGGTGGTGTCTTCTTCTGTCACTCTGGAGTGGAGGCAGTTAGTGGCTGCTGTTCGGTTAAGAGACTTAGCGAGGGGGCCTTGTAATGTCCATCCTAGGCGGGTCTCGACTGCTGCAGGACAGCCTCTGGGCCCTGTGTGGACCCGGTCAATCGGGACGATGAGGTCTGCATGGTCGGAGCCTATCAGCAGGGTCGGGGTGGCACCGTCTATGAGCGGGATAGGTAGTTGACGCAGGTGCACATATTTATCCATCAGCTTGGCGATGGGGTAGGTGTACTGCGACAGGCCTATTTCTTGGCTGGTGAAAGCGTTAGTAATCCTATACCGTCTCTCTGGCTGCCCGCTTGCTGCGATAGTGAAGGAGACATTCTCGCCCTTTATCGTCTTTAGATCTCTTCTTATTGTCCGAATCGTCATCTGGTTTTCGCTCCCCCGCAGCCCCAGCTGGGCCGCAGCGGATGCGAGGAGAAGGGTCTTCTCTGACCCGTCGTCAAGGACGGCGTAAGTGTCCATGACCTTGTCTTGGTAACTCAGTGTTACGCGGACCACCTTTAAGAGCACTCGGGCGCCCCCGCTGCTGGCGGGGTCAATGTACATAACACTTGCCTTTGTGCTGCTTGAGGGTGTGGGCTTTCTTCTGTTACTGTCGTGTAGGACATCTAGGTGGGCTCCGTCACACCGGCTACACCTCTTCTTTAAGCGGCAGTCGGCTGCCATGTGACTGCGCGCACATCGGTAACAGCGTCGGTTGGACTTTATCCATTGACCCACCTCGTCGGCGGTCATCTTCTTGAATGTGTCACATTGTGACAACCAGTGTTCTTTCTCGCAGTACGGGCACACCATCTTCCACTTCTCTTTCATCGAGGGGGTACTGTGGTTCTTGCTGCTCGGTACTGGTTCTGATTGGTGCATGACGGTCACCAATCTTCGGCCATCGTTTGCTCTCCTAGGTCCCTCTCTGGAGCTTGGGGTGCTCCGCATGAACGTATCCAACCGTAGGCTGTTGACTTCTCTCGCTAGGAAGTCGGCTAGGTCTAGGAGGGATGGCTCGGGACCGTTAGGATCACGGTGGTCTCTTTGCCGCCTGAAGCGCTCTTGTCGGGCGGGCGGGAGCTTCTCTAAAATCCTCTCGACATTAGAGTTCGCGTACAGTTCGTGCATACCCTTTTCTCTTTGCGCCCCCAGCATCCCTACCAGGGATTGTACTTTGATAGACAGGTCATCTAGTGAGCGATTGTCTGTTGCTGGGGGTAGGCGGTCAATATGCCTTATCTCTTGTATTACGTAATCCCATATACGTCCATATCTTTGGTCAAGTGCTGCTAGAGCCGCTGTGTATGGGGTAGTAGAGGTGGCATAGGCCAGCGCTATATTGTGCGCTCGGGGCACCTTGAGGTGCTTCAGTAGGATAGCATACTTGTACGGTTCGTCAGTTACATCGGACATCATTGTCTCTAAGCACATTCGTAGCTCGGTGTACTGTGCTCTGTTCTCGTGGGTGAAGTCCGGAAACGTCGGTGTGCCAATGTATGATGCCATGGATGGCTGGCACATCGGTGAGCGTTGGAAGAGAGGCCTCCTAGGCGAGTCTCCTCTTACGCCTCTTGGTGGGCTGGTACCTGCTGGGTACCATGGCCCGCGTATCCAGGTGCTATTCCTCGGGGCTGGTCGTGCGTCAAGCTCACCCGTGAATTGAGTCGGGGGTCTGTGGCGCAGAGCCGCGGGGGTAGAGCCTGGGCTGTACTGGACCTCCTGGTCCTGTGGAGTTCTGTGCTGCTGTCGGGCTTGACTCTCCTCCTCTCCCTCTTCTTCTTGTTCTGGCAGGTCCTCTAGATCCTGTAGTCGTCTATTTAGCCTCTCTGCGGTGTAGACCGTTTCTTCCTTGTAGCTGGTCCTCGCGTGGACCGGTCGGGGAAGGAGTTCGGAGGGGGGTATAGGCTCTCTCTGGTGGTCGGGCTCAGGGTCGTTTGATCGGGTAGGGGAGGGTGCCCTTGACCCGTGTCTTGACGAGGCCCTGGAACCCCGTGCGGAGGGAGGGGGTGTCGCCCTGGCGATCAGCTGCTCCATTATCTGCGCTTGTAATCGGTCGCGCTCGGCTTCGCGCTTGGTGAGAGCGATGTCGCGCTCTGCTTCTCTTTGGGCACCGGCAGCGGCGCGCTGGGCTTCGGCGGCGGCGCGCTCTGCTTCTCTTTGGGCACCGGCAGCGGTGCGCTGGGCTTCGGCGGCGGCGCGCTCTGCTTCGGCGGCGGCGCGCTCTGCTTCGGCCCGGTCTCTTACCATATTCTCTTCCGTCTGAAGGCGTCTAATCTCTAGACGTATACGATCTTCGTCGCTCCGTTGCTGCGCTTGAATGCGTTCTCTTTCCATGGAAGAATGTTCGCGCTCACTAAGCATCTGTGCTTGGAGTCGATCGCGCTCTGCTTGGAGTCGATCGCGTTCTGTAGAGGCTGCTAGGCTGGCGAGGAATGCCTGTGCCAGCATCTTGTCCGCCCCGCTGGGGGAAGACGCTGGTTGAGGTGATCCGCTCCTGGCAGTACTCGTTGGAGATCTGCTCTCCTGTGGCGAGTCCTGGAGATCCATCTCCTGGGTGCTCTCCTCTTCTTGTAGCGGGTAAAGTTCCATCCCTGGAGAGCTGTCTTTATCCTGGAGCTCTCCGGGGACTACTTCTTCGGTCTTGGCGGGGGGTAAAGTCGTGTCAGGTCCCTCCTGGTCCCTACCGTGAGCTTGGTCAGTTACATTAGAACCCACTAGGGCCTCTATTGGCGGGGTAACCTGGGCGATAGGGTCGGACATAATTTTACTATCTACTTTTTCCGCGTTTACCGTCTGTAGAAGGCTAGGTAGTATACTGGCAACGTAATCCTCTAAGTACTGAGGTGTCTGCCGTCTACGCTGCGGGCGATCTACTTTAGGAGAACCGTTTTGTGGAGTGTTCATCATAGGCCATGTCAATATTAATACCACTATATTAATATTACACTAGTTACCCTCCGGCTCGAAGGACCAATTGTAACTGAGGGGTACAATTCCCTGACTGTATTGATAAGTATGGTATCATTAAACCACTACCGCTTTATGTACTTTAATTACTGGCCATACAGTACACGATATATGAATATGATGAACACTTCCCACAATGAAATCGGTTCCAGTCAAAGGTATTAATCAAGTATTTAATGGAGCAAAAGGTACATAGGATACTTTACATTATTCTTTGAATGCACTTGTAAGGCAAAGGAGTATGCGTAGGCAAATCAATAACGAATGTCCATTCTCTGGTTACGCAGGAGGTAATTATACAACCTGAATCTGAGGGAATTATATCTATGGTGCACTAGTAATACAGCGGAAGATACTGGAAGGGGTTCCCACTGGTTGTAAGCCAGCAGGGGGGGTAGAAGATCTGTCGGTAGTAGGACGTCTGGTCAACGATGACTAGGGAGACTTCAGGTACAGAAGCCGGTGCAGTAGCCTCTTGATCCACAGACGAATACAGCTTGGTTCTCTTGTAGACTGTAGCTCCACAGGGAAGAAAGCTAGTCGGCCTCAGGCTCTCTGGGCGCCGACTCGACTTGACTCCTCTCGGGGTAAATCCAACACGTGCAGGCGTCGGCGATTATCCGCTCCATAAATCACAGGACCAAAGCAAATATATTCCAGCCGCAAAGGGCTATGTAGTCGTCGGGTAGATTAATCCAGTGTACATGTCCATACGGCTCTCGTCTAGGTCTCCTCGGGTGAAAGCGCCATGCGGTCGGCCCAGCCTGGATAAGAACTCTAGCTAATACGAGAAAGCGTTGGAGATGCTGGTCACTGTAGAATTCTAACCGCACGATACACTATACACAAATAGACTATTAAAGACTTAATAGAAATATGTCGCACTCGACGGTATAGCGCCAAACTCTGACAATTCAGTTATTAATTCGCATGCGGTCTCGATGCTCTATTCTGAGGCCAAACAGGCCATACTTCACCGCACGTTGTATCGTGGGTGAGGCTTCAACTTATCGGTAACATACTAAGGACGAAGGGTACGGAGGTAAGGGGCTTCTACATTCACCTGCGCCGTATTTATACGCACGGTGAACAAACTAGTTCCACTCTCATTTCTGTCGCGTATCCCTGGGCAAGGTCGAAACATGTCCAGACACATCTTGACGGTGACTTTGAACCTGGCTCCGGAGGCCGGTCCCTGGCGCCGGTGGACCGCTGTCCAATAGGAGAATGAACTATTATGGTCTGGGCTAAAGGGATATTCCGTGTATATGTACAAGGAATATACAGGGGATATCAAACGATATACAAATACTATGCAATATATATCAATAAATAAATATATATATTCGGTTTAATCTGATCCTTCGTAACACCTACCATCAACGAAGAGGATGGAAACCAAGGGAAGGAGCAAATGGCCCTCATTCAATGGAAAAGCAGAGGACTACGAGCTCTGGGAAGAGCGCATGCTATGCTGCATGCACGGTGCGGGACTGAAGGAGACGATCCTGGCAGCCCCCACGGGAGACCTGATGGCGGATGAGCAAGCCCTGGACGACCAGCGTAACGCAGACGCGTACTTTGAGTTAGCGCCACTGCTCGACGACACCAGCTTGGGGCTGATATTCCGCGATTCGGGATTAATGAAGCTGATAGGAGACTGCTTCTCGGCTATACGAATTAAAGCCACGATTGAAAATAATGTACTTCCTTCTTGACAATAGCATATACTATAACAATAATACGAGAGCATATACAAGAACAATGAATCTCACTGCCATGTATGATGTAGCCTATGCCATGTGTAGCCTGCCTATATGTGATCAATAAAAACGCGAACTTGAATCCCATCATCATATTTATAATGACAACAATATTTATATATGTTGTGTGTCCACTATGTTTGTTACTTTGTTATTCCCCCCCCCTATCTATGTAAAGCGACCTTGGGTCTCTTGAAAGGCGCTATATAAAATGAAGCTATTATTATTATTGTTATTATTATTATTATCACGTCTGTACGCGGAGCTCACAAAAAAAATACTCTTTTGTTTGAGTCTCAGACTAGTTTCAACGGAGGTAATCTATTCTAACCAACAAATTGAAGTAGAAAGCATTTCGTTGTGGCCAATCTTATCTGGAAACATGACACACAAAATAATAGTATTTTGCTTTTTATTTGAAACAATATTTAATCGCGTTTGGAGGTGGGTGTTCTGCGTCTGCCCCCCCGTGCCAAACAAGCAGGCAGGCCAACCTCTTGTTCGCGCGTAAGCCCGTTATAATTACACTGTCGCTATCTTACAATGAACTATAATGAATTACGGTTCATACAGAAGTTGAACACGTCATTGTTGAAACTAATGCACGGAATCTTATTTCCGTGGTGCAATATTCAATATTCTACCACCGGGCGCCAGCTACGCATGCTCCGAGCTGTGCATATATACACAGAAAGTCAAGCACAAGTTGAAATTGATAAGTCCCACACTTTGCTTAGAAATGATCGTACGCAGGGGTTATGCACATATCTGTGCGTACGCAACGTTGATAAATGAGGGCCCTGGTTTAAATACCTGATTAGAGTCCATGTCTAAATACTGAAATGGATCCTATGTTTAAATCCATGTTTAAGTACAGAGGTGTCCATGTCTAAATACTGAAATGGATCCTATGTTTAATTCCATGTTTAAGTACAGAGGTGGATGATTTACCATGTTTAAATACAGAAATGGATCCCATGTTTAAATACAAAGGTGGATGACTTACCATGTTCTCAATGATTTAACCATGTGGGAAAGACCCTGAAACGTTTTGACATGCAAGAATGTAGATCAAGGGAAACACCATGTGATCAAAAACTAGACTATCAGGAGGATGCTCAGAAACTGACAGATGTAAAAATGTACAGCGAAGCTGTGGGTAGCCTCATTTATTTAACATGTACCCGCTCTGACCTATGTTTTGTAGTGAGTAAACTGTCACAGCATTTTGCTGATCCCACAGAGGAGCATTGGATTACAGCAAAACATGTCTTTTGTTATCTTAAAGGTACAGCAGATAAACAATTGTGTTTCAGAAAGAGCAGCGAGGGTCTAGGACTTAAAGCCCACAGTGATGCAGACTGGGCAGCTGACACCACAGATAGAAGGAGTACCACAGGATATTGTGTGAGTTTGAACACAGACAGCTCACTGGTTTCGTGGAAAACAAAGAAGCAGCCCACAGTGGCACTATCAACTTGTGAAGCCAAATATATGGCTCTAGCTACGACCATACAGGAGTGTATTTAACCAGAACAACTGCTCGAAGTGATGGAGATAAGATTATGAGTATACTGCTTAATATGTAATAGGTAATGGGAATGAATCCTCTATACCAGGGGTGCCCAACCGTTTTTGAACCAAGATCTACTTTTTAATTTACCACCTAGCCGAGAGCTACCAGCCAAAATTGTATATTGTAAGCCATCATTTGAGGCTTTATAAAAGCAGCATAATGAACACAAATCTGTCAGTGCCAAGTCCGACCTCATCTTAAATAACAAACAGCATTGCATGTTGTAGTTAACAAGGAGAGGCTGAGTTAATTTTCCAAAACAAACAAAAAACATTTTTTTTATTTTTTTTTAATAATCAAATTTTATTAATCGAGATCTACTTGAAATCAGCCCGCGATCTACCTGTCGATCGCGATCGACTGGTTGGGCACCACTGTTCTATACCGAATATGGTGGTTTTGAAGATGAGGGGCGTTTTGTCAACATCATTTAAAATGATGGACACTGTGTATATATGAAGACTGTTGTTTATGAGGGCAACCAGGGAACCATTGTGAGTGCTAGGAACCCAGTGTGTCGACATAGATGTAAACATGTCGATATAGAAAATATCATCTCATCAGATCTGTCATCAGAGAAGAAAGAATGACACTGGTTTACTGTCCAACGGACGACAGGGTAGCAGATGTAACGGAGGTACCGCAGTATATCCACAGTCACGGTACAAGTAGTGACGTGGCTGTGGATGGTAAGCGGTACTGCAAGTAAACTCACTCCCCAGAGGCATCCAGACCCGGAAGCAAGAAGTGAATTCACTTCTTGCTTAGTGGTCTGTGATGCCGCCCACGACGCAGGCGTCCAGGGTTCAACTCCCACTCAGGGCGATCCCTTAACAGGGGTCGAATCGACTAAAACACAACGCAGACAAGAGTACACCGGTCACACGTGGTGCCGTGACCCGGATGCCCTGGGTGGAGTGAGTTTAGGGGGGTGAGTGTAACGGAGGTACCGCAGTATATCCACAGTCACGGGTACAAGTAGTGACGTGGCTGTGGATGGTAAGCGGTACTGCAAGTAAACTCACTCCCCAGAGGCATCCAGACCCGGAAGCAAGAAGTGAATTCACTTCTTGCTTAGTGGTCTGTGATGCCGCCCGTGACGCAGGCGTCCGGGGTACAACTCCCACTCAGGGCGATCCCTTAACAGGGGTCGAATCGACTAAAACACAACGCAGACAAGATCAGACCGGTCACACAGACACTATGAGGAAACCTGTTCCAAATTAAAATTGAAGGGATTAGCAAAGGTCATGTTTAATGTGTAAATATTGACTGCCATACTATGTTGATGTTTTGGATTATATTATTTCATTTGTAAAATGTTTTTCAGAGAAGTTATTCAGTATGCTAATACAACCCTAAGTGAGAGTGTTGAAGTCAGAGGTTCTATGTAGGATTGTTAGTAACTGTCTAACTGCATATATGGCTGTTTCCACTGGAGGGCGCTCCAGGCGGAGCCACTCAAGAACACCACCAGGTGGCGAGTATAAATAGAGATGTCTCCTCCTACTCTTTCTCTTTCCCCCCAGCCTCTCAGTGAGAGGAGAACTCTAGAACTGCTGCTTACACCATGTGAATAAATAAACCACGCCAGTTAAAGGCTAAAGATAGAAACCATGCCTCTTGACCACATTATTGTCGCCCTATAGCCGGATTCTGTCAACAGTTTGTATGTAAGATTTTGATTTGTTTATTGTTCTATATTTTTGTATCCACTTTTTCTCCTTATTTTTCTATTTTTCTCCCATCCCAATTCCGTATTGCCAAGAAACTATTCACAAATCTGACAAACCAAGAAAGTGAGATATAAAATCACCTACAAAATCATACACAAAGAAAAAAAGGTTATGTAAAAGCAGGAGAAGTAAAAGCACCATTCATGCTACTTTTTGACTTTTTCTTTGAGTTAGAACTGTGCAGGTAAGATGGCTGCCTTATGGTTCCATCCCATAATGGCAATTCATTATGACATGTCATATCTAATGTTTTATATCTATGGCAATGTCGTCCAACTTTCTGCATAGGAGTGTGTCATGGAGAGGTATTGGAATTTAGCCAACACAACTTGCAATGAGTCATTTTTTATTTAGTTTAACCATTATTTACCCATGGTATGGTTATCTGAGCATGAATGCTCTTTTTCAGCAACGCCCTGCTTCACATTCACACCTGGGAGCTGCCCAGTACAACCAACGTCTGACACTGTTGGCCACTGGAGTAGTTGTTGGGCGTTAAGTGCCTTGCTCAAGGGCACTTCAGTGTCAGTGGTTGGTATTGAGGGACGGGAGGAGAGTTATCCATTCACATCCCAGCCCAGATGATTCCCTGTCGAACCGACAACCTTCCAGTCACAAACCTGCTTCTCTAACCTTTAGGCCACTTCTGGTTGTATTGGTCCTTGGAAAAATAAACCCTTATATACATATAACTTGTCTCTGTCCAATAGAAGGAACACAGTTGCTAAGGAACAGCTTGGACCATGTTTATTTCAGTTATTCATATTAGCAAACACTGCAACAGGAAGTACACTTTTTAGAATGTTTAGAATGTAATTTTAGAATGTTTTAAGTTGAAACTGTCTATAGAAAGTATTTGCAGATTGGGTTTGGGGGAAGAATAATAATTGTATTATTATAAAAGAAAAATGTATCTCTTTAAATGCTTATATATTCCAGGGTGGAGTGTTTTGGGCCCTTGTTTGTTGTGGTTTTGATAGTCATGGCTTTGGGCTGGTGGGGGCCCCGGGTTTGGGGTCTCGGGGATTTGGAATGTCATTGAGGCGTTTTGATTGATTGATTGATTGAAAACTGTATTAACAGATTGCAGAATGGGTACAATGCAGTACGGCTCAATACACACAATTGTTAAGGGGATGCAGACCAGAGAAAGACTTTCGTCTTGTTTACATCAGGGTCCCCCATTTTCAATTCATAATGTGATGTTCTGGTTCTCTGGGATGCTGGATTAGGGGTTCTCGTGGGCTGGGGCCCGTGGCTGTTTGGGGGCTTGGGATGTATATATATAAATTATTTATTTTCCTACTCTCCCTGTCTTGTGATCCCAATGTCATTGTTATGTATTTCAAGATATTTTATTATAATTTCTTTGATTTAATTTGTCATGCCTTAGTTTGTTATTATTATTAGTATTGTATTGTGATGTGTCTTGTTACATATGAAATAAATAAAAAAGTATTTGCAGATACTATTTGGCTTAGACTAATGAGAACCTTGTTTCTTCTCCAATATGGTGGCTTTTCAGATCTCTTCATGGTGTTTGCCCCCAACTACAAGGAGCTTGTATCTGGCCATGGATATGCCCACAACAACCTTGTCATCTGGAAGTATCCGCCTCTTTCCAAAGTGGCAGAGCTCAATGGTAAGTTGCTGGTTTGAAACATCATTCATAGCACTGTGATTACACACAGATCAACACATGTTCAGGTTTTTAATTGAAACCAGCAGACTTTAATTTTCAAACTAGTACAATTTCCACCAGTAGATCTAAGCAACTCCCAACGCTCTTTTATTGTATAGGTCACAAGGACAAAGTTCTTAACCTGACACTGAGCCCAGACTACTCTAATATTGCATTAGGTTATTATTATACATATTATTATGATGAACTGTTATACATTATCTCCACTTTGTGAATTGTTATGAAAAGCCAAACCAATCATTACAACCTTGTACTCGGCACAATGTTCCACAAATACCAGCAAGTCTGCCTTTTATCTAAAATTTGTTTTATTTCAAAAGATAAATAAAAACAATTGGAAGAAAAACTAAATATTGTACATTTACAACACATTCTCTCTTTTTGACATTGTTATTTACACATCTAGTCCTTTCAGGGGAAATAGTAAGATACTCCCAAGTAACATGGGTCATGCCAGCCAAAATGGGCTGTGTCATGCTTGAGTTTAAGAATACCATTAGTGACCCCACCCTCTTTTCTTGATTCTCCAATCACAACAGTTGTGATTATCGGATCAAGAAAAGAGGGTGGGGCTTGAGATAAGTCAATTGCCTAAGTATGTTCGAACAACATGACTCATAGTTACGTTTTCCACAACAACACTATTGAACAAAACACAGGGTCGGTTACACTAACAAGGATTAAGCCTTGTCCTGGACTAAGGATCTTCCTCAATAGAGAAGTGAAAACTGTCCTGGGAGGCATTTTACAAAACAGGATTAACAAGGTATACATATAACCGAGAAATATTTAACTATAGCCCGTCATGATGTTTTGGGTTTAAATAATCAGTAAAACAATTTTAATACTGGGTTTAATTATATTTTTGGAAGATTATCAGGCTAACTGCATAATCCTACATTGTTAAACCCCGTGGATCATGAATTCAGCATGGATTTAATCAATATTACATTCAGTTATTATACAACATCTCCAATTTGTGAATTGTTATGTTATGAAAAGCCAAACCAATCATTACAACATTGTACTCAGCACAATGTTCCCCAAATAACAATAAGTCCACCTTTAAATAAAATGGTTTTATTTCAAAAAAGATAAATAAAAATAATAAGAAAGACAAAATATTGTACATTTGCAACACATTCTTCCTCTTTTCGACATTGTTATTTACACATGTGATCTAGTCCTTTCAGGGGAAATTGTAAGATACTTCCAAGCAATATGAGTCATGCCAGCCAAAATGGGCTGTGTCACGCTCGAGTTTGAGAATACCATTAGTGACCCCGCCCTCTTTTCTTGATTTCAAGAAAAGAGGGCGGGGCTTGAGAAAGGTCAATTGACTAATTATGTTCTAACAACATGCCTCACAGTTAAGTTTCCACAACAACCCGCAATTTAACCAATTACAGGGTTTTTACAAAGCAGGACTAGCAACTTAAACATACATATATGTATATATATATATAAAAGGTTTAGTCCAGGTCTTGGATTCATCCATGCCTTTGAAATTGACCCATAGTGTGTGGCAAGTAGAGACCCGTTAAATTCATTAAGTCATTTATATCCAAATAATTGTGTGCATAAATACAGTGCCCTCCAGAAGTGAAGTCCTACTAAATTTGTTATGACAAATTTCACTTGTATATATCTGCTTCAAGTGTGACCTGTGTCAATCATTAGATTTCTAGTATTTTGTCCTGGTTTACCGTGGACTATATAGTTTACTTATCAAATATCAAGGCATTGAGACAGGGAACCCTGTATCCTTTGTGCTCCAAATATAAAATGTGCTAAAATGTGGTATAGCTGCAAGGTAATAATTTTTTTTAATTAAAGTTCAGGTTTGAACTTGCATCACCCCTGTGGTCAGAAAAAACCATATTTATCTTAATATAACGTGTTATCAAAATTGTGCGTTTCAGGGATATATACTCCCTACCCATCTCAATAGTTTGATATTTCATTAGCATGTTGCACCATAATGTACCAGAGACAATAAAAGAGCATTCATTTGAATCAGTTACATACAATATAAAAGGATAATTAACTCTACAACAAATTATGGACTTTAACTAGCTATGCAACAAAGTACACCTTTTTAGGAATAAAGGTCCTCACCCATTGATAATTAACTATCGTCTCTAAACAATAAGTAAAGAATAAAGCTCATTCCTTCTGTCATTTAAATGTTCTTAATCTTTTTTGGCCATTTCATTTTTAAGTTAAAAGATAATAATTTGAGGGTACTGCACATTTGTGGAAAGGCTGTATATATATATATATATATATATATATATATATATATATATATATATATATATATATATAATCAAAGAGTAGGAGTTTGGAATCTGTGACATTAAAAGGAGGCACTCATTCATTTCCCCCTCTCTTTGTCCTCCAGAGGCACCAGGCTAGATCTTTTTTACTTTGCTCATGACAACATCGCCATTTGTGTAGTGGCGCGCTAACCCATTCTCCTGCGGTTTGCCGACGGGGACATGAGTGAGATCACCATTGGCAGTAAAGCCGTTCCGTTTGTGCTTGTCCTCCGTGTTGGTAGGCAGTCGGTCGCCCTTTATGTAGGCCTGAATCCAGAAATTGGCGAAGAGGAAGAAGAAAAAGGTTCCATAGACCCAGATGAGGTGGATAAAGAAGCGCACCTGGTAGTCACACTTCTCCATGAAGTAGAACTGGGAGATGTGAACAGAGACCAGAACAAACTGGCTCTAGGGGGAAGACACAGGGCAAAATATAATGTTAGGTGGTTGTAAAATTGCACCTTACCTCAAAGTTTTGTACCTAATTTTCTGCATTGTACCTCACTGTTTACTCATTTTTACTACTTTAGATTGTATATTCCTCTTTACTTACAATTTTTTTTACTTACTTTCTTACTTACTTTTCTTTTACTGTATGAAGCACATCTCAGGGGCTCATACAGAACCAAGTATTTCACCGTAAAGTACATGTATTTTATTGTGATATTTAATAAACAAACAAACTTGAAACTAAAAGATCTCAAATGACAGAACTGCTAAATCCCACTAATCTACATGACACCATGACAATATATTGCATAACGGGGACGTACCAGTTGGATAGCGGTCATGTACTTCTTCCACCAGAGATATTTGTGGAAGCGAGGTCCTGCAGAGGATAGTCCATAGTAGGTGTACATGATGACATGGACCATTGCGTTCACCATGGCATGAAAGGAGCCCATTCCCCCTTCTATAGAGGCAGGAAAACACAAGTAGAAATGGTCACATGCATTTTCAAAGTCTTTCCCTTTTTATTGAAACGTATACAAAAAACTTGTAGTAAATAAGTGAGGTACATAAATACAGTATTTGGGACAGCAACAGACTTTGTGTTGGCTCAATACTCTGTGGGGGTCTGTGCCATTTCTCCTCAGGGGCAGTCGTTTAGTTTAGTAGAGACCTCGCGCCTGATCCTAACCTCAACTAGAGATTCGTTTTTTTTTTTGTGCATTACCGGTAATATGGAGTCCCCTTTGTCTCTTATTTCTAGATGTTCTGTTTCAGTGCATCTCTAGGAGGATCCGGCTGATCTCTTTACAGATCAAACTTAACGCCGCTCTTCGTAGCACGCTCGACATTTGTCGCTCCCCTTAAGTCTAAAATTAAACATGCTCCGCAAAAACAAACTCCCTGGTTTACGGAGGAAACTCGCTCCTTTAAAAAGGCATGTCGCAAACTTGAACATAAATGGCGGTCGACCAAACTCGAAATGTTCCACCTTGCCTGGAATGATAGTTTACGTAACTACAAAAAGGCACTCTCACTTGCCAAAACCTCATATTTTTCCAGGCTCATTAACGACAACAAAAACAACTAAAAGTTTCTGTCTGACACAGTTGCAAAACTTACTCAGAAACAACCAACTGCCTTAAACCATGCGTTCTCGGCTAACGAATTCATTAAATTCTTTACCATGAAAATTGATCTCATAAGAGATGAAATTGTTGGCTTACTCAACAATCAGAGTCCCTCCCAACCTCTGATGGGCTTTCCCCCTGACTTTGAATCCAGCCATATGCTATGCTGCCTTGAAAACGTCTCACTTAGTGCCCTCTCTAAATTGGTTGGCGCGGCTAAACCCTCAACCTGTCTGTTTGACCCTCTTCCAGCAACTCTCATCAAAAAACTCTTCCCAACTCTAGGCCCTGCCCTACTCAATATCTTCAACACCTCCTTGTCTACTGGCGTGGTGCCCCTGGCCTTTAAATCAGCAGTCATTTAACCACTACTTAAAAAACCGAACCTCGACCCTCTAATCTTGAAAAATTACAGACCCATCTCCAATCTTCCATTCCTATCCAAAATATTAGAACGGATTGTCGCAACGCAACTCACTGACCATCTATCAAACAATAATCATTTTTTTATCCACTTTTTCTATTTTTCTCCCATCCCAATTTCGCCTCGCCAATTCTCCCTTCATTCTCCCCTCCCCTGTCTCGAACGTTGCTAGACTATGCCTCCCACTGGTCGGCTGCAGTGAGGACCAAGCCTTGCATCACGTGTCCCCTCCGGTACACGAGGAGGCAGCTGTTGCATCTTTTCACCTGCACAGCGCGATCTCTCAGCGGCGAGGAGTAACGCGTGGGAGGCTCACGCTGCCCCCGTTGCTGCTGTACAGGCGCACCAACCGACCTGTAGGAGTCGCCGTCCACAACGTCCAATCCCCACCCACCCGCTTTCAGACCCCTAACACTGCCAATTGTGTTAGTATGAACGACCAGCCAAGCTGGTAGCAACGCCGAGAGATGGGCTCGAGTCCAGCATCTCCTGCGTTAGTGGCGAGCGCCTTGCCCACTGCGCCACTTGGCCGCCCTATCAAACAATAATCTTAATGAATCTTTTCAATCTGGCTTTAGAGCCTTACACTCCACCGAAACGGCGGTTACCAAAGTCACAAATTACTTACTGCTCTCTCGACTCAAACCTAACTTCTGTGCTCTTATTGCTTGATCTCAGTGCAGCCTTTGACACTATCGATCATTCGATTCTTCTAGGTCGGCTTGAGAATCATGTTGGCATTCGGGGTCACGCACTTGCTTGGTTTAAATCTTATTTAACTGATAGACCACACTTGGTCTATAATGATTTAACATCCGAGACCCTCCCAGTGCAATGCGGTGTCCCACAAGGCTCTGTTCTGGGCCCCTTGCTATTTTCGATTTACATGCTACCCCTCGGCAATATCATACGCAAATCTGGCATAAACTTTCATTTTTACGCTGATGACACCCAATTATATATACCTATTAAGCCAAATGACTCCTCCCAATTACAAAATCTTGAGGCTTGCCTGCTTGCCGTCAAAAAGTGGATGCCGCAAAACTTTCTACTCCTTAATGCAGATAAAACTGAGATGTTAATTGTTGGCCTCGGAGTAATTTTTTATTCCTCCCTCTGATTTAATGCACATATAAAAAATGTCACCAAAATTGCCTTCTTCCATCTTCGTAATATCGCAAAGATTCGCCCCATTTTAACTCTGGCTGATGCTGAAACCCTAATTCATGCTTTTGTCTCATCACGTCTAGACTACTGTAATGCACTTTTGTCAGGCCTACCTAATTCAAGCATCAAACATCTTCAACTCGTGCAAAATGCGGCTGCACGGATACTAACTAAAACAAGAAAATTTGATCACATCACACCAGTTTTGTCTGCCCTACACTGGCTTCCTATTCAAGCCCGATCTGACTTTAAAGTGCTACTCGTCACCTACAAAAAATTGTATGGGCTCGCACCGCTCTATCTATCCGATCTCATCTCTCGATACTCGCCCACTCGTGCTCTGCGCTCACAAAATGCGGGGCTTCTATCAATTCCTAGGGTTAAAAAGAAATCCGCCGGCCACAGAGCCTTTGTCTACCGCGCTCCCTACCTGTGGAATAAATTACCTACCGTTGCCAGGGGCGCCTGCTCTGTCGAAGCTTTTAAATCCCTGCTTAAGACCCATCTTTTCTCCTTCAACCTACCCTGATCTCACCTGGTCGGGGACTGACCCTTAGATTAATCTGTCTAGTTTAGTTAGGATGTCTATTTGCTCCCATGTCTGCAGACATGGGAGAACCTTTTTAACCTCCGTCTCGGTCTCAACCGGTCCCAATGCCACAATCACGCAAACTGTCCCGTCTCCCTGTCTCCCTGTGAGTGGCTGTCTCGGAGTGATGACCGGAGTGTTGGACGTCCCGTGATGAAGACCGGGAGGATGCGACCCTATCTGCGCCGCCCCTTCGTCTCAAATAGATCCGCTATCAGCTCTATCTTTAATCTTTCAAAAAATGTCAGTTGCTATCGCTATCAGCTCTATCTTTAATTTTAATCGTTCAAAATGTTCAGTTGCTATCTCTAACAGCTCTATCTTTAATCTTTCAAAATGTTCAGTTGGTATCGCATGCACTTATGTGTTTCACTACACACATGAGTGCATGCCTACCATCTGTTCACCTGTTTTATTGCAACACTACTATCACCGACATCTAAGAAGGGAATGGCCCTTCTAAGGTTTCTCTCCTCCACATTGCCTGTGGTGCATTTTTTCCTATTGCTAGGTTTTAGTGAGTTTTTCCTTACCTTCATATGTCTGGGAGTGTTTCATTTATTTATTTAGCATTTATTTTAAATGTTTTGGACTTTATGGTGCTCTTGTTTTGTTCTTGACTTATTGTGATGTTTCTTCTTGACTTGTTTAAAGAAGACGTGTCCGGCCCATGGGGACATTAACGTGTGTTGTCGGGCCTTACAAATAAATTTGATTTGGCTGTGGACTAAACTTGACTGTTGTGGCACAAGAGAGAACCCCCCCCCAAATCTGATCCTGGACTAAAGTAGTCATTGTATCCTTTTCCATCCCGCATAAAAAGAGTAGGACCGCCCTGGGGTTCCAATCCCGATGGACATCGCTGGTGCCATCTGTATGGACGTTAATGCCCAGTTACCTCTGCTTATACCCGACGAGAATTTTCCATATATTATTATTACTAATGATCAGTTGCCCACCTCAATGCCTATTGCACTCCTCCTGCCAGTCTTGGCCAGGACGCTCTTGTAGAAAGGGATTTCTAATCTCAATGAGACTTTTCCTAGTTAAATAAAGGGTTAAAGGTCAGGGGGTGTTGTTCCATTTATGCCCATAATGTGGGGACGTGAAGTGAAGCCCATTGAGACAGGTAATTGCGATATTGGGCTATACAAATACCAAACTTACCAGGGGTCAGGGTGATACCCCACCACCAAGTCCAAGGCATGACGGAATGGTGAAATACATGGAGAAATGTGATCTGGCTCTGTTTCTTTCTCAGCACAAAGAATACCTAGAAAGTAAAAGACAGCTAAACTCAGATTACCTTCATATTAGCAGAAGACATATAGCTCTATTGACAAGTTCTGTATGCATTACATATACAAGGCTCTAGAACGAACCGCCGCAGATTCTGAGGGTTAAGTCAAAACTCGTCCTAACTAATTATTGCAAGTTTGCATTGTGTTTTTGAAGGGATCAACAGAAAGCTGAACAACAGAGAGACTCAACAAAGGCCGGTGGGGTGAAAACACAAGCCACTGCTGAGATACAGTATGAAATCAAATGACCCTTTTCTCTCCAAAGTCTCCTCTCAAAACTGCAAGCAGAGATGTTCTGTGGTTTTCTGGGAAAGCTCGACAAACACTCTGTTGCTACCACTGATTGCCAATAAAACACATTACTATCACTGTTAACTTGTCAGGTCAAAGTGCTGATCTTATTGGTGACCAGTGGTGGCAGCACCGAGCATTCGTTGACTGGAGGATTTGAAAGGAGACTTCAGAGAGAAAAGGGTAATTTTATACTGTATTTCAGCAGCGGCTTGTGTTTTTACACCAGCGGCATTTGTTAAGACTTAAACACAATGCGAATTTGCACTAATTAATTAGTATGCGTTTTGACTTAACCCTCAGAATCTGTGGTGGTTTGTTATTGAGCTTTGTATATACATCTATGTTTTTAAGTATTTGAAACATTAGACAAAAAGGTCAAATGTGGGCCAAATGACAAAAATGCAAATCTGTTTTAAGAGAAGTAATATATCCTTACCGTGTCCAGAAGCTCAATGTATTTTGAAAAATAAAATATCCAGCTCACTCGAATCATCTGGGGATAGAAAGACAAAAACACAAGAAACATAAGTGAAGGGGATTTCTTTCCACTAGAGACAATTACTAAACCAATAATACCCCAGACACAAAAGTCAGAGCGCAAGATATGAAGCTGAAATTAGACAAAACCCCCAAGAATGTAAAAGGCAGTAACTTAAATTCTGTCATTTAACTGCTTAATATTAAATTGGCTCATTTAATTTCAGACTTATTCATGAACTCCGTGCCAGATGTAAAAAAAAATTGCCTCCATTTATCAAGCCCTGCAGTGTAGTGCTGATCTTAAAATCAGGCCGTAATGACTACAATAAAGGGGAAAATATCACTTATTGTTGACTGCCGGAAGTGTGTCCCTTGCTGGCTTTGTACACTCAGCTAAATGACTGACGAAATGTAAATTAACCTGAAATCCGATTCTAGATCAGAAAACCTACAGTGAGAAGCCTGATAAATGGCCTAGGCCCTAGAGTGTGTTTGTCCATCAGGCTAATGACTAAAATAAGAGAAAGTGAAATTTGATCTGGATCAGAAAACCTAGTGTGAGAAACCTGGCCCAGAGTGTGTTGGCTTACCCTGAGAGCCTGTGGGCTGTTGGATAAGTCACAAGGGTCGCATCTCCAGGTGTAGGTTGTGCCCCATCCCGACAGCAAGAACTAGGAGGCAAAACACACAAGTAGCCCTCATATTAGTAAATCTTTCAAGCACTGTGAAATACCACAAAAAAAGAAATAAACAAATACAAAAACAACTAGAATAATATCTTTTCCTACAGTGGGGACTAATTTATCAAGAAGAATACACACAGTATATAAATGGCTCTCAATAAAACATCTGTATGTTATGGTAAACGAGGGTAATGGTTGATCACATTTCCTGAGATACAGTATATGCACATATACAGTTTTAAAGGCGTGGCCAGTGCTACCCATAAAATGTGATTGGCCATCCCAAGATTGTAGGAGCCATTTTGATGGTGGCATATTATTTATTATTTGTAATATTATTATTGGACACCTGGTGGTGGGTTTTAGGTTTGACAGCACTGGTTAGGTATTTAGAGGGTCACAGGTGCAGTAATCAACTAGGACACAGGTAGTGAGGAGCACACCGTTCTTACCAGTAGCTCAGCAGCTCAGCAACCAGAAGCCAAGAAATACCAAATAAATATAGAATACCATATAATTCCTACAGAACCCACACTGGCAATAAATTTATGTACAACTGCAACTTCAGCAATAAACACCCCTAAACCTGGAATCACGACTGGACATCCATCATTGCTGCGTCTACTGCGTAAGATCACTCCCTATCATACCTGTGAAGTAACGGGCAAGAGAAAGCAGGACAATGGAAAGGAAAAATTGCCGTTACACAAGATGTTGTCAATGTTTATAAAGTAGTATGAACTTATTAAATATATTAGAAAAAGTGTGTTAGTTTGTCTTGCAAGCTAACTTAGCTAGTTACCAAGCTGAATGAACAACTCCAAAGCCGTTATTCACCACAAGCGCAGTCTGTTGCTAGGCTACTGATAACCGTTAGAACACTGGACAGCAGTAGACCATAAAAGGGCAAGAAAGGCTTGGCCCACAGACTTTATGGATTTACAAACGTGCATCTACCTTTTTTTTTTTCAACCTGGGTATATGACAGCTATTCCGCCGGAGTCCCTTCGGAGAACAAACTATTCAGGGTGCGTAAGAGTTGTGTATATACTGTGTTTTTCTTTATGTACCGTTTGTATATATGTAGCCTATATATAAATCTGTGTATATGTAAAGTATTATATGTATTGTTTAACTATTTTTTTTTTTACCTTTATTTACCCAGGGTAGGTTATCGGAGCCTGAATGCTCTTTTTCAGCAACGCCCTGCTTCACATTCACACAGTTCCATTCACACCTGGGAGCTGCCCAGTACAACCACAGTCAGACACTGTTGGCCACTGAGCAACTCCACTGGAGCAGTTGCGGGTTAAGTGCCTTGCTCAAGGGCACTTCAGCGTTTAGTATTGAGGGACAGGAGTGTGTTATAAATTCTGCTATAATTTGATTGATGGCAATATGCAACAGGTGTTATGTCACGTGGGTTTGTAGTATGGATTATAGGATTTAAGAGAGCCTTTGTTCAAAACATCACAGCAGAAAATAGGAAGCTACTTGGTGTGTGGATCTCTCCATTTCAACTCGCCAGGCATTTTATGAACCAGCACCGATCTTATTGGGCATTGGGATGATTTTTATTTTTTATTTTTATTGTTTCTTATATGGCGCTAGAGGAAAGGTCATGGGGTCACCAAAATGGGGTCACGGTACTGTTTTCCAAATGGGAGAGGGAGCAAAGTGTGCGAGTGCAACTGTGGTGCTGAAAGGACAGCAAGACAGTTTGTTGAAATAGTGGTGATTACCGTACTTTTCGGACTATAAGCCGCGGCTTTTTTCCCCATTTTTCGACCCTGCGGCTTATATAACGGTGCGGCTTATATGTGACTCGACGTGACCAAACTCGAAAATGTAAACATCTAAATATTGCTTTTTTGACTGCATTGAAATTTTATTTATCTGTTCCCTTATTTGCTAAACTTAATACAACTTGTAAATGAGTTAATGCTTGTTATTTGTCCGACAGTATTGTGTCCCAATGCTAATTACATATGGTAATTAAACATTAAAACACCTGCGGCTTATAGTCCAGTGCGGCTTATATATGTACACATCATTCAATTTAGCTGCTGCGGCTTATAGTCAGGTGCGGCTTATAGTGCGAAAAGTACGGTAAGTGTGGAAAAAGCAAATCCATATCAGATATTGGAAAATAAATGGGCCTATCTGGGACAATTATTACATCACTTACATTAGGATACATTTTGTGGTGAATTAAGCCATATAATATACAGTGAGGTGATAGGTGGTCAGACTACTGCTTGACCTTACTCCTAAAACCCACCTCACCCCTGCCCATTTTGACATAGGATGGCTTAGAGTAGACGACAGAGTACAGCAGCTTGCAATGGGCCTTGTCTACAAGATACATGTCGAAATACTTCCCAAAGGTCAGTGAATTCCACGACCACAACACCAGAGGGAGTTCCACAAATCATGTTCAACCCAGATTGGGCACAAACAAGGGACTAAACACGTTTTGCAATTATGCCACAACAATGTGGAACACCCTACCCACAGCCGTAAAATAATGTGAATCCCTACCCACCTTCAAAACAGCCCTCAAAGAGCACCTACAAGAGGCTGCAATTCGAAATTGGCCCCTGTAAATGTCCAAACGTACAGTTTCCTCCCCCTCGAATGTATATAGTTTCTGTTAGGATCTCTGGTAAACAGTACTGTATATTTGCACATCTTGTATGTCATAAATGTAACAGTACTGTATATCTGTATGTCATAAATGTCATGATATATATCTGTATATCTGTATGTTGTGTATGTCATAAATGTCATTATGAATTGAAAATGGGGGACCCTGATGTAAACGAGACGAAAGACTCTCTCTGGTCTGCATCCCCTTAACAATTGTGTGTATTGAGCCGTACTGTATTGTACCCATTCTGCAATCTGTTAATAAAATGTTCAATCAATAGGTCTACATCAAACGACGACTAGTTGGTAGATGCAAAAATAAACGTGTTAACATCCCTGCATACAGTACTCACCTCAATAACTATATACGAATTCAGTAGAACCATGGAGAAGTTGTAAACAATCATGGCTGTGTTGAGGCGATAGGGCTTGCGATTGGCCATGAGATACGGCCCAATGTACACAGAGAGGAAAACATAGGACAACAGAATGGTGGTCATCTGTATGGGGCTCTGCATCAATGGATAGTCTTTCACTCGAGCATCTGTGAACAACAAAGACGCATACCTATTAATAACATAGTCGGAGCATACAGCTTACTTTTTCACCATCCAGCTACTGTGGCTGGTGGATTCACGAGTCAGTAAAAAAGAGAAAAGAAAGGGGAATGACAACCATTTTAAGAATTCACATATGACTGCTGTCACTTTGTATATCGAAAATAATTTACTTTTCAAGAACTGAGGAAAAACAACCCCATGTTCAGATTGACACATGTACTTTGGAAATTGACTGATTGAGTTAATTTGATTTGACTGGAGATACAAGGTTTTCACCCGACAGCAGCGACATACTAGTATGCTAGTTGAGTCAGTGTTGTGAATGTGCACCAGTCTCTCCTGAAGCTAGAAATCAGAGAGAGAACCCTTGCCCCGTAAATGGGCACAGACTTTGAGGGGCCATGAATTATTAAAAGATGCTGTAAGTGCTTTAAACAGGTAAAATAATCTGCAAGTGCATTAAGCAAATCTGGCTTTGCAAGATTTCTTGAAATAAGTACAACATATCTAGGGTTCCCTCTCCTGATTGGATAAAGTGGAATGGTTTACTGCAGAGCTGAGGGACAGAGACCCATGTTACTGACAAACACTATCAGTGATGGCGGTCAGTAAAGCTATTGAACACATATCTTAACAAAAAAATACCACTTTAAGCCAGGTTATCACATGCAAATGAGGTTTATGTTCTAGTTTTGCCTCTGAACCAGAATGTATAACCCATTTTGGTATAAGAACACAAAAACATTTTATGGGCCCACAAAATCATTGTCTCATTCATTGACTCTATAGAGACAATGGCCTCAGATTTCACACCCAGGCTACTTTGCAAATGCAAGTGTTCTTCTCATTTCTAGCTCCAGGAAAGAGTGGACAGATTGAACACAGGTTGGCTACCTGACAAAGTGGCTAATAGAATTGACCAGACATGTCAAATGAATGAATATAGCAAGCAAGCTTATAGCAGTAGAAGAAAGAAAAGAAAAAAACACTCACCGGTCGTCCTCTTCAAAAGATAGTCGTAGCCATTCAAAACATTTGATACAACTTCGTCCAGCATGGTGACTGCCTCTTATATGTGGACTAGAGCACCTGAAATAGGGGGAAAACATGTTAAAAACGTAATGTTCCTCCATGAGGAGACAGCTTGAGCTAGAGAGTTGCCTCTCTGCTGACTGAACAAACAGGAGACAGCTGCACAGGTTCATCAAACACCCCACACAGACAGTGTCCCCTTGTAATGACACAACAGCAAACAGATGTAAACCGTAGCCTACTATGGTGGGATTAATGATTCTTCATAGAATTGTCCAAAATAATTGTAGCACCGACCAGTCTAACAACAAAGGTTGTTTCACCCGTAAAGAAAATAGTTTTTCCTTTCAATATCCAGTTAAACGAGGGAAATAAAAACGTTTTTTGTATCATGAAGGATTTGTATAGCCAGGCTACTACAACTGAACTCGGAATGATTATATGCGGTCGGTGTGGTTCAAACAACGTGCCATTCTCTGTCATTGACTAACAGAGCCAGTCAAACAGGTGAGACCGATAGCAGAAACTATAGCCTGGCCCCTGGAACGGCTGATATTCCATACATTGCATGTATTCCATTTATGTAGGATGTAGTAATGTCTTGGGGACTCTGGGGAGGGGGGCCGGGTTCATTCATGTGGTGGGTGCTGCTGTTTTGCCACGCCGTCGTCGGCATCAATACAAAATGTGGTCCGTGTGAGTCGTGGAAAAGTAGTTTTTTTTTTTTTTTTTTTTTTTTTACTAAATATACGTTTTCTGAGAGAGCTTTCAAATTATATTAATAATGAATTTGATATGACAATAGCTCACCCGCCAATCACAGCAATTACTTATTGGGTGAGTAAACACAGAGCGCGACTAATTAGAATGCCGCGGGGGGAACCATCCCAATAAATTATTACACGGAGCGTTCTATGGCTGTATGTATGGAACGTATTCATTGTATGGAATATGAGCCATTCTGGGGCTAAAGTCAAGTGAACCCATCTGGCCTGGCGGGTCATTCATCTGAACTGATAGGTGACAGCGGAAAATACACACAGCAAGCAAAAACAAAGTAAGACAGGAAACTAAATTAAAATACAAAATAGTATTTGTAGACATCATCTTTGTGTCTAAACCAGAGCAAGCTTAGCCTACCAACGACCGATCTGACCACAATGCAGTAAAAACGGACATGTGTCATCCTATAACCAAGAGGCTAAAACTATAAATGGTTTAGCACATGTAAAACAATGTACTAACAACAGCACATCCGAAACTGTTAGGCCTAGCTGTTGTGTTAGCAGCAACTCACCTGCTGAGCGGGTCACACCTCAGCTCCGTCTCCTCTCTCCTAATCACCAGTTTACACAGACGGGACAGACACCACTGAAGCTCAATGCGGAGGCCACAGTGCTGCCAGTGCAATGATACAAATGTTGACTGGATCAGTGTAATCCCTGCCCTCGGGTTGTAGCTTCTTGGATATCCTCAAATATTTTCTGGCTCAAATAATAAATAAAATAATAAATATTTTCGCTCGAATAATGTCACTATATCAAGTTAGAGCCAGGGAACAGCTCATATGAAAGAGAGCAGACGTATAGTTTTGACAAGGCAGTGGATTCATTCAACTCAATTTAAACCCAGGGCCCAGCATACTACTATAAGGGCAGCGAGTTTCAGGGCCACACCCTGTTTCAAACCTAAGCCCCACCTCGAGGAAGTCACTTTGCCTGTTTGTGATTGGCTCCTTCTTTTCAATGGAAGTTAAAGGGGTTGGTTTAGATTAGTCTCACGTGGTCACATCTTACCTCATCAATTCCAGAGACGTGAGGCATCTATTGACTGGCGACTATAGGTTGGTTCTGGTAAGTAGGGGCAGTGGGCGAGAGAAGCAGTAACAGGGGAGGTGAATAGCCCCTTTGTTAAGCAATAGCACCATCAGCACTCCTGTATGAGGATAACTAACCTGAATAATGACGTGTGAAGCAAATAAATGTACTGAAGACATAATGTTAGGGGGGGAATGTAAATACTGGGTTTTGCAGCAGTGTATGTAGTATAATCACTGCCTGATTTCCCCACTGTGAAGATCAAGGGATTTCATCATTTCAACTTAATTTTCAACTACATTCCAATAAGCCTGAATTTGGGCTAAAGGTAAAATATTAATCTTCTTTTCCTGCCTTTGACCAAGATCACTTGGCCAACAAATATGGCTATAGGAAACACCTGTTTTACCATCATGACTGGTTCTGCAGCCCTGTGGCGCTGGTTCTACCCGTTCCCCAGCTACTAAAGTAGGTGTGTGTGGTGTAAACGACGTTCAGTCATCATCACTGTACTTGGAATGAATGGACGGCTGGAATGAATGGAATCCAGGCACAAGATTGTGGAGGTAAGCGTCACCGTGTCCGTTTAGTTACACTTAGTGTGGAACTTACTCTGAGCACATGGCCCCCCCAAGCTGGCAACCTGGCTGATGGTGCATACTTTTAAATGAGGGATAAGGAAGATGGGGAAGATCATTATGACCTCCCTAGTATACATTTCTGATACACACGGAAGACATAAACATTCTTAGCACACAAAACAATATATATAGGTAGTATATAATTGTATTGCCCAGATAAGGATATCCGTAAAATGCTACAGTCTCATTTCTAGAACATAAAATGTGAACAACACAAATGAAAAACAGTGCCCACATTTACCTTGCTTATCCTCCATGTTTAAACACATTGCAGTTGCCTCTCACGGCAGATATTCAGGATACCGATCTGATCTGAGTATTCCGTTTATCAGTTGGTGCATGCAAATGCCATATCCCATTTACAATAACTGTGATAAGGTCATATCCTGACTATGATGAACCTAAATATAATCGTTAGGGTTATGTCATTACTAGCTGGGATACTAAAACCCATTTACTGTTGGGTTTTGCGTTCTGAGTGAGTAATAGTAATGGTAATAGTGGCAATATTCTGTTTGCTCATGTCTACTGACATACACACCTTACCTACAATGTTAAGCAGTATATTAGCAGGTATCAGGAATATGAATGTAAATGTATACACTCACAAGCCCTTTAGCTATAGCATGCTGCCTGCCACTTGTAGGTGTGGTTCCCAATTTCAGCTTCTTCAGGCCACCAGCATCTCTTGAGGATGGAGAAACAAAGCGCACTCATTAACATGTCAAATAGTTTCAGTTCCTCCGCTCCCCAAGACCAGTGTTTCTCAACCAGGGGTAGGGGAAACCACCCTTGGCAGCAGTCACCAAAATATATGCCAATACCGTGTTATCATTAGGGGCCAAGCACTGAAGATGTGTAGGATCCTATTGTCATTTTTTTTTTTATAATTATTGGTACAGTCTAGCCTACAGTAGGTGCTTTTTTTCGTGTGAAGTAATGAATATTTAAAGTCTATAGCCCCCTCTCCAATTATTAATCAAGGTAAATAGACAGCAAGCGGAAAAGAAAAGTAATCTTTGGTGTGTCAAAGTGTGACTGTGTGGTGGGGGGTCGCGGCTCATTACCTAAAATGTAAGGTTATCCTATAACTAGTTATATGAATACTGGCTGAGCGTCTCGCTCTGCCTACTGAGATATCATAATCTCCAGCACCTACTGTGCCCATGGAAACTAAACACATGCACCCACCTGCACGTGACCACGTCACTCCCACGCGTGCCTCTACAATAGGCAGGAAGTGGTCACGCTTACACCCTTCCAAGTTCGAATTCCATATGCAGAAAACATCCAAGGGACCTCAGGGCGCTGAAGAGCGAGACGCTCAGCCAGTATTCATATAACTAGGGTTATAGGATAACCTTACGCTATATCTCATACTGGCTATCACGTCTCGCTCTGCCTACTGAGATAAAGGGCAGAGCGGACGCGTGGCCACGTCAAATGCACCCCCTGTGCGATACAACCAATGTGCGAAAAGGGGAACCAGGCACCCCAGAACGCACAGAGCAAGTGGGACCACGTGTGACACAGCACTCCGCGGTCCACACCCACACACTCCTGCTAGCCCACCTGATGGCAGGATGCAGGAGAGGTCCCGGACCTCAGGACTGCCTGGGAGACAGAACCCCCAGTCATGTCCATGAGGTAAAACCTAACGAAAGGACTCGGGGAGGACCAGGAGGCCGCAGCGCAGATGTCCTCCACCGAGGCCCCCCCCAACAGGGCAGCAGAGGCCGCCACACCACGAGTGGAGTGCGCCCTGACGCCTGATTACCTTTACCAACGGATTTCCAGTTCCGCGTTTGCGTTCTGCGTTCTGATTGGCAGCTGACGTTTCTGGTCACGCCAATCGTGTGACGCCTGTTTCTATCACCGGTTAAGCTTAGGCACTCTTTCGAAGTAGGTTAAGGTTAGAGTTTGTCTTAGAGCAGGGCGATAGAACACCAGCCCTGATTCCAAACTCTAACCTTAACCAACTTCGAAAGAGTCGCCTAAGCTTAACCAGTGATAAACTAGGCGTTAGGTAGTTTGCAGGCTGTTCGATGCGGAAATGGGCGCGTCATGTGATTGGGCGTACATGTAACATGACCAGAAACGTCAGTGGCCAATCAGATTGCACCAGAAACGTCAGTGGCCAATCAGATCGCAGAACGCGAACGCGGAACTGGAAATCTGTTGGTAAAAAACGAGACGCCGCCCTGACGCCCCCGTGGGGAACCCGTCCAGCCAACGTGTAGCAAAGGGCAATGCCCTCGTACAACCAATGTGACAGGCGCTGCTTGGACAGCGCCTTACCCGCGCGAGGGCCACCATAACAAACAAACAGTTGATCGGAAGCCCTGAGATCCCGCGTGCGACTAAGGTAAAACCTTCAGTGCATGGACAGGACACGACAGGCGAAGGCTCGCCTCCAACTCACTAGCGTGAGGAGGAGGGCGAAACGCCTGAAGCACAATATCCTTGGAGCGATAAGAGCTCCGAATATTCTTTGGCACGAAGGCCGGATCAGGCCACAGAGGCTATCGGCCCGAATAGACAGGTACTCTGACCGCACCGAGAGAGCACACAGCTCACCCACGCATTTAGCGGAGGTGATGACCAAAAGGAACGCGGTCGTAAGACAGACGATCCAATGGTGCCTGCTCAAGAGGCTCAAACAGGGCCCCCAACAGCCTTTCCAGAACAGTTGGAGGTCCCGACTCGGAGACAGAGAACGTTCCACAGGCTTAAGATGCCGTGCGCCAAGCAGGAAACGTCCCATGAGAGGGTGGCAGAACAGTGTTCTGCCCTCAAAGCCCACATGACAAGAAGATATAGCTGCGGCATATACCTTCACTGTTGAGGCCGACCGCCCATCCAGGATAGACTGGAGAAGGACAGAACCGAGTCCAGGGGGCATGACACCGGGTCCAGGCCCCCAACCTCACACCACTCTCGAACCATACGCCACTTCCCTGCGTAAGCGCGGTAGTGGACGGAGCGCTCGCGTTCCGGATGGCGTTAACCACAGAACAGTTAAGACGCATCCCCACCAGATTCACCCTTTCAGCAGCCAAGCCATTAGGGGCTGCCCCAGAACAGGAGGCAGAACAGAGTTCCGCGTGCCTGAGAGAGGGCCCGCGGTGACCACGGAACAGGCCACGGCGGGGCCACCAAGAGCTGAATCAGGGCCGGGAACCACACAGCCGTGCCCCGGTCCGGCGCGACCAGGATCAAAGTCCCGCGCTCCTGACGTACCCGCCCCAACAGCTGAGCTATCAGGTGTATAGGGGGGAACGCGTACAGAATCCCGGGTGGCCACGGACCGAATCGGCCGCCGCCCGGTGGAGACGGGGGGAGCGTACTCCTCCCTGTCTGTTGACATACAACGTCATGCTGTCCGTCCTGATCAGAACATGCTCGCCCATCACATGATGGCCGAGCTGTCCGAGGACTAGAAGCACTGCCTTCAATTCCAACACATTGATATGTAGTGCAGACCGGGCAGCATGGTCCTTGCCAGCTGCTTCCTACTGCATCGGTCCGACACATCCCCCCCCATCCCGTGAGGGAGGCGTCGGTGAAGACCGTGACGTGTGACAGCCTGCTTCCCATGGGGACCCCGCTGGTGAGGGCCCCAGGCCCCCCCCAGAGGGCGAGGTCCCCCAGTACTGACATGGGAACCTTCAGCTGCTTCCACTTGACTCTCACAGGGTCTATTTTCACACTGAAAAACCCACCTCTGTATCCTCCTCATGAAGAGGAGGCCAAGAGGGACCACAGCTTGAGCAGATGCCATAATACCGCGCAGGCGTATCACGGTCAGCGCCGTAACCGTCCTGCCAGGACGGAACCTCCTGAGTGCGCCGAGAATATCCTCTCGCCGCCGCTCTGAGAGGGATGCCCACATAGACCTTGAGCTTAGAAATAAGCCCAAGTACTCCACCCGTTGACTGGGAAGAGGAGTACTCTTCTTCCAGTCTACAGCAAAACCCAGGCTGGTGAGGAATTCCACCACCTGCCTGGTATGAGTCCTGGCGATCTTCTCTGACCGGCTGAGGACCAGAACGTCGTCCAGGGTAGAATAAAATGCGTATCCCCTGACGATGCAGAGGCCCCAGCACGGTCTCCACGCACTTGGTGAAGATGCGAGGAGCCAGAGAGTAGCCGAACGGCAGCCTCTGGTACTCGTACGCTAAGCCCTGAAACAGGAAGCGTAGGTATGTCCTAGGAGGGAAGATCGGGACGTGAATACGCATCCTTCAGGTCTATGGAGGTGAACCAGTCTCCCACCTAACAGCGCTTAACAGGTGGGTGATGGTCAACATTCTGAACCTTCCATGGGACAGGTCCAGTATGGGTCTGACACCCCCCCCCCCCGATTTCTCGAGCACCAGAGAATATCGGGAGTAAACGCCGCTCATTGCGTCCTCCCATGGGACCACGACGATGGCCTGCTTCGCCGCCAGAGAACGAATCTCCAGCCAGCTGTCACTGCCGCGGACTCTGACAATAGAGTCTGTACCAAACCCAAAAACGGAGGGCGGGGCTGTGCAAACTGTAACACAACGTTACGTTACGTTCTCTCCATCCACACCGACATATGGCACTACTGTGCCATACGTGGTAAAAATTCCAAAGCGCCCCCGCCGCCAACTGCCGCCGGTCCGCTAGGAATCGTAGATAGGTGGCCCGGTCCCCCCCGCTGTGCGTTGTCAACCCTGGTCTCGCCAACCGCGCAAGCAGGGTGTCTTGCGGAGCCGGGATATCGCACCCTGACTCTACCAACGAGGCAATCGCACTCAAGGGGGGATCCCGACAGAAGGGGCGGTCTGATACGGGGGAGCGGCCATCACCCCTGGTGACATAGGCTCCCCCGCTGAGCATCTTCCCTGCTTAGCTTGATGAGGACAGCCTGCTCTGCAGCTGGGCATGGTGTGTGGTCCCCACGCTGCCCGATAGGGTGAGTCCCTACACACCGTAGCCCTGTAGTGATATTACTACCACCCAAATTACGCGTGCCTGACTGACCACCGCAGGATCGGAAGTCCAGACAGGGGAGGCACTAACGTAATACCCGGCCTGGCGAGGGCGGGGCTGGGGGAACCCACGCTGCGACCTCCTGGGCCTAGGATTCCCCCTCTGACAACATTATTTAGATACAGGGAACCCTGCTCCGTCGACAGATACAACACCTGGCTCACCAAACACAGACGCAGGACGTGTGGTATGGGAGCCTCCTGACAGCACAGCATTCTCATAGACAGACCCAGGCCTAGCTAGCAACTGGGTGTCAGCCCCTGTCTCCATGAGAAGCGATATGTGGGGCCGGTTGCGCTTCACTGGAAGAATGCGGCCCGCAGCCAAAGGGGACAAATCAGAGCCTTGAGTCCCGTAGTGTAGCGGGGGGAGTAACCGGAGAGCGTGCTAGACACAGCTAGATGGCAATGGTTTTTCAGGGCGTGCCCATCTAATATAGCCGATCCCTCTGCCGCCGAGGCTGTCGGCCTTGTGACCACCTGTTCTCTTTGTGTCCAGGTCATCTCAGGCGGGGGACACATGGCCGCTGGCCGGGGGCCTCGCCACAGCCGCTGGCGAGGCCGTGTTCTCACCTCTGGCTGGGTGGTGTGGGGCGGCGTGGAGCCCAGGTCAAATACTGCCCGCGCCTCCGTGGACAGACCAAGGTCCACCCGCGGAGAGGGGAGCCCTGAGGAGGAGACCTCTCCCCTCCTCAAGGGGAGATTGCTCCAACCAAAGATGCCTGTGAACAACCGTTGACAGCATCCTAGCCCTCCCTGCGGTTATAGCTTGCGGCTGGGTCAAAAGCTGAATAACCTCAAAACCTTGCGCGATGGTTTTGACGTCGGCTGGCCCTAAGGCCCCATGCACCACCCGACACCATTTTTGACAGAAAAGCAGCCAATTGAGCAATGTTGTTAGTTGCTGCTAAATTCTGTACTGCGGCGGTATAAGCTTCATCAGCCCACTCAGCCACCTGCCGGGCCGACTCGCCTCTTGCCGTCGGCCGGGCGGGATAGCGTTCCACCATGTCAGGGCAAAGGACCAATGCCACCTGCTTCACTAAGCACGGAACACCAGTGGTGGCTGCTGACCAAAGTCTATTACTAGTTAAGCACTGCTCCACTAGTAGTCATGCAATAACCTCCACTGCGGCACACCTGTGCACCCGTGTAAGGGATAAATGAATGAATCAACGAAAACTTTATTAACATATTGCAGAATGGGCTAGCCCAATACACACAATTGTTAAGGGGATGCAGACCAAATAAAACGTTTGTCCTGTCTACATCAGAGTCCCCCATTTTCAATTCATAGATTCACAAATGCACACCTGTCCTGAGCCCTGTCGTCAGCCCATCCACCCATGTAAAGGGTAAATAAGCCTCAGCTAAACCTCCAACATTAGACATTGATTGACCGTCAGCAATGAAATGGTTAAGAGGAGGGAAAAGTGAAGACAGCCCCGGCGGGGTACATGGGAACGGCGCCCCAAACATTGTAGCATTAGCATCAGCTGCGCGCTAGGATACTTAGAAAAACATTCAACAATGAGTCATGATGACCACGTTTATTCAAACACCCAGCCCCCCGCGCCAACATGCCCGGTCGTCTCACGAGACAACGAGCAGTATCTAATATGCCAGTACCAACGCCTGTCGGCGTAGGTCCTACCTGAGCACGGTGTGGCTCGACTGCCAAGCGCCGCGAGTAGCCCATCGGTCCGCTGTCAAGCGACGAGGAAAACACAGGATAGGACCGCCATTCTGTCTGGACGTGCCGAGAAGGTTCCGGGGGCTGGCGTACTTCTGGCGAAAGCCCAACATTGTGTAATTTCTCCCTACGCTTCATAACAAAGTTCCACCTGGTTGAAGTGCATATGAGCTGCTTCCGCGGATGGAAAAGAATAAGGAAGGGTGTAAGCGTGACCACTTCCTGCCTATTGTAGAGGCACGCACGGGAGCGGCGTGGTCACGTGCAGGTGGGTGCATGTGTTTAGTTTCCACGGGCACAGTAGGTGCTGGAGATTATGATATCTCAGTAGGCAGAGCGAGACGCGATTGCCAGTATGAGATATAACAGAACTGTGCTACCTAGAATGGAAGGGCATGCGCTGGTTTTGTCATGTAGGTTTGACTGATAGCGTGCCCCATAGTCCCCATAGTCCATGCATTCCATGGCTGTGAAGGACACAGTTGTCCATTGTCTGTCCAATCCAGCTATAGCCAGAAGATCATCCGTTTCTCATAGCAGTCATTATTATGCAACAAGACACTGGCTGTCTTTTTGGGTCTTGTGTGACAGTGTAATTTAGATTTAGCTCTTGGGTATACCCACATAGCTGTGTTCATTACATAGAAACTAATAAACAACATAACATACATTTGCCAATACACAGCTCTAGCTCTTTGCCCAAGAGCATGGCAGGAGAATAGACAATGTCCACGAGACTCATCATTTGCCCTCATTCAACTAATTGGAAAATAAGACTTGGCAGATACCTCTGGAGGTAATCAAAGAACAGGCTAGACTGAGGTTAATGAATCAGATTTGCTGTAATTGCTGAATTACTGTAATCTTCACATGTGTTCATTTATGCAGCTGAGATTGAGTCATGTAATTGGGCCCGCACAATATATAGTTTCAGCATCGATATAGTGACAGCATTCAGCATTCGCAATAGTGACATTGCTTGGATGCAATGTTGTTTTTATTGTGATGGATGTTAAGGACGTTAATTCTAAGTATAATGTTGTGCTTTGAACTGGAGAACAGTGATAAACAGCCTGTAATCTCCTGGATCTCTTCTTGACACCACCCTTCTTCCACCCATTCATAGATGAGCTCCCTTATTATGGGGTGAATCCTCCAGAATCACCCTCATCATTGCAGCGGCCCGCCCGATCTCAAACCTACCGAAGTCAGCCCATGTCACCCCACTTCTTAGGGACCTGCACTGGCTCCCCATTGCCGCACGAATCCGCTTCAAGGCCCTCGACCTGGCATACCGTGTGGCAAAGGGAACCGCTCCCGCCTACCTCCGGTCAATGGTCTCTGACTACACACCCTCAAGACCCCTACGCTCTGCATCTTCTGGCCGTCTCAGACCCACTCCTATACGAGCTCCGGGAGGGTCATCAAAGAGAAGCCGCCTATTCTCAGTCCTTGCCCCACAATGGTGGAACGAACTGCCCACCACAGGACAGCCGAAACCCGTCCAACCCGCCAAAAAAAATCAAATCTAACCCTAACTAAACTTATTGTCATGCACTTATAACTAACCTACACTGTTGCACTCAACACTTTGATGAACATTGTTACTCAGCTGATAGATTTGTGCCTTTCCTGATGACTTGTCAAGTCAAGTCAAGAGTTTTATTTGTCACGGCATACAAGTATACAATGAAATGCGGGTGGTCTTGCCCGCAACGATGTGCTATACAGTGGTACAACATATAATAGAATCCAATAAAAACAACATTGTGCAATAAACAGGTAACATGGTGTGACATCTCTGTATCTGTACATAGTTATTTACAGAGCATATAGTACATGCTAGGTAGCTTTGGTAGTGCAATACACTGTTACTGTTGTTATTCTAATTTAAAGTGGCCTTTCCTTTTGGCCATAAGTGGGTGTGTGCGGCATGAGTGTGTGCCCGCTCATGTTAAAGTGTTAAAGTGGCTGCTAGTGTGTGAACGTGCACAGCGTGCGTGTCGTGTGTGTGCTCATGTGTGCTTGTGTGTGGATAGTTCAGTGTTCTGTGGCACTCAATGTTCATTGTTCAAGGCTCTGATGGCCTGGGGGAAGAAGCTGAGCCTAAGCCTCTCTGTCCTAGTAGCTGGGGTTCGCAGGCATCTGCCTGACCTCAGCAGCTGGAACAGGCTGTTATTGGGGTGGTGGGGGTCTTTCATTATTCTGCAGGCTTTCTGCAGGCTCTGGATTTGCACCTCTTGTTGTATAGAACCTGCAGGGGAGGTAGTGCAATACCCGTGGTACGCTCGGCTGAGCGCACCACTCTCTGTAGGGCCTTCTTGTCCTGTGCCGTGCTGTTTCCATACCAGGCAGTGATGTTTCCGGTCAAGATGCTCTCTACAGCTCCTGAGTAGAAGGACTGGAGTATCTTCCCCGATACTCTGAACTTCCTTAACTGTCTCAGGTGGTAGAGGCGCTGCTTCGCCTTCTTTACTACTGTGTCTATGTGTGTTGACCATGTCAGATCCTCTGAGATGTGGACCCCCAGGTACTTAAAGCTGCTCACCCTGTCCACGGTAGCCCCGTTAATCATCAGTGGTGTGTGTGTCTCCTGCTGTCCTCTCCTATAATCCCAATGTTCAGGAGCAGGCTGTTGTCCTGGCACCAGCGTTCCAGTACCTCAACCTCCTCCCGGTAGGCCTTCTCGTCGTTGTCCGAGATCAGCCCCACCACCACCGTGTCGTCTGCGAACTTCACTATGGAGTTGGAGCTGAACTTGGCCACACAGTCGTGTGTGTATAGTGAGTACAGCAGGGGGCTCAGAACACATCCCTGGGGGGACCTGATGCTCAGGGTGATGGTGTTGGAGGTCTGACCCCCCACCCTGACCGCCTGGGGTCTTTCACTCAGAAAGTCCAGTACCCAGGCACTCAGAGCGGAGCTCAGACCCAGCTCGATCAGCTTGTCCACCAGTCTGGTGGGGACTATGGTGTTGAACGCTGAGCTGTAGTCAATGAACAACAGTCTCACATAGCCCCCCTTCTGACGGTCCAGGTGAGAGAGGGTGCTGTGCAGTACTTGGGAGACCGCATCGTCAGTGGACCTGTTTGGCCTGTATGCAAATTGAATAGGGTCCATATCGCTGGGGAGGGAGGCACAAATGTGATCCTTGACCAGCCTCTCGAAACATTTCATGGCCACAGAGGTGAGTGCCACCGGTCTGTAGTCATTGAGACCTGCTGGGGAGGGTTTCTTTGGTACCGGGATAATGGTAGACATCTTGAAGCAGACAGGGACCACTGACTCCTTCAGGGATCGATTAAATATGGTGGTATGGTGTATATTGTCGTACAGAACTTGTAAGTCGCTTTGGATAAAAGTGTCAGCTAAATGAAAATGTAAAATGTAGAGCGATTAATTCTTTGAGTTTAAAAGCTGGATATCTGGGGAAATGATGGTGCTCCTGTATTTTCCATATCACAATATATATGGCAAAAATACAAGATATTGCAATGTACCCTTTTTTCCAATATCGTGCAGGCCTAAGTCATAGTTCCCATTAAATTAACTTTTCAGTAACAGTGACTTTTGACTGAGAAATAGTTTGATTTCTTTTGGCTTGTGTCTCACTTTATTCATGTCATCTAGTTGTGAGGCAATACCACATTCCATATGGTAAACAACTTCAACAAACGGGCCCCACCTGCAAAAAATAACGAATAGGAATGAAGATGTGCTTACAATTTCTACTTGAACACTAGACAACAGGAAAATGTTTTGTTATTGTATTTGCTGTATTTCGTGGCTGTAAAAGTTTTGCTTTGCTTGAAAATACTGGAGTAAGACAGATTTACAATGCGTTAAGGTTAAAAATAGCCTATTTATGTTTGGTCTGTAGATATATATATATATAATATGCTAAAAAAAACATTTGGACATTGCCTAAGTGGTCAGCGGTTGGCATTTTAAGCCAGGATTACACAAGATAGAGTCTATGAATAGTTCACAAAAGATGCAATAGATAAGTGTTTGTGGGTGATGATATCAATAGAGGATTTGAAAATTTTCATTGCAGTATGGTAAGGCTTTGTGCATGCATATGTGTATAGAGGTGAGAGAGAGAGAGAGAGAGAGAGAGAGAGAGAGAGAGAGAGAGAGAGAGAGAGAGAGAGAGAGAGAGAGAGAGAGAGAGAGAGAGAGAGAGAGAGAGAGAGAGAGAGAGAGAGAGAGAGAGAGAGAGAGAGAGAGAGAGAGAGAGAGAATGTATGAGCTCTATAACACAGCCAACAGTTGTAATGGCT
This sequence comes from Notolepis coatsorum, assembly GCF_963971535.1. Lineage (NCBI taxonomy): Eukaryota > Metazoa > Chordata > Actinopteri > Aulopiformes > Paralepididae > Notolepis > Notolepis coatsorum. Next base: position 61,372,442 of record NC_140177.1, on the reverse strand, counting down.
CCTAACAGAAGGATAGTTAACCTGTTCCACCCGTGGAATATTTTCGCCTAAAATATATACCTAGGTAAATGGAATATTGCTCCACTTCTACAAGGTCAATTTGCATATTCTTGGTATCTAGGTACATCTATGGACCTCAGGGAATGTATTCACAGTGTCAGAAATATTGTGTCTATTACTAGGCTTGCTTAAATTGTGATGAAACAAAGGAGAATATTAATTATGATTTTTCTTTTAATCTGACAGCAAATAACACCATGATAATAATGACCAAACTTAAAAAAACTGCCACTGATCTTGTTCAGTACCTTCTTGAGATCATGTGTACAAAAACATCTAAGGAAATTAATAAAGGGAAGATGATTAAACAGAAGGTTCTGTAGATACAGTACTGAATTCTCCCATCCGGACCAATGCAATTTGAAATATTATTATAGAATATATATATATAGAATATATATAGAAATTACCTTATTATAGCCAATTTGCACATTTATATATATATATATATACATATATTATCTTTCAAATGCCCGAGTTCAATTGGGATTTAGTATCACCAGGCGTGCATAAGAACAGATAATGATATCTACTGTAATTTACTGTACCTTTTTATTTTCACCACAGTGCAACCATTTTGAAACTAATTTCAGATCCAATTGTTGCTACATGCTAACAATATAGAGGAGAAACTAACTGTGTTTCAATATTTGTCAAAAACGTTGCCTTTTGTGGCTTATTATCCCGAATAATAACAGTTATTGAAATAATTCATTCAGAACACTGAACTTTGAACCCCCACAGTATCTGACAGGAAGTGTAGTTCGGAATAATTCCAACGCTGATCCACAGCTATGCATCCCCTCGACAAAATGGCCACAAAAAACTACAATTCCCATGATTCAAATTTTCCAAAATGGTCGCCGTCTTGTAATAGACTTCAGCAAATCGAGAAGTTAAAACGATCTAATGGCACTTTTAACCTATTGCTAAACTAACGTATTGATGATAATATACATTCTACATGCTTTTGTGACATGTTAATGATGTTAATACTTGAAAACGTTTGATAAAAAAAATCGCTAAAAATATGCAACACTCTGAAAAATATTGATTTATGACCATATGCCATTTTGGTCGGTACCGACCCCGTCGGGTGGAACAGGTAAGGGCTTTGTTGACAGTCACCTGGGGAGCAAAATAACTGGTCATGACAACGAGGTCCTCTTTAGCCTTAACTGGCGTGGTTTATTTCATATGTACATTTCCACCACGAGACCTGCTCTCCTTGAGAGCTAGAGTGAGAGAGACAGAGGGGGAGGGAACATTCCCTCTTATACCTGCTACCTGACGTCAGCTGCTATAGCTGCGTCTCCTTACGCCTATAGCGCCCTCTTGTGGAACAGTTAAAGTGCAGTTATATTCAATCATATTATTACTTATATTTAACACTCCCACTTATGAATGACGTGTATACTGTACAACTTTTCCAAGAAAAAATACAGTTCAAAACATCAAAAGAACATGGCAGTCAATATTACATAACAGGCAATAGTTTACACACTAAACATGACCCCTGCCAGTTTGGAGACAGGCTTGGTCATAGCGTCTACAACCATGTCGTCTGTAGGACAGTAAACAAGTGTCATCCTTTCTTCTCTGATGACAGATCTAATGAAGTGATATTTTATATCCACATGTTTACACCTCTGTCGGCACACAGGGTTTCTAGCAAGTGCAATGGTTCCCTGGTTGTCTTCATAAACAACAGTTTTCTTATATACATAGGTATCCATTCCTTCGAGCAGTTGTTCTAGATAAATAAATTCCTGTATTGTCAAAGCTAGAGCCATATATTCGGCTTCACAAGTTGATAGTGCCACTGTGGGCTGTTTCTTTGTTTTCCATGAAACCAGTGAGCTGTCTGTACCCATACTCACACAATACCCTGTGGTGCTCCTCCTGTCTGTGGCGTCTGCCGCCCAATCTGCATCACTATAGGCTTGAAGCCCTAAGCCCTCGCTGCTCTTTCTGAAACAAAGCTGCTGTGCCTTTGAGATAACGAAAGACATGTTTTGCTGTAATCCAGTGCTCTTCTGTGGGATCAGCAAAATGCTGTGATAATTTACTCACTACAAAACATAGGTCAGGGCGAGTACATGTCAAATAAATGAGGCTACCTACAGCTTCTCTGTACATTTTTACATCTGTCAATTTCTGAGCATCCTCTTGGTAGTCTAGCTTTTGATCACATGGTGTTTCCCTAGTTCTACATTCTTGCATGTCAAAACGATTCAGGATCTTTTCCACATATCTCTTCTGGGATATTTTTACACAACTGGCAGACTGTTCGAAGTCCATGCCTAGAAAATGTTTTAACCTACCTAGGTCTTTCATTTTGAATCTGGTGGAGAGCATACCTTTCACCTGCTCTAGGTTTCTAGTGTTGTCTGCTGCGATGATTAAATCATCCACCCAAATCACAATTATCACTTTTCCTGACTCTTTTGACTCCTTTGTGTAAACACAGGGGTCTACTGGGTTCTGTATGAAGTGATCTTCAATTAGACATGTATGAAGCATCTCGTTCCAATTTCGCCCAGACAGTTTCAGGCCGTAAATGGATTTTTCTAGCTTACACACTAGCTTCTCTCCTTTCTTCTCGTAACCTTCAGGTTGTTCCATATATATCTCTCTATCAATGGGTCCGTGCAGGTAGGCTGTCTTCACATCCATCTGGTGTAAAATCAAGTTGTCTTCAGCTGCCTTCTGCATCACTACCCGTACACTGGTCAGATTGGCTGTAGGGGAGAATGTCTCACCGTAGACCACCCGCATTTCATTGTATACTTGTATGCCGTGACAATTAAAACTCTTGACTTGACTTGACTTGATTCCTTCCCTCGGACTGTAGCCTTTAGCTACAAACCTGACCTTGTACTTGTCGTGCCCTTCAATACCCTCCTTGATTGACATTTACATTTACATTTAGTTATTTAGCTGACGCTTTTATCCAAAGCGACTTACAAGTTCTGTACGACAAGACAGCAAGAAGGGTACAACTCTATCAGCTGAGTAACAATGTTCATCAAGTGTTGCGTGTTACAGTGTAACACAATTTAGTCACACACTTCAAAATGATGTACACAGTATTATTCAGTTCAAAGATCCTACCCTCTCTGCTGCTGTCATCAGATTGAGTACACCCATTTGCCTCCCACTGTCTGTCTACCCTCTGGTAACTTTGTTAGAGTAAAAGTATGATTGTCTTCTAGGGACCTCATCTCCTCATCCATTGCTCTCTCCCATTTTCCTGACTCAGGGGATATCATGACCTCTTTAAAAGTCTGAGGTACACCACTCACTACTCTGTAGCAGTAATCTATGCTGGTAAGTGTACTGTCATCCTCGTCACTTTCTCTTTGGGCATAGTCTTTCAGATACTTTGGGGGATTATGTTCCCGGGAGGGATATCTCCCACTGCATGAGGCATGTGACGTCACCCTAGGGTGCTTCCCGTCATCATCCTCTGGGGGTTGTTGACCGTCTGTCTGCATGTCTGTGCTCAGTACACTAGGCTGTGGTGTCTCTCTTTCCTCACACCCTACTCTGGAGTCCAGCTCTGGCTCCTGTGTCTGTGTCTCGTTCTCACATGTTGTCTTTGTGACAAACTTTACTAACCTGTGCTTTTGCACTTTCCCTTTACCGGGATAATAGACTAGAAAAGCGGGGCTGCCCTTGTCATGCCCTACAAAAAGTCCTTTTTCACACCTGGACTCGAGCTTTCCTCTGTCCTGTTGGTAAGCATAACACACTGACCCAAACTTGTGCATCCTGGCTAGATCACACCTTTTTCCTGTCAGTGCTGTATACAGGGTGGTTCTGTGTGCTTGTTAAAACACAGATTTCTGGTGTAAGCGGCTTCTTGTACCGCATAATGCCATAGAATCTTAGATAAGTTACCATCTATTAACTTACACCTAGCCATTTTGAAAAGAGTGAGTCCTTCCCTCTCTGCTATCCCGTTCTGGTGTGGGGAATAAGGACAGGACAGTGTCTGATCTTGTTCCTTCTCAGCAGTGATTGGAACTCTCTATTTGTGAACTCTGTTCCGTTATCGGACCTTAAGCATTTTATGCTGCCATACAGAGCTACATCTGCAAGGAATTTTTCTGTGGCCTGGAGTGTGTCACTCTTTGCTCTGAGAAAGTAAACAAACACTGCCCCTGTACACACATCTGTGAAAGACACATACAGATGAAGCTTTTAGTATTCATGGGAGCTTTGCCGCAACGCGCGCACAGTGATATCACGTCGTTGAAATGAATTAGGAACCCAGGCTGCTGTTCTATTTTATGCCGCCAGGAGGCGCAAAGTCATTAGACGGACGCTACAACGTCCTACACAGTATACTGTATAACGATCTGTATATGTTTTGTTGTCTAAAATAAATACCATACCATATGTCTAAAGCAATGTTGCCGAATAAAATAATTAACCAGTTAAAACCTGTCGAATGGAGCAGTCAATGTGTATATTTTGTGTAGATTGCTAGTGGAGGTGCCAGGTGGGCTCTGTTTATAAGGGATATATAATGGATATATTTTGTCTAGTACCGTGGTCTAATGGTTTATGCCCATTCCTTTCAAGCCGACGCCCGGGGTTTGAATCCCAGCGTGTCTAATATATATATTTTTTTATTATTTATAAAATGAAATTGCCCGCAACGATGTGCATAATACAATAGTAATAATATATAATAAGAATCCAACCAATAGAGCGACATTGTGCAATAAACAAGTAAACAAAGTAGGGCATATCGGTATTTGTACATGAGTTATTCTCGAGTCAACTTCTTGTCTGTTGTTGCTACGCAACTTCACTTGACTTGAAAAGACTTGATACCTCCCCCCATGCCCAACGATTAAAAATTAACGTTATTAAATGTATATATATATTAATTCATTTTGCGCGAATCCACACTTCATTTCCCAGATCCACTTTGAAACAACCAATCACGTTGCGCGATAGCACGAGCGATCCACAGTCAGGAAGTAATGTTACAGCTGAGTTCACTCATTCAGAACGGCAAAATGTAAAATGCTACCCAGGATTGTTGCGTTTCGTTATAAAAACTATGCGGTGATAAACAAAAAACGAATCGCAGTATGCAAAACGTGCGGTTCGAGGATCACAGATGGAGATGCAACGTCCAACTTCGTTCGACACTTGAACTAAGAAGGTGCACAAAGATCGGTAAGTGAATGAACGAATGAATGAAAACTTTATTTAACAGATTGCAGAATGGGTACAATACAGTACAGCTCAATATACACAATTGTTAAGGGGATGCAGACCAGAGAAAGACTTTCGTCTTGTTTACATCAGGGTCCCCCATAGTAACTTGGCTTGCTAGCTACAGTTAAATCAATGAGCCATCGACAGTGTGCTAACGTTATCATATACTCTCTTTTTTAGACTCTTTTTGTATCACAAACAGTACTGTATTTGTAAATCTGGTATGTCATAAATGTATAGATGTAGCAGTACTGTATCTGTATGTCATGTATGTCATGTTATGATGAATTGAAAATGGGGGACCCTGATGTAAACAAGACGAAAGTCTTTCTCTGGTCTGCATCCCTTTAACAATTGTGTTTATTGAGCTGTACTGTATTGTACCCATTCTGCCATCTGTTAATTTTCTTTCAATCAATCAATCAATCAATCAATCAATCAATCAATCATTACATCCAAGATACACGGCTGCTGTAGTCTTGTCTTATAAAATACATAAACAATCAGCAATGTCTCGCTTGATGAATGGCCAGCAGTAGCCTAATTAATATTAATAAAAGTATTATCATTTTAATAATTGCGAAACGTGTTTAGTCCCTTGTTTGAGCCGAATCTGGGTTGAACATGATTTGTGGAACTCCCTCTGGTGTTGTGGTCGTGGTATTCACTGACCTTTGGGAAGTATTTCGACATGTACATGGGTATCTTAGTGGTGTAGTGTACAGTATCTTGTAGACCAGGCCCATTGCAAGTTGCTGTACTCTGTCGTCTACTCTAAGCCATCCTAGGTAGTCAAAGTGGGCAGGGGTGAGGTGGGTTCTAGGAGTAAGGTCAAGCAGTAGTCTGACCAGTTTGTTTTGTGATGTTTGTAATTTAGTTTTTAGCGCTTTTGAGGTGCTTTGGTACCATGAGGTGCAAGCATAGTCGTAGTACCCTTGAATGAGTGCTCCTGCCAGAGTCTTCAGGGTATTCTTGTTTACCAGAGAGGAGATCCGGTACAAGAATCTTGTTCGTTGGTTGACTTTTTTTTATTACATTGGTTGCCATTTTGTCACAGGAAAGATTTGCCTCTAGGATGGAACCCAGGTAGGTAATTTCATCTTTCCTTGTGACAATATTGTCACCCACTGTAACAGAGAAGCCGTTGGCCTTGCTGAGTTTGTTATTTGATCCAAGAGAGAGAGAGAGAACTCGCATGGGGGACCCTGATGTAAACAAGACGAAAGTCTTTCTCTGGTCTGCATCCCCTTAACAATTGTGTGTATTGAGCCGTACTGTATTGTACCCATTCTGCAATCTGTTAATAACGTTTTCATTCATTCATTCAGGAGCAAAGGTCAATGACCAAACACACCCAGACTACATACCATCTGTATTCCCTTCAACATCACAGTCTACACCATCTACGTCAACAAACATCAATCGCCATGAGCGGCGTGAAAAAAGGAGAGGGATGCAGCCAAGGAGGATGGTGACCAACAGAGAACCAAGGTCGAGTCAAGCTCCTTGACCGCTTCATCTGTGGACAGCAACGACACCAAATGCAAGATGATGACAGGTGTTACCTGGCCAGTGCTTCAGCACTTGTTTTCTTTCTTGCACACAGAGAAGACAAGGAGCACCATAATCTCACCCATAGATCAGCTATTTATCACCCTTGTCAAACTGCGTCACGACAGTCATTAGTGATGTGCCCAACGGATCATTTCAGTGAGTGAGCGATTCGATACACGCTCACGGCAATGAACCGATTCACTGATTCGACTCAATGCGACAACATTGCAAAATATTTCACTATAATATTTCAAAGTGAAGTAAAAAATATTATAATAATTATTTGATCATGTTAAATAAGTGTGACTGACTGACGACTGTGACTGTACTGTAGCAACACTGACACTCACAGCACACAGCAGGCGCAGCAGGCGTCGGTGTCGGGACACGCATGGTCCAGTGACGGACGGCAGTAGTATAGTACACCAACGGAAATATTAAAGTTACACGTTGACCTATAATTCCGCCAAAGGATAATAAAAAAACCCAACTAATGCTATGTTAAATGCTATGTAAACAGCATTGTTTTCAAGGATTAGAGAGACATTTGTGATTGACCTGTGATACAGTCCACATTACAGTTCTACTTTTGTTTTGATGTGAAAAGTGATGCTGCATAAGAGGACTGCATTTAGCACTGACTGAGAAAGTACATATTACAGTTCTACTTTATAAAATGCTAATTGTAAATATGTTTGGCAATGTTAATTAATAGGAGAAGGTCCACATTACAGTTCTACTTTTGTTTTGATGTGAAAAGTGATGCTGCATAAGATGACTGCACTTAGCACTGACTGAGAAAGTACACATTACAGTTCTACTTTATAAAATGCTAATTGTAAATATGTTTGTCAATGTTTATAATATGAGAGTCCACATTACAGTTCTACTTTTGTTTTGATGTGAACTTAGCACTGACTGAGAAAGTACATATTACAGTTCTACTTTGACATTTAAAATGTTGGACCAAAGCATTGCATGTAATTAGAATACAGGCAAATAAAAGTAATTTAGTTTAAAGTACAATCTTGGCTGTCTTTTTCTCTCAACGCTTCAATAGGTAGATGACTAAATGTAAATGTAAAATCAAATTTTAACAGATTGCAGAATGGGTACAGTACAGTCCAGCTCAATACATACAATTGTTAAGGGGGTGCAGACCTGAGAAATACTTTCGTCTTGTTTACATCAGGGTCCCCCAACAATTAGCATTTCAATGGTGTGTGTGGGGGTTGCCAATCCAATGTCACACCTACACAGGCTAGTCACTCTACCCCCCTGTTGGGATGGAGGGAGAGACGCGACAGACTATTTTCAAGTTTAATGTACATTAGATCTCTTGTTTTCGAGACTATTCTATTGGCTTGCCTTAGAGTAGCCTGTTCATACATAGACTGCAGGGATGGGTGACCTTTCACCCCTATGATCTTCCATGCGGTCTGCATCAGACGGACCAGTTTGGACTTTAATTGTACAGACAGGTTACCAAACCAAGCTGTAATACCATATCTGATGAGACTCTCTAATACAGATTGGTAGAAAAGTAACATACATTTTTGATGGAAGAAGAAGTAAAAAATTAGAATTATGGTTATGAGATAGAGTCAGAAACAGGAGAAAAGCTAGTATGCAAATTACAGAAATCCCTATACGGTCTAAAGCAGTCAGGCATAAACTGGAATGCTCTGTTACATGCATATCTCACTGAGAATGGTTTTGAACAAAATCCTGCTGATAACTGCCAATACACAAGGGAAAAACAAAATGAAAAAGTGATTCTAATTGTATTTGTTGATGATTTAATCATTGCTGGTAACAATGAGGAGGTTGTGAAAGGTGTCAAAATTATGCTTGCTGAGAGGTTTAAAATGAAGGATCTGGGAAAATTAAAACATTTTCTAGGGATAGATTTTAACCAGTCAGAGGGTCAAGTCACAATGTCACAACAGAGGTATGTGAACAAAATCCTCTCCAGATTTGGAATGCAAGAGTGTAGGTCCAAAGAGACCCCATGTGAATCAAAACTTGAATACACAGAAAATGCAGAAAAATTTGGAGACCCGAGGATGTATAGAGAGGCAGTGGGAAGTTTGATCTATTTGGCTACATGCACTAGACCAGATTTAAGTTTTGTAGTCAGTAAACTTTCCCAGCATCTTTCTGAACCAAGTGAAGAGCATTGGAACACTGTAAAACATGTGTTCAGGTATCTTAAGGGTACAACAGACCGTGGCTTATGTTTTAAAAAGAATGATACAGGTGAACTAGGCCTAATAGTCCACAGTGATGCTGACTGGGCATCAGACGTTGTAGACAGACGTAGTACCACAGGGTACTGTGACAGTCTAAGTGAGAGAAGCTCTCTCATTTCATGGAAGAGTAGAAGACAACCAACAGTTGCACTTTCTACCTGCGAGGCAGGATACATGGCCTTAGCATCAGCCATACAGGAGTGTATGTATTTGCAACAGCTACTCAAGGGTATTGATGGATGTCAGTATGCACAAACCAAGGTTTATGATGATAACCAAGGAGCTATTGCACTAGCCAGGAATCCTGTAAACAGGCTAAGATGTAAACATATTGATATAAAATATCACTTCATAAGAGAAACTGTGAATAGTGGGAGGATATGTTTGGAATATTGTCCTACTGACAACATGATTGCTGATGTGATGACAAAACCAGCCACTAAGCTACAACTGAAGAAGTTTGCTCAGTATTTGTTAGAGTGAAAGAAAAGCATGGATGTGCCAATATGTTTTTTTTGTTGTTGTTTATTTTGTATTGAAGGCCAAAGAGGGAGAATATATATATATATATTTTTGTTTTGTACCACAATAAGCTAAGTTCGAGTGGGGGTGTTAAATATATTATTATTATGTGCGCCCTTGCTCATTTGTGTTCTACAGAGGGCGATGTAGTAAATCCAGTATGTGACGTCACTGACGTTTCCTTTCCATTCCTGTTCCGGTCTATTATTTGTGAATGATTGTTGTTGATATATATAGCGGCACCGCAAGGAGAAGAAGAAGAAAGTTGACATGGGCAAAGTGTTCATCAACATCTCCATCGGCCTGTGCATCTTCAGCCTCGTCTGGTTCTTCTATGCCCTCTACATGCGCTCTGCCCTAGCTAAACAGGTGGTGACAATCCACCCCTCACCTCCTGTGCTTGACGCCAACAGCACCATGTCTGGGAAAATGTATGCCGCAATTCATATCTTACAAGAGATGCATTGATGTATGTGCAGGCTATTCTGCCTCCGTCTGATCAGTATGTAAAAATCACAAAGTTGGGGATATGGATGGGAATATATTTCACTGATTAAAAGAAAAACCAAAAAAAGAAGCAAAACTCATTCTGTCTCTAGTATTATTTGTTCACGCCAACTGTTTTGGAGATGAGGGTGGAAGTAATTTGGCAGTATGTTTTTATGAGGGGGGGGGCATTCATTCTGTGTTTATTGTGTCATACTGGGGAATAATATTAATATTATGTCCTATTGGGGACATAATTTAAAATTCTGAGCAATTCAATCGTTTTTTTTATGGAGAGGACGTCTGACATTAATTGAAAACTGTATTAACAGATTGCAGAATGGGTACAATACAGTACAGCTCAATACACACAATTGTTAAGGGTTTGCAGACCAGAGAAAGACTTTCATCTTGTTTACATCAGGGTCCCCCATTTTCAATTCATCATAACATACAGTATATGACATACAGATAGACCAGGGGTGGGCAATTATATTTCCCGGGGGGCCGAATGAGCAACTGAAAATATGTTGGGGGCCGGGCCAAAATTCCAAACTCAATTATGCATAATATACATTTTATTTCTATATAAAAAGCAGTAAATGGCATTGTTTTGACCCCTGGTAAGAGTGTATGTTATTATTTGGCAATTAAAAGGTAAGGTTAGCTTTCAAAAATATAATTTATTCAAATAGAATTTATTTCCAAAATGATAAACAAAATGTGAAACATTAATAACAAATAGCATTTTGAGTTTCATATACTATTGAAACAAGGATTTTCTTAGCTTTCTAAAGACATCACATCATCTTATAGCAAAAATAAACAAAACAAGTCACTAAACTGTGTAAAGAAAAGTGTCCCAGTTTTGTAGCCTTTTTGACTTTACATGCCTATATTAAACATTTAATGTTTTCAGAACTGTGCAAAAAAAAGAAAAAAAAATATCAAGTGTCCCATTTCACTTGTTATATTTCCACATTTTAGTGTTCTTCTGTTCGGCCACATATGTAGGTGGATCCAAAGAGAACCAACATATTCTGAGCATGTCTCCTAAGCGTATATTGTGCGTGTGAACGTTGACATGAAAAAAAAAGTAAATTTTTTTTTTTTTTTTTTTTTTTTTTTTTTTATTATCATGTAATCTTTCGCGGGCCGGTCAGAATCATCCCGCGGGCCGTATCCGGCCCGCGGGCCGTACAATGCCCAGGTCTGAGATAGACAGTACTGCTACATCTATACCAGGGGTCGGCAACCTGCGGCCTCGAGGCCGCATGCGGCTCTTTAGCCAATCAGGTGTATTGTACCCATTCTGCAATCTGTTAAATAAAGTTTTCATTCATTCATTCATTCAGGTGTGGCTCCCTGGCCCAAAAGAATTTTTTTTTTCTTTTTTTTTTTTTTTTAGATCGATGTCATACTGTGACACTGAAATGAAAAGATATTTCATCAACTAAGATATTTAGTCAACAAAAGGCTTACCTGTATGCCTGATATGTGGTGAGAAATTTGCGAACAATGAAAATGTTACTTTTTATTTTATAGATTTTCCACAAATAAGGGAAGGACTCTAATAGAGCTGCATAGTTCAGGGTTTTATTTCAAAGTAGGTCTACAGATGCCAGTGTTTTTTCTCCTTTTCTGTGTGTTATTTCAAAGTAGGTCTACACATGGTATTCTTTTTTCAAAGTGGACAATTTCTATTTTATAAATGTTCCACAACCAGTTCCACAGCCAGTTGTTTTTCTCCTCTTCATAAGAGTTTGAGGTTTACTTTCTATTTTATAAATGTTCCACAAATAAGGGAAGGACTCAAATATACCTGAATAGTTCAGGGTTTTATTTCAAAGTCGGTCTACAGACACCAGTGTTTTGTCTCCTCTTCTGTGTTTTATTAAAAAATAGGTCTACACAGCCAGTTGTTTTTCTCCTCTTCATACGAGTTTGAGGTTTTCCTTTGGTAAAAACAGGTAAAAACAGCAATTAAAAAGTCAAATTTTTTCTTTTTGTTGCTTTATAATCCCAGTAATGCAATGTCTACAGATGCCAGTGTTTTTTCTCCTTTTCTGTGTGTTATTTCAAAGTAGGTCTACACATGGTATTCTTTTTTCAAAGTGGACAATTTCTATTTTATAAATGTTCCACAAATAAGGGAAGGACTCAAATATACCTGAATAGTTCAGGGTTTTATTTCAAAGTCGGTCTACAGACACCAGTGTTTTGTCTCCTCTTCTGTGTTTTATTAAAAAATAGGTCTACACAGCCAGTTGTTTTTCTCCTCTTCATAAGAGTTTGAGGTTTTCCTTTGGTAAAAACAGGTAAAAACAGCAATTAAAAAGTAATTTTTTTTCTTTTTGTTGCTTTATAATCCCAGTAATGCAACAAACTGTGTGCTATAAGTATAAAGTATAATAAATCGCAAATTACTTTGGGTATGCAATTGTCAGGCGTTTTATGCTAAATGTGGGGTATGCTTGGGGATATATAAAACGTTATACACTGTGTTATCTTCATTTTAAGGGTAAATATGTTGTGCGGCTCCCTGAGCATTTTATTTTGTGGGACGGGGGAAAATTGGTTCTTTTGATAGTAAAGGTTGCTGACCCCTGATCTATACATTTAATGACATATCAGATTTGCAAATACAGTACTGTTTATGATACAAAGAGTCCAGAAAAGTATCAAACAATTTTATATCCTTTATTTATCCAGGAATGTCCCATTGAGATACAATTATCTTCTTCCAGGGAGTCCTGCCCAACACGGCACACAACAAGTTTCCTTGTTCTCCAGTGTTCTCCAGCTCCTCGCACCTCTTGGCAGCCAGGATATGGACACATGGAACGTAAACACTATTATTAGTACAATTAGTACAACACATAAGTACACACACACACAGATTGCTATCTGAGAAAGTAACGTAACGTTAGTCTACTGTACAGTATGTGAGCCGGCTACACCATTTGCCATGTACTGTATAATCTGTAGGCAAAAACGTACTGCATATAAACGGCTGATGACTCATAACTTCCTATCACGTTTGAATAATGCTGTAAAGTTAATTAAAAATGCATTTCAATAGTAATGTATATTAAGAGCTTACAGATTGAGAGCTAAATCCACTGCCAACAGACGAGAGACGCGATATTTACTTCCTAGTCCACTCTCTCTGCCTCTCTCTCAATCTGCCGAGGGCGGAGCTCGTCCAGCACGTTGTCACCAGCTGTATGAGAGCGCCCCCGCTGGTCATTGTTAACATTAACCACGCAAAACGGCGTCAAAACGGCCGGCAAACAGCTGTTCCATGACTAATTCTGGCTGGATCTGTATTTAAAGCCACCTATGGACTCATTATTTACTGGACCGGCTAGATCTGTGTTAACTAGCTCAAGTGGTGTCTTTACCTTTTCCGTGGGACCTCTGTTCTTTGTTTGAGTGAACTTTCCCTTTATACACACATCACATTCTTTGTTAGGTCTATGCTTTTCACCGTTAATGTGCATGCCTACTGTCACCGCCTGCAGCTTCAGTATATCCTTGTAATTACAATGACCCATGATCTCATGCCATGTCTGAATATCATGACTGACATTACACATATCATTTTCGTTACATTCCGTTTGTAGATAATACATTCTCTTCTACACCTCAATGTTAAACCTCGTACCGTCAGGCTCTACAAGAACATCTTTACCTTCATTGAAGAACACTTTGGCACCGTTTGCAGTAGCAGATTTTACAGAGAATAGTTCTTGTGGGAACGAGGGTATGTAGAGGGCGTTCTTCAACGTCACTGTACACCGGCGCCCCTCACTGTCTATGAGGCATACCTGTGCGTCTCCTCTCCCCTGCGCCAACCCGAATGTGCGCTCCATGCTGTGTCTCTCCGGCTCGAAGGTGCTGTCAAAGTTCTTGAATCGGTTCCTGTCGTTGATAATGTGGGACGACGCACCTGTGTCCACGATCAGTCCCTTCCTTTGGACCTGCTCCTGCTGCGTTGACTGGCTGACGTATGCTGTCTGCGCCCCGAAGGTGAAGTCCTCTCTTCCCGCCGCTCTCCGGGCGTCGTCTCGTCTCGCCTCACGTCCACCGCTACCGCCATCTTGCACACAGCCGCCATCTTGCACGTGCGCGTACCGAGCGCTCTGTTCGCGCTTCTTTCTACACACTGTCCACGTGTCCCGAAGTTCCACAGAAACTACATCAAACGGTTTTTATGCACTTATCTTTTCGGTGACCCTTTTCTCCACATCGCCAACACGCCATCTCCGTCAGGGGTCCGGTCTTTTTCTTTGGCGCTGCCCGGGCCTTCATTACCATTTCTCCCGCCTCTTTGGCGACCGGGTCTGGGTCTTCTGAGGCCTCGAAGTTCCGCAGCTTGGCCTTGAACTCCCCCAGCGACATGTCCGCTGAACTGTGTGTCACCAACAGTGTGAATGGTTTATACATCTCCGGTAGTCCCCTCATAACCATCGCCATCATTAGTCCATCGCTCGGTGCTTCTCCTGCACTCTTGAGCGCCGTGATGATCTGTTCCGCCCTGATGACGTATTCAGTCACAGTCTCTGTGTTAGCTTTCTTCAGTGCGGTCAAAGTTATATACAGGGATACAATCCGGGGCCTACCTCTGCCGATGTAGTGTTCTCTTAACACTTTTAGACTCTCTCTGCCTTTGTGTCCCGGAATATCAGCCCCAAGCTCGTGTTGTCTAGGAGTGGTGCTAGCTCGCAGTATGAGTCAGCATTCAGCTTTGTATCCAGGGCTTGCGCAGCCTCCATTATTTCTCCCGTGAGGTCCGTCAAGATCGTCTTTTTCAGCCCCACTCCGTGCATACAGCACAACATCCGCTCTTCCCAGAGCTCGTATTCTTCTGCCCTTCCGTTAAACGTGGGCCACTTGCTCCTGCCTCTTGTCGCCATCTTTTGATGGTAGCTTAGCTGCCCGTTAGCTTAGCTTTAGCGTCACACGGTTCTCCCGCTGCTAAACTAGCCTAAACTTTTTCAGCGAACAAGCTATCATTATTTTTGCTCTTCCGTGATCTGGGCCCATAACCTGTTGACAGAGTCACCTGGGGAGCAAAATAACTGGTCATGACAACGAGGTCCTGTTTAGCCTCAACTGGCGTGGTTTATTTCATATGTACATTTCCTCCACGAGACCTGCTCTCCTTGAGAGCTACAGTGAGAGAGACAGAGGGGGAGGGAACATTCTACCTGCTACCTGACGTCAGCTGCTATAGCTGCGTCTCCTTACGCCTATAGCACCCTCTTGTGGAACAGTTAAAGTGCAGTTATATTCAATCATATTATTACTTACATTTAACACTTTCTATGCCACTCACGAGTTTTCTCGGAATTATTAATATCTCGTTGAAAGCCACTCACAATTGCTCTGATTTTTTTATTTTTTTTTAAGCGATCTGAAATCATATTGCATCACGCGAGCCTACCCTAGTCTACCCGAGCGCCGCCGGCGATCAGATGTGGAAAAAAGCGCCCCCTATCGTCTCCCAGATGACATAAGGGATTTTGGAATGGACTCAATGAAAATGGATGGGGAAAAAAATCCTGTACTCCACATTTTCCAGTCCACTGATGCAGCCGGGGTTATCAGAGTTCATTCTGGAGCCTCTGAGCCCTGCGGAATCATGTGTTCTACTGTACACACGTTGGATCTATACACTTATCGATTTTTCCGAATGGTGATCAGGAATTGGAATATACCAGTTGGATACCATCTGATGTCAGGTAAGGAATCTATGTTATTTATCAGTGTTAGGATAATCAGACTCATTTTGATGAAGATATAAGCTGTTTTGTGAAATGTCCGGTTTCACTGTAAAAATCCAAGAGGAAATGAACACGGCGATTATCCGTGCGCGGCTCGAATGGGCGTGCGTGTACGTATAATATTGATCATCTAGCGTTTATTTGAAAACGATTCATAAATAGGCCGACAAATATCAACGTTCTGGAATATTCCAGTAAAAGACAATTATCATAGAATGGCCCAGAATGGACTGTTTTTTACCTCAAAACGGGTGCTTTTCAAAATGCTCTCAAACGGAAATGAAGCGATAAAAAACCAATCTGCCTTGACAGCACTGACTGGAAAAGAATTCTTTGATAAGCGACGGGCAGATTAGACACATAGCCATAATTTAAAACATAGATTAGGCGATATTAAGGTTAACATTGGCGCCGATGGTGGCATTCAAGCGCTAACTCTGGCGCCACCTCGTGGCACTGAAAGTGTTAACAGGCTTTACTCCGATACCTGAATGTCAAAACAAAAAATTTGAGAAAAGTTAAAATAAAGGGTAAGATCAGAATTTCGAAGCCCTATTTCCTTTGTTGCCAAAGGGTAGAATCCTTTCTGAGCAAATAATCCATGCTGTACTTAGGGTGACCAGGTCAAAATGGTTCAGTCGCAGGACAGCAGCACTGCTCTTGCGGGACAGTGCGGGATGTATTTATAATAAATGTATTTATTATTTAAATGCCTATATATCATATTCGACGCAGACGGTAGGCTATATATAGCTCATTTTGTTATTAATCTTATTAAACTCACCTCCGGTTTTGGGGATATTAGCCTCCGGATTCTATTGCCCCCTTCCCTCTGGACAGTGTCCCGGCGATACTCCCCGTGTATTCTGTTATTATAACAAACCGACCCTCTGATTCAGTTCTCAATAATAGTCGGGCCAGACTTGCTGAAGAGGCGCTCCTCTGAACAACTATGTGACGTCCCCCTCTCCTCCATGGGTGATGGTGAAGCGGTGGGGATGGGGATCATCTGAAACGGTGTTCTGCGAAATGCGCATGACCCACAATCGTTCACACTACAATATCCTGCCACCTTGCTGACGAACGTCTTGTTGAGTCTTGTTGTTGATATATCTTAAACATATGTTTTTCATTGCACCTTTTGAACTGTATATGCATGTAAATATTTGCATGTAATTGGCTTTGCAGCCGAATGTATTTGTAGATGATAAAATGTCGGTACACCTGTTGGAATTCGGAGTGAACTATAGGGTGACGTCACCCAGCTGTCCAAACATATAGGCGATTCGCGCTACGGCAGCAGTTCTCAGCAGAGTAGTAGAATTTCACAGAACACCGGCTCGGACAGGTGACAGGCAGCGCGACTCGAGTGAGCTGCTCAGCAGCCTCGGCTGGAGATGCATCCTGCTGCAGGACCACAGCACCGACACACTAAGGACCGTGACACTTTGCGGACCCACACTCTCCAGAGAGTCCAGACCCTCGCTCCCATTGGCTGATTTGGGTCACATGACCGTCCCACTCCAATTCAGCCATTGGGTGGGACGGTCACGTGACCCAAATCAGCCAATGGGAGCGAGGGTCTGGAGAGTGTGGGTCCGCAAAGTGTCGCGGTCCTGAATGTGTCGGTGCTGTGGTCCTGCAGATGGATACTATTGCTCGGCTGCGCAATGCATTGGTTTGTGACGTCGCCTGATTTTTTTATTTTAAATATAAGAGGGTATTGGAACGAGGCATTAAATTAACAACATTTGAAACATTTTTTAAATAATAATCTTTGAAAGATAAAAAATAAAAAATAAAAAATGTAAAATAATCGTTTTTTTTTATCTTTGAATTGCAGGACATTGTTTTGTTGTTGCGGGACAAACGGCCCAATATCAGGACTGTCCCGCGACTCGCGGGACAGGTGGTCACCCTAGCTGTACTTCATACTAGATACCCAGGTCCTCCTTGGTTAGGCAGAAAACTAATGTAAAGTCATTCTGGAAGACACTGACGTCACGAGACCGCCGGCCATCTGGTTTCTAGATCAAATGTATGCGCTGAGCTCCGTTTTTATTACATCTTTTATCACATTCTTGTTCATTTCATAACCTTATATAAGACTTTCGATTTGGATTTTGGATTTAGTTATTAGTACAAAACGTAACACAGCAGCTCTTTGGCATTGTGATGCACTGAAGAAAATTACCCTTGATTGTGTTTAATTTGCCGCTTTTCAGATCCATTTTCTGCACAAAATGAAGCGTAAACAAGGTACCGGGAGTGAATTTCCCCCCCAAGCCGTAGTTGCCTAGCAACAACAGACAGGAAGTTGACTTCGAGAATGGTGCTACTGTAAAAATGAAATAAAAAAAAAGAGACAACACATACTTGAAAATGCACCCAGAACAAACTGCACTGCTCTGTGGAGTAGAGGCTCCAAGGCTTTTTGTACAGATTAAAGAGTGGCTCCTTTACATTAGTTTTGTGGTAAAACTCCAACTATATAGGACTAGGTGTCTAAAATTCTGAACATACTCAATGCTACAAACAATAGATGAGAAAATGTGAGGAAATGAAAATATGCGTGAAAATCCCAATGTATATTTTATTCTATAAAAGTACATTGTAAACATACTGAGTCAAATATACACAGTGATTGTAAAGCACATTGTAAACATACAGAGTCAAATATACACAGGGAATTAAAGGGCCACTTTGACCATTTCTAACCTTATTGTTCTGTTGTGAGGAGAACATTTAACAGTGATAATTAAGTGATAATCAGACTTAAGGAGGAAATAGTTTTGGCAGTTCACTAGAGGTCTGCTTTTTTTGCAGGGCCAATGTGGCAGAGCTCAAGATACAGGACCCAATTATCATGTCCTCTTTGCAACAGAATGATTGGATTCAGGTTAAATATGGGCAAAATGCCTGTTTAATAGAACTAGCACAGTGCCCGTTCAGGGCATGTGGATGGTTTTATTGATTATTGTTTTGAATGACACGTGAACAATTTTATCAAACCCATTATTAATTCATATGGTTATATAATCTAAGTCAAGAATAGTTTTCTTATGCCATACGTGTCTAAGAAAGGTTCTCTCCATCTTTCCCTGTTACACTGGTCGGCGCTAGTGTTACACACACAGACATCATTAGTGGACTCATCGTATCAGTTAACTCATTGGTGAGGATGCCTGGTAGAGCTTAGTTCCAAAAACATTTGTTTGGCATCTCTCATCTTGGCATCATTGGATTTGCTTCACAGCTGCTTTCGGCGTTCTAGAGAACCGCAGTATGCCTGCTTGCAGTGTTCTAGAGAACTGCTCATCAACTTCACACTTGACACATTGGGTCCTTGGAGGGGGGCTCCCCACCCTCCAGAACATTTACAACAAGCGTTGCAAGGGCAAGGCTAAGAGAATCATTAAAGACTCCAGTCACCCGAACAACTGCCTCTTTGAACTGCTGCGGTCAGGCAAGCGATACCGGAGTCTCAAGGCGAGCACAGAAAGACTCAGAAGAAGCTTCTATCCCCAGGCCATCAGGCTGCTAAACGAACAATGAATGAACACTACACAACAACAACCACCATAGATCCTCCCCTACACAACAACAACCACCAAACGCACATAGCACACACATCCACACGCACACACTCACTTTAAACAAACACACTGTAGCACCCACTCCACACACTTTATAGCACACACCCACTTTAAACAAACACACTGTAGCACCCACTCCCCACACTTTATATTTATTGATGAAGGATTGCACTACAACTCGTACACCTTACTATAAATTGTACCTAAATTGTACCTCATCCCATTTCTGCTTTGCACTATATAGTACTGTACATTAGTACACTGCATAGTATTGTATATTATATGGTAACTCAGAACATTGTACATATGTCTATACCGAACACTGTGACCTCATTTTCATCTTCTAAACTACATGCTATACTATGTTATTTGATACTATCTTGTCTAGCACAGTCTCTGGAGCGTAACAGTAAGAAGCATTTTGTATGAAAGTATTCTGTACTTCTGTATGACAACTATTAAAGAAACTTGAAACTTGAAACTCCTTAGCAATACATATGCAAAGTCTGAAAGTGTGGAACACCACCCACATTAAGAATGTCATGGCCTAAGAAAATCCTATTCTTTCCCAAAGCCAGAAACCAGAGAAGTAAGACTTAAACTTAAACTTGTGATGTCATAAAGTGTAAAGTCTGGAGTGGGAGACTGATTTTGTGGACGTTTTTAAAACAAACATTAGCTTCAATCTATAATAGTGTTCTCAGTTCTGAAACAGAAAATGTACCTGTACCAGTTGACCCTGCCACACGACACCAAAGTGGCTTTTCACAGGGCTCTCCAACACAGAGGCACAGGAGTTGGTGAAGACAAACCGGTTTATTGAACGTGGCAAGAGGTAACAAGCCAGGAGCAGATAGAACATTATCATGACAAAGGCTCCCCTCAGTGTGTGTGAGGATGGCAGATTTAACCTGCGCAATGCAGCCCCACCTGTTCCCAGATCTTCATCAGCTTGACCCAGGGCAGGTGTGGCTGCTTAACCCAGCCCCACACCACAGCCTGATCCCAGATATGATCAGCTTGACTCAGGGCAGCTGTCGGATTGTAAAGCACATTGTAAACATACAGAGTCAAATATACACAGGGAATTAAAGGGCCACTTTGACCATTTCTAACCATAATCCTATTGTTCTGTTGTGAGGAGAACATGTGATAATCAGACTTTAGAGGAAATCGTTTTGGTAGTTCACTAGAGGTCTGCTTTTTTTCCGGGGCCAATGTGGCAGAGCTCTCAAGATACAGGACCCCATTTTCATGTCCTCCTCGCAACAGAATGATTGGATTCAGGTTAAATATGGGCCAAATGCCTATTTAATAGAACTAGCACAGTGCCCGTTCAGAGCGTGTGGATGGTTTTATTGATTATTGTTTTGAATGACCCATGAAAGATTTAATCAAACCTATTATTAATTCATATGGTTATATAATCTAAGTCAAGAATAGTTGTCTTCTTATGCCATACGTGTCTAAGAAAGGCTCTCTCCATCTTTCCCTGTTACACTGGTCGGCGCTAGTGGCACACAGACACACCCATTAAGGCATCATTACCAGATGCCTGGTACAGGATGCCTGGTAGAGCTTAGTTCCAAAAAAAAAATTGTTTGGCATCTCTCATTTAAGGATTTGCTTCACAGTTGCTTTCGGCGTTCTAGAGAACCGCAGTATGGCTGCTTGCAGCATTCTAGAGAACTGCTCATTAACTTCACACTTGACACATTTCCAGACAGAATGAAGGTAGCAAAGGTTGTCCCTCTCTTCAAGACGGGAGACAAACATCAATTTACTAACTATAGACCAGTGTCACTACTGTCATAATTCTCAGATACTTGAAAAGCTATTTGTAGAAAAATTAGACCAGTTCATTGAAAATAATATGTCACCGAGTGAGTGTCGGTATGGATTTCGGTCCAATAGATCCACTGCTTCAGCTGTGACAGACATATTGGAGGACATAGCAACAGCTATGTGTAGCAGGGTGGATTATCCCTGCTTTGTGGGAACGGTTACTGGCAGTCACAAGGTAGCAGGACGCCGCAGAACTCAGTCTGACTGCACCCTCGTCTTTGGACCTGGAGCGTCAAACTGGAGGCCGGCAGCAGGTGTGGATGGGGCCCAGGATTCACTAACCTGGGAGTGGTACTCTGGTCTTCCTCGCCCCTCCAAGGCGGTCAGCAGTATTTTCCCAACACACTCTCACTTCCCCCAGTACCTCTGTTAGCCTTCCCACACCTGGTGACTGATATATGAATAACAATGTTTGTTCCCCCCCGCAAGCAGTACCCTCCCTCAATGACTACTAGAGACCTTGAATGACCGAAAGGGGAAAGGGTTAAATAATAATATTACCTGCATAGGAAGGGTTAGGGTTAGAATCAATAATGGACACGCACACACACAATTCCCGTCTTAGTTGGTTTAGTGTTACTTATACTGGGCAGTGACAAGTATTACTGGCAGTGAGTCAAAATAATATATAATATTATTATTCCTAATTACTAATAATTATAATAATAATATATATATATAACACGTATACAATAATACCTTTCTCTAAGGCTTTACATATTACGGCAGCATTAATGTACCCCAGGAAGAAAAAGGGTTAACTAGACGGGAAATCAATAGGCATGACCATACACGTTATCACACTCAAAGGAAATGAAAAGGTGGGCCCACTTTACCAAACAAAAGTCCTAACTAATGCCGGCATGTAATGTTTATGGGGTACCCCTATGCACTGTGGTTAGCAACCATTATCTTCGCCCGTAGGCCGCGACACACTGTGTAATGTACGATAGGATTTTGGTCACCGAAGTGCCAGTGTACTTAGCCAAGATGGCGTCGAACGCTCTCGTCCCAGGAGCTAGCAAGCTGTGGTAGGCAGGGGGGCAGTAGCGGGCTGGAGGCGCGTGCTGGGTGATGGCGACCTCTGTTGGACGAGACAAACTCCGTGCTAGGCTGCTGACTGCCAGTGCCGACAAGCTGCTGACTGCCGGTGCTGACAAGCTGCTGACTGCCGGTGCTGACAAGCTGTTGGTCGACGAGCTGTGTTGGTGCGCGTGATAATCTGGTGGCTACCTTAACTGAAGCTACTCTGTGAGTCTGAGAAGGCCCTCCTGCTAGTCGAACATGCAGCAACGCACGGTGCCTCTAACCACCAGTTCTCTTCAGGCAACGCTTGCCGGGGGCACCTCGCTGGAGGGGATAACGTTAGCATTAGCCACTTTAATATACCGCTTACTTCTAGGATAACTCGCTGTATCACTAGGGTTATTCCGTTTGGATATTCAACACGCTACTACGCTTATATTTCTATCATAACCCGAAATATACTTGAGTCCAATTACATTCACCCGTGTGCTTCACTACGGGGCTCCACAACGACACGTCCGTCCAGGTTCACGTTCAACGCCGAAGAGGCTGGTTCTCTCCACTTCCGTTCAGGTGGCTTGCTTCTCCTTGCCGCCTCCCTCCTGCGCTCCGCCTGCCACCGCCGCTCCCTGCTGGCACCGCCAACTAGCCCCACAGGAAGAACTGTGTGAATTGAATATGATTCAGTTAGTGTTTATAATCCATATTCCAGCCGGTGAGAGAAGGAGAAACTTGCGTCATTGTTCAGGAGAATATCAAGGGAAACTGGTTAACATGTCTTTGTGCACAAAGGGGAGATAAAAGGCCAAGTCAGCACTTCTCAATAATAGTCGAATATTCAGGGTGCTACATATGGATAACAAAATGTTCACTATAGAGGTGTTTATTGATCTCAAGAAAGCTTTCGATACGATAGACCATTCCATACTATTGTCAAAGCTTCACTCATATGGGGTGAGAGGAATAGTGCTAGACTGGCTAAAAAGTTACTTAGATAACAGGCAACCGTTTGTGAACTTCGCTGGAAACGTATCTGAACATATGCACATTGAATATGGAATTCCACAAGGTTCAGTTTTAGGACCTAAACTGTTTATTTTATATATCAATGTATGTGAAGTGTCAAAACTATTTAAATGTGTATTATTTGCGGACAACACACATTTTTACAGCTCAGGATATGATTTAAAAGCTTTAGCAAGCATTATCATGCAGGAAATGAACAAATTCAAGAAATGGTTTAAGGAAAATAAACTCATTAAATGTGAATAAAGTTAAAGATGTATTAGACAACAAAGCAATGCGAACATTGTACTGTGCACTCATATTGCCTTATCTTAATTACTGTGTGGAAGTATGGGGTAACACCTATAAGAGTAATATAAAACCACTATCTCCTACAGAAGAGAGCTATTAGGATTATTTGTAAAGCAGACTATCGAGAACACACTAACATATTATTTATTAATTCTGGATTATTGAAATTGCAAGAGCTAGTTAACTTAGACATTAGTAGTTATGCACAAGGCCAAAAGTAAAGCATTACCAGCCAATCTACAAAACAGGTTTGTCCTCATATCACAAAATGGAGAGCATAGAAGGGAAGGTCATTTTAAACATCAGTGTGCACGGACAACCCTGAAACAGATGTGTATATCAGTGGTCGGAGTCAAACTCTGGAATTCTCTTTATAATGAGTTGAAGTACTGTGCAAATATTTTCCAACTAAAAAATACTTTTAAAGACAGAACAATGAGAACATAATGAACAGCAGGTATAAATTTCCCTGTATCTGATTTTATTTATTTTTAGTTTTTTTCTCTTTTCCATGCATCTGAGGCTCGTGACGCAGGTTTTTTTTGTTAGTTTGTTTATTGGTAGCTAGCAATATTATTATTATTATTGTTATTACCGTTATTATTATTCATGGTCATATTATCATTATTGTTATAGTTATGGTAATGATTATTATTATTATATGGTATGAAGCTGTAAGGTGCACTTGAGCTGACCATTATGTTAAAATAAATATGAAAGGGACGGCCGGGTAGCGCAGCGGACTAAGCGTCTGTCTACCACAGCAGAGACAGTGGGATCGAATCCAACTGCCAGCGGTACCCGGTACCTCCGGCTTGTCGGTCGTCCGTGCTGACACAATTGGCAGTGTCAGTGGGTGGGAAGCCGGTGAGGGTGGGTCCTGGTTGTTGTAAACAGCGACTCCTACAGTTCGGTCGGGGCGCCTGCACAGCGAGGGAAGGATCCGGGGGAGGTAGTGTGACCTTCCACACGTTACACTCTCTCAGTGAGAGTCCGCGCTGCCAGGTGAAAAGAATCAGTGGGCTGGGTACACATGTGTCGGAGGAAGCATGCGATACCCCCCCCCCCCTACCGTCGGTCCGGGAGGGCGGAGACTAAGTGCGCAACGACCAGGAAGGGGATTGGGAATTGGCATAACGACTAACATTGGGATGGGAGAAGAAACGGAAAAAGGAGGGAAAAAAAGATAATTATATAGCCTATATGAAGTTTGGAAGGGGGCAGGAAACACAAGTTTTCTTCATCCTGCTCCTTTTTGGCCATGGGTGTATCATGTTAAAAAAAAGAGATGTTGGTGATATTGTGCAAAGATGAACTGTACCCCCATGTACGAAACGAAACAAAATAAAATGAATGAATGAATTGGGTCCTCAGCAATACATATGCAAAGTCTGAAAGGTGTGGAACACCACCCAAATTAAGAATGTCATGGCCTAGGAAAATCCTATTATTTCCCAAAGCCAAAAACCAGAGAAGTAAGACTTAAACTTAAACTTGTGATGTCATAAAGTGTAAAGTCTGGAGTGGGAGACTGATTTTGTGGACATTTTTAAAACAAACATTAGCTTCATTCTATAATAGTGTTCTCAGTTCTGAAACAGAAAATGTACCTGTACCAGTTGACCCTGCCACACGACACCAATGTGGCTTTTCACAGGGCTCTCCAACACAGAGGCACAGGCGAAAGTTGGTGAAGACAAAGCAAGATGTAACAAGCCAGGAGCAGATAGAACATTATCATGACAAAGGCTCCCCTCAGTGTGTGTGAGGATGGCAGATTTAACCTGCGCAATGTGCAACAGGTGTGCATGCAGCCCCACCTGTTTCCAGATCTTCATCAGCTTGACCCAGGGCAGGTGTGGCTGCTTAACCCAGCCCCACACCACAGCCTGATCCCAGATATGATCAGCTTGACTCAGGGCAGCTGTCGGATTGTAAAGCACATTGTAAACATACAGAGTCAAATATACACAGGGAATTAAAGGGCCACTTTGACCATTTCTAACCATAATCCTATTGTTCTGTTGTGAGGAGAACATGTGATAATCAGACTTTAGAGGAAATCGTTTTGGTAGTTCACTAGAGGTCTGCTTTTTTTCCGGGGCCAATGTGGCAGAGCTCTCAAGATACAGGACCCCATTTTCATGTCCTCCTTGCAACATAATGATTTGATTCAGGTTAAATATGGGCAAAATGCCTATTTAATAGAACTAGCACAGTGCCCGTTCAGAGCGTGTGGATGGTTTTATTGATTATTGTTTTGAATGACACATGAAAGATTTAATCAAACCTATTATTAATTCATATGGTTATATAATCTAAGTCAAGAATAGTTTGTCTTCTTATGCCATACGTGTCTAAGAAAGGCTCTCTCCATCTTTCCCTGTTACACTGGTCGGCGCTAGTGGCACACAGACACACCCATATTAAGGCATCATTACCAGATGCCTGGTACAGGATGCCTGGTAGAGCTTAGTTCCAAAAAAAAATTGTTTGGCATCTCTCATTTAAGGATTTGCTTCACAGTTGCTTTCGGCGTTCTAGAGAACTGCTCATTAACTTCACACTTGACACATTTCCAGACAGAATGAAGGTAGCAAAGGTTATCCCTCTCTTCAAGACGGGAGACAAACATCAATTTACTAACTATAGACCAGTGTCACTACTGTCACAATTCTCAGATACTTGAAAAGCTATTTGTAGAAAAATTAGACCAGTTCATTGAAAATAATATGTCACTTAGTGAGTGTCAGTATGGATTTCGGTCCAATAGATCCACTGCTTCAGCTGTGACAGACATAGTGGAGGACATAGCAACAGCTATGGATAACAAAATGTTCACTATAGAGGTGTTTATTGATCTCAAGAAAGCTTTCGATACGATAGACCATTCCATACTATTGTCAAAGCTTCACTCATATGGGGTGAGAGGAATAGTGCTAGACTGGCTAAAAAGTTACTTAGATAACAGGCAACCGTTTGTGAACTTCGCTGGAAACGTATCTGAACATATGCACATTGAATGTGGAATTCCACAAGGTTCAGTTTTAGGACCTAAACTGTTTATTTTATATATCAATGACATACTGTATGTGAAGTGTCAAAACTATTGAAATATGTATTATTTGCAGACAACACACATTTTTACAGCTCAGGATATGATTTAAAAGCTTTAGCAAGCATTATCATGCAGGAAATGGACACATTCAAGAAATGGTTTAAGGAAAATAAACTATCATTAAATGTGAAAAAAACAAAGTTTATGATCTTTAGCAAGAGAAAAAAAAGGAGGAAAATGTTGTATTGTCAATAGATTGAGTTAATATTGAAAGGGTTACAGAACTGTGTTTTTTGGGAGTATTGCTGGACGAAGGTTTGACCTGGAAACCTCATATTGCACACGTAAGGAAAAAAAATTCTACGATAATTTTTATTGTGAATAAAGTTAAAGATGTATTAGACAACAAAGCAATGCGAACATTGTACTGTGCACTCATATTGCATTATCTTAATT
The DNA here is from genome assembly GCF_963971535.1 of Notolepis coatsorum. Lineage (NCBI taxonomy): Eukaryota > Metazoa > Chordata > Actinopteri > Aulopiformes > Paralepididae > Notolepis > Notolepis coatsorum. The sequence continues at coordinate 61,345,243 of NC_140177.1, read as the reverse complement.
ACTGTGTGGAAGTATGGGGTAACACCTATAAGAGTAATATAAAACCACTATCTCCTACAGAAGAGAGCTATTAGGATTATTTGTAAAGCAGACTATCGAGAACACACTAACATTATTTATTAATTCTGGATTATTGAAATTGAAGAGCTAGTTAACTTACAGACATTAGTAGTTATGCACAAGGCCAAAAGTAAAGCATTACCAGCCAATCTACAAAACAGGTTTGTCCTCATATCACAAAATGGAGAGCATAGAAGGGAAGGTCATTTTAAACATCAGTGTGCACGGACAACCCTGAAACATATGTGTATATCAGTGGTCGGAGTCAAACTCTGGAATTCTCTTTATAATGAGTTGAAGTACTGTGCAAATATTTTCCAACTAAAAAATACTTTTAAAGACAGAACAATGAGAACATAATGAACAGCAGGTATAAATTTCCCTGTATCTGATTTTATCTATTTTTAGTTTTTCTCTCTCTTTTCCATGCATCTGAGGCTCGTGACGCAGGTTTTTTTTGTTTGTTTGTTTATTGGTAGCTAGCAATATTATTATTATTATTGTTATTACCGTTATTATTGTTATTATTATTCATGGTCATATTATCATTATTGTTATCATAGTTATGGTAATGATTATTATATGGTATGAAGCTGTAAGGTGCACTTTAGCTGACCATTATGTTAAAATAAATATGAAAGGGACGGCCGGGTAGCGCAGCGGACTAAGCGTCTGTCTACCACAGCAGAGACAGTGGGATCGAATCCAACTGCCAGCGGTACCCGGTACCTCCGGCTTGTCGGTCGTCCGTGCTGACACAATTGGCAGTGTCAGTGGGTGGGAAGCCGGTGAGAGTGGGTCCTGGTTGTTGTAAACAGCGACTCCTACAGTTCGGTCGGGGCGCCTGCACAGCGAGGGAAGGATCCGGGGGAGGTAGTGTGACCTTCCACACGTTACACTCTCTCAGTGAGAGTCCGCGCTGCCAGGTGAAAAGAAGCAGTGGGCTGGGTACGCATGTGTCGGAGGAAGCATGTGATAGTCTCCGCCCTCCCGGACCGACGGTAGGGGGGGGTAAGTGCGCAACGACCAGGAAGGGGATTGGGAATTGGCATAATGACTAACATTGGGATGGGAGAAGAAACGGAAAAAGGAGGGAAAAAAAGATAATTATATATATGAAGTTTGGAAGGGGGCAGGAAACACAAGTTTTCTTCATCCTGCTCCTTTTTCGGCTGATGTTGGTGATATTGTGCAAAGATGAACTGTACCCCCATGTACGAAACAAAACAAAATGAATGAATGAATTGGGTCCTCAGCAATACATATATATATATATATATATATATACATGCATATTATGCAAAGTCTGAAAGTGTGGAACACCACCCAAATTAAGAATGTCATGGCCTAGGAAAATCCTATTATTTCCCAAAGCCAAAAACCAGAGAAGTAAGACTTAAACGTAAACTTGTGATGTCATAAAGTGTAAAGTCTGGAGTGGGAGACTGATTTTGTGGAAGTTTTTAAAACAAACATTAGCTTCATTCTATAATAGTGTTCTCAGTTCTGAAACAGAAAATGTACCTGTACCAGTTGACCCTGCCACACGACACCAATGTGGCTTTTCACAGGGCTCTCCAACACAGAGGCACAGGCGAAAGTTGGTGAAGACAAAGCAAGATGTAACAAGCCAGGAGCAGATAGAACATTATCATGACAAAGGCTCCCCTCAGTGTGTGTGAGGATGGCAGATTTAACCTGCGCAATGTGCAACAGGTGTGCATGCAGCCCCACCTGTTCCCAGATCTTCATCAGCTTGACCCAGGGCAGGTGTGGCTGCTTAAACCAGCCGTCCCCACACCACAGTCTGATCCCAGATATGATCAGTTGGACTCAGGGCAGCTGTAGGATTGTAAAGCACATTGTAAACATACAGAGTCAAATATACACAGGGAATTAAAGGGCCACTTTGACCATTTCTAACCATAATCCTATTGTTCTGTTGTGAGGAGAACATGTGATAATCAGACTTAAAAATAGTTTTGGCAGTTCACTAGAGGTCTGCTTTTTTTCCAGGGCCAATGTGGCAGAGCTCTTAAGATACAGGACCCCATTTTCATGTCCTCCTCGCAACATAATGATTTGATTCAGGTTAAATATGGGCAAAATGCCTATTTAATATAACTAGCACAGTGCCCGTTCAGAGCGTGTGGATGGTTTTATTGATTATTGTTTTGAATGACACGTGAAAGATTTAATCAAACCTATTATTAAGTCATACAGTATGCTTATATAATCTAAGAATAGTTGTCTTCTTAAGCCATACATGTCTAAGAAAGGCTCTCTCCATCTTTCCCTGTTACACTGGTCGGCGCTAGTGGTATACACACACAGACACACCCATTAAGGCCATCATTAGTGGACTCATCGTATCAGTTAACTCATTGGTGAGGATGCCCGGTAGAGCTTAGTTCCAAAAACATTTTTGTTTGGCATCTCATTTAAGGATTTGCTTCACAGCTGCTTTCGGCGTTCTAGAGAGCCGCAGTGTGGCTGCTTGCAGCGTTCTAGAGAACTGCTCATCAACTTCACACTTGACACATTGGGTCCTCAGCAATACATATGCAAAGTCTGAAAGTGTGGAACACCACCCAAATTAAGAATATCATGGCCTAGGAAAATCCTATTCTTTCCCAAAGCCAGAAACCAGAGAAGTAAGACTTAAACTTAAACTCGTGATGTCATAAAGTGTAAAGTCTGGAGTGGGAGACTGATTTTGTGGACGTTTTTAAAACAAACATTAGCTTCAATCTATAATAGTGTTCTCAGTTCTGAAACAGAATATGTACCTGTACCAGTTGACCCTGCCACACGACACCAAAGTGGCTTTTCACAGGGCTCTCCAACACAGAGGCACAGGCAAAAGTTGGTGAAGAGTAGACAAACCGGTTTATTGAACCGTGGCAAGATGTAACAAGCCATGAGCAGATAGAACATTATCATGACAAAGGCTCCCCTCAGTGTGTGTGAGGATGGCAGATTTATTAACCTGCGCAATGTGCAACAGGTGTGCATGCAGCCCCACCTGCTCCCAGATCTTCATCAGCTTGACCCAGGGCAGGTGTGTGCTGCTTTTTTTTTAATTAATTTGTCTGTTTTTTAAGTTTTCTTATTATATATTTTCTCAATTTTGGCATGTGAAGGTGTGTCACATTCAACTACCATACTACTGTTATTGTTACTATGTACCGTATGTTCTAGGCACTTGAGCTGCAATATGGTCTGTAAATGTGTAGCCTATAGGCTAATTGATTTGAACTTTGACCTGGCTCAACCTTGACCTTTAATTTGTATATGTATATATACCCCACCCCTTTTCACATGTCGTTGACACTAGAAAAAGGCCACAGGCCGAAACGTTGTGTTCAAGTACATTAAAACTTGGGAACACTATATACGGTGTGCAGACTTTTTTTCCACAAACATTGCTTCCAGCCGTCCCCACACCACAGCCTGATCCCAGATATGATCAGCTTGACTCAGGGCAGCTGTGGGTTATGTGTGACAAATTGTGAGAAAAGTTTAGTGGAATGCATGCACAGATCATGTACGCACTTCTATCGATTTTCTCTAGTTTAAAAACCGGTACAGCCTTCAAAAGACAGTGATGGTCAGACCCAGCGCCATGGGCTTTTTGTCAATCAAAGTCAACTATCCAAATCCTTAGTCTGGGACAGCCCTAGTGGGCACTGATGTCAACAACAACACTACTGAAGCTAGCACGGCACTCTGTGAGAATTCGTTTTCTACCTTCAAGAACGTCTTTACAGAACATCGCCTTAGTATGCTTCATCGACGCAAGGCCAATTTAATTCAGTTGGCATTTGAGAAGGACTTAACAAAAAAGTTCAGGAATGAGTGGAGGGGCAGTGTTTTAAGAAGATTTCACTCTGTCCCCAAACGCCGCTTGCCGCTCTACTAATGATGGTGAGTAGCCTGTGGAGGAATTTTGTTTGCTTTTTTATGCACCTTATTTTTGTCAGTTCAGTTCAATTTGTCAGTGAATTCAGAAGTGTTGAATAAATGGAGACTTTTCAAAGAAATAGAATAGAATAGAAATGTATTATCCTGAGGGAAATTTGACATTGCAAATCATTCAACATTAAACATTTAGACAGAACAAGTCACGAATAAGAATAACAAAACAAATGGCCTAAGAATAGAATAAAATGAAATAGAATAAAAATAGAATAAAAGATACAGTAAATAAATACAGTAAAAATATACTGAAGTCTACTGTGTAGGTGTAATATTGCACAGTGCTGTTTAAAAAGTAAGAGTCCAGGAAGATCGTAACTGTCACTCTGTGCTCAGTGATGCAGTGAGGCACAGTGATGCATTGTATAGTCTGATGGCTGTCGGAATGAAGGACTTCCTGTGCCGTTCAGTGCTGCATTTAGGTAGTGTGAGCCTATAACATGCTCCTCCTGTCAGCCAAGTCTGTGTATAGGTGGGAGGGGTTTTCCCTGATGGCCTGGAGCTTAGCGAGGTTCCTCCTCTCCGCCACCCTCGCTAGAGTCCAGCTCCACCCCAACCACGCTACTGGCCTTCCTGACCATCTTATCCAGCCTGTTTGTGTCCCCTGCTCTCAGTCCGCTGCCCCAGCAGGTCTGTTATATATATCCGTTCAGTCTGTTTTTGTATAAGTGAATGTTCTTAAGATAGAGAGAAATTAGATTTTTCAATTGCCTCTCTGCTGTTTAGTTCAGCACTGTGGGCAGTGCCAAGCAAGCCACAGCGCCGTTGTCCCAGCTGAAACATATAAAAGGGAACCAGTGTTGAAAAACCATTGTGCCCCCCCCGAGAAAATGTTATGCCCCCCCACTCATTTGTTTCTGCAGCCTGGTCTGGTGATGGTGCAAGGTCAGAGCGAGATATGGGCTGCTAGAATTAGCAGGTAAGTGTAACGTTAACGTTAGTGTAACCAAACAACTTTCACAACTGGCTGCGCCAACACATAACGTTAGTTGAGCCGTGGTTCTGGATGGTTTCATGCTAGTTTAGATGCAAAAGCACCTGAAACCAGCAGGGTGACTCACTCTGTCACTCGTGTGTTCAGTCATTCATTCACTCATGGTTAGCCACTCTGCTCCTAGTGATGGTTCACACTACAGGCATTGCACTTTGACTCATGTTCAAGAAAGATTATTCTAATGCTTTGCATCTATGTTGATGGATATAATGCCACATTTTAAATCAAGTTCAAGTTATTTTATTTTGTTTTAAGGTACATGAAATGCTTGGTTCTGTATGACCCTCCTGAAATTGTGCTTCATAAAGTAAAAAAATAAAGACCAAACACTATATAAAATATAAAAAAAGGAGGTAGAAGAGGTAGTGCAAATCAAGAAGAGGTAGTGCAAATTAGAAGAGGTAGTGCAGCGGTCAGGTGGCGTAGCGGAGATTGCGTTCGTCACCAACCCCGGAAACGCTGGATTCGCCTGTTCGAATCCAGCTCACAGCTCCGGGGTTGTCACCAGCTTGGCTGGCCGTTCACACTAATACAATTGGCAGTATTAGAGGGTGGGAGAAGCTGGCGGGGTGGGTCCGGGTCGTTGTAAACAGCGACTCCTACAGTTCGGTCGGGGCGCCTGCTAAGCGTGGATAGGATCTAAGTGGGATAGTGTGATCCTTCCACACGCTACGCCCTCTCAGTGAGAGTCCGCGCTGCCAGGTTAAAAGAAGCGATTGATTGGCTAGACGTGTGTCGGAGGAAGCGCGTGATAGCCTCCACTCTCCCAGACCGACTGTGGGGGTAAGTGCGCAGCGACCAGGAAGGGGATTGGGAATTGGCATAACGACTAACATTGGGATGGGAGAAAATCGGAGGAAAAAGGAGGGGAAAAAAGATAAAAAAAAAAAAAAAAAAAGAGGTAGTGCAAATCATGGGAAATGATGATGGGGAAACTCAAATCCACATGCAAAAAGGACATCACTTTATAAGAATGCACTTTATGTATGGCAAGGTAAAGGGTAAGAGGACCAAACCCCATTTTGATCAGGTTTACAGTGGTCTATGTATGTTTATGTGATCCTTTCTCTGACCAGCAGGTGATGTAATTTACCACACACTCAAGCTGTTTCCCATGGGATCCTGCAGGAGGCCACTCATAATATGTATAGTACTGTATGGTGATAATGATTCTAATCATTCTCTCTGATCACATGGTGATGATTCTATGACAATCAACATGTATTGTATATGACGTTTTGCAGCTCTTGTATGTTAAAATTGAATCAGGCTTGTAGAATGTTGCCTGGTTAATGGAAGCAATTTTTTGCTGCGACAAGCAGCTCTATAGTTCAGTCTGTCGGTCGGTTGGTTGTTTAATTGTTTGGTCCACAAAAACGTCTCCACTCTCTAGCGGCCGCAGGTTTTGCCCTAGGAGGCTGAAATTTGGCATGGAGGTCAAGTGTGTGTGTGTGTCAGTGTGTGTGTGTTCATGCCAATTGGCTAAAACGAGACATGGTAACGGGGGTGGCCTACTGCAAAAAGGTTGCAGCCATTGCAAACGTTTGTATGGCACCTCAGAGAGGAGATCTTCCCGTCAGGCTAATTAAACGGTGTGGTTATTACCAAGCACTGAGCCGTCACCCAGCCTCCCACACTAGATGGCCTAATGCCTGCTAGGATTGAGAAACCAAACATCTTCATGTCCATCATTATTGGGTTTCAGAGGGAGATGATGTGCAGGTTCAGTAGCTGATTCCATTGGTTATGATTACTTACATGCATACACCTATTTCTGTGTTCCCTTCCAGTCAGACGTTTTGCCTCTCGTTACTTTGACATAAAGTTCATAATACAATTCTTCCCACATGTTTAATATGCCTTTACCTTATAATATTCTTTAATATACCTGTACCATATATTCTTTAATATACCTGTACCTTGTATTATTTAATATACCTGTACCTTATATTCTTTAATATACCTGTACCTTATATTCTTTAATATACCTGTACCTTGTATTATTTAATATACCTGTACCTTATATTCTTTAATATACCTGTACCTTATATTCTTTAATATACCTGTACCTTGGGATGGAGGTCCATTAGCAAATACATTTCTCTTAATTTCTATGCCTCTGTGACAGTACAACTGTGGCCAGAAGCATTATGTTTTCGTGTTGTCTGTTGATGAACTGATTCGATTTTGGTGGTCGAAGGTCAAGGTCACTGTGACCTCATGTCTGTCCCATTCTCTTGTGAACGTGTTATCTCTGGAACACCTTGAGGGAATTTCTTCAAATTTGGCACAAACATCTACTCAATACAGACTACTACTTCCATCTAGGTTAACCACGCCCCCACACCAAAGCCATGCCCACACATGAGCCCCACCACCTTTGTATCTCAAGAACCGTTTATCATAGAGACTCATGTTTATGTTTGATCCGCCTCCTACTCTTAACACATTGGTTGCCAGCAGGGGGTGCACGATTTATCGCTTGAGTGCCAGCGCTTTAGTCAATGAGAGGACGGGGATATTTGCGAACGCATAAACTATATCTTAAATAATAATAATAATAATAATAATAATAATAATAATAATAATAATAATAATAATAATAATAATAATAATAATAATAATAATAATAATAATAATACATCTATTTTATATAGCGCTTTTCCAGGTGCTCAAAGACGCTTCACATGGGCAGGAGAGACAAACTATGGCAAAAAAAACTAAAAAAACAGAACAAAACAGAACAAAATAATACATGACAAAATAAAATAAAACCGACAGAATTAGAGGTCAAAAGCAAGATTGAAAAGGTGGGTTTTGAGGGCTGATTTAAAAGATGTCAGGGTGTTTGCATCACGGATATGGCTGGGGAGGGCATTCCAGAGGGAGGGGGCAGCAGCAGCAAAGGCCCTGTCGCCCCAGGTCCGGAGCTTGGTCGTGGGAGGTGTTAGGAGGTTGGCATCTGCAGACCTAAGGCGACGGGTGGGCGTGTGACGGTGGAGGAAGTCGGACAGGTAGGGAGGGGCAAGGTTGTTGAGGGCTTTAAATGTGATGAGTAGTATTTTAAAATGTATCCTGTATTTGATTGGAAGCCAGTGGAGGTCGTGGAGGACAGGGGTGATGTGATCAGAGAGACGGGTGGAGGTGAGCATGCAGGCAGCAGAGTTTTGGACATATTGGAGTTTATTGAGAATAGTGTTTGGTGAGCCGTAGAGGATGCTGTTGCAGTAATCTAGTCTTGATGATATGAATGCATGAACCAGTGTTTCAGCAGCGGAGGGGCGAAGACGAGCAATGTTCCGGAGGTGATAGAAGGCAGATTTGGTTATGTGGTTCACATGGGGGAGGAAAGAAAGGGTGGAGTCCAGGATGATGCCAAGGTTACGGACAATGGTACCATCAATATTTAGGGTGAAATCCTGGGTGTGGCTGGTGAGGGATTTTGGACCGATAATGATGATTTCTGATTTATTGCAGTTTAATTTGAGAAAGTTATTTTGCATCCATGTTTTGATGTCTGTGAGGCAGGTGCTGAGGGTGGAGAGAGTGGCTGGAGTGATAGTCTTGGTGGAGAGGTAGAGCTGAGTGTCGTCTGCATAACAGTGAAAACGCAGGCCATGTTGGCGGAGAATCAGACCAAGTGGAAGGATGTAGAGGATGAAGAGCAGGGGACCAAGTACTGAGCCTTGGGGGACACCATGAGTGATGGGGGCAGTGGGGGATTTGCAGTTGTTGATAGAGATGAATTGGTGCCTGTGTGAGAGGTATGATTGGAGCAAGGTGAGGGGGATTCCGGAGATGCCAATGGAGGACTGGAGACGAGTGATGAGGATGGGGTGACTGATGGTGTCAAAAGCAGCGCTGAGGTCTAGGAGAATGAGGATGGAGAGGGAACCAGAGTCGGCAGAGAGGAGTATGTCGTTGGTGACCTTTAGAAGAGCAGTTTCGGTGCTATGTTTGGTGCGGAATCCGGATTGAAATGTATCATAAAGGTTATTGTTGTCGAGGTAGGATTTTAATTGGGAGGCAATGGCTCGCTCAATTATTTTTGAGAGGAAGGGGAGGTTGGAAATGGGGCGGAAATTATCAAGGGTTTCAGGGTTGAGACCGGGTTTTTTTAGTAGGGGGGTGACAGAAGCAATTTTGAGGGTGGGGGGAAATAGGCCAGTGGTCAGAGAGGTGTTTACAATGGAGGTGATTAGGGGAGAAAGGGCAGGGAGACTAGCCTTGACTAGGATGGAGGGGATAGGGTCCAGGATGCAGGTAGAAGTTTTCATTGTAGAGAGAATGGAGGATGGGTCCGATGCGGTGATTTCAGTGAAGGATGTAAAAGGTGGGTTGGGCGGTGGAGAGGGGGTTGAATCCGGAGGGGAGATAGTGTTGGCGGAGGCAATTGTTAGTTGGGTGTGGATTTTGTCAATTTTTGTTTGGAGATGTGACAGATAGGAGACACATTTACTGACAGTGAAGGAACAGGAGATTGTGTCAGAGGGTTTAAGAAGTGTGTTGATGGTGGAAAACAGAGTCCTGGGGTTGTTGCTGCCAGACTGTATGATAGCGGAGTAGTGGGAGGAGCATGCAGAGTTGAGGGCGTCTTTGTAGAGCTGTTGATGTTATCTGTAGGCCTCTTTATGGACAGTGAGACCGGTTTTATTAGATAGCCGTTCGAGCTGGCGGCCCTTGGATTTAAGGTGGTGTAGGTGATCGGTGTACCAGGGGGCAGAGTGAATGAAGGAGACAGACTTGGTTTTGATTGGGGCGAGCTGATTGAGACAGGAGGAGAGAGTGTTGTTGTAGATGTTGACCAGGTCTGTAGGGGAGCCATGCTGTAAGAGGGAGGCATCAGGGATGGTGTCAGTCAGTAGGGAGGAGAGAGAGGAGGGGTGGATGGATTTGAGATTACGGAATGTTATGGAACGCATCTGCTTGATTGGGGGAGTAGGGATGAGAATGTCCATGGTGATAGCCAGATGATCAGAGATGGTGAGGTCGGAGCAGGTGAGATTACTGATGGAGATGCCAGATGTGCAGACCAGATCCAGTGTGTGACCTTTCTTATGAGTGGGAAAATCAACATGCTGGGTGAGATTAAAAAAGTTTAAAATGTCCAGGAATTCTGTGGAGGTTTTGGAGTCCAAAGTATCAACATGAATGTTGAAATCACCGATTAAAAGGATGGATGGAGAGATAGCACAGAGTTGTGTCAGGAATTCAGACAGGTCAGAGGGGAAGGTTGGGTTTGGTTTGGGGGGCCGGTAAATGACTGCAGTGACTAAATGATGGCTATGTGTCTAATACAACCGTCGCTTATCAATGACTTATTTGCAGTCAACATGTACGAAACGGATTGTTTTTTCATCAGTACATTTCCGTTTTATACCGTTTTGAATATGAGTATAGTTTTGAAGATTTCTAGTGATTCCAGAAAAATCCGCGAAAATAGCCCTTACTGGAATACACAAAACACGTTGTCATTTTTCGGCCTATTTATGAATAGTTTTCAAATAAACGCTAGATTATCGATAGTATACGTGTACTTATGCACGCTAGAGAAGCGGGCTGAAAAATCTATTATCTATGCCCTGCCTGGCGCTAACGTTACGCACACACACATACACACATATGAGACAGGTTGTGAACGCTGTGAAAAAAAACTCTGATTACCCCAAGACTGGTAAAATAAAGTCCTTACTTCACATTAGATGTTCTGCAAAAAGATTAATCCAATTCCTGTTCGCCATTCCAAATATCGATCGCGTTTATTGATCCAACGTTATACCTTGAAACAGATAATCCATGCTGCTTTCGGTTGCCTCAATGAATGCAATAGTCTCAGGTTACATGGCTCAGAAGTAGGGATGTCCGATATTTTCGGCCTACCGATATTGGCATTAAAATGTGATATCGGAAAATATCGGTATCGGTTTTCAAAAAAAAAAAAACATTATTATTTAAAAAAAAAATTACATTCCTATAACCTTTATTTACCCAAGCAAGTAAGAACAAATTCTGATTTTATTTATTGTCAAAAGTATGCATAAAGTTGTGTTAATTCCACAACAAGAGATATGTAATGTTAATTACCTGAAATTATTCCGTTTTTTGGGGGGGGAAACCCTGCATATATCGGTATCGGTTGATATCGGTATCGGAAATTAAGAGTTGGACAATATCGGTATATCGGTATCGGTAAAAAAGCCAATATCGAGCATCCCTACTCGGAAGTAAAATGTGGAGCCCGGAGTTTTTTTTTCTCATGCATTTCCATTGATTGGAAAATGGGTGCAATACCATCCGGGAGACGATAGGGGGCGGTATTTGCCCTTTTCGAGCTCAGAGCCAGTCCCAATGATAACGTGAGGCTGGATGGATGAAAAATGTATGGATATCGCTAATAAAAGAAATAACGATTAAATAACGAGATTTCTCGTCATTGGCACTCAACGCATGGCGGCCAACAACGAGATTTCTCGTCGTTGGCACCCAATGTGTTAAGACCCCACTGGCTACTGGTTAGCAGAGCCATACTACAGCAAGGTGGTATTTCTATCGTTTTAAATTGATTGAATTAAGAGTAAATAGAATCCAACCCTGCTATATACCATGTGAGCTAAGCTCCAACCTTTGAGTGAGTAAAATAAATCAAATCAAAGTTAAAACAATTATGGAAATACCATCGGTATCGTGGTTTTAATTGGATTATAGATGATAATAAGTAGTGTATGAACATCCCACACTTCTTGATAAAACTGGTGCTGGACCAAAAAATCACAAAGAACCTTATGCCTTTGCCTGGATCCCCATTGGCACATTCACTGATGGATGAGTCTATATAAGGGTTCCATAGATAATAATAATGATAATAATAATAACTTTATTTGTATAGCACCTTTCATACAAGAATTGCAGCTCAAAGTGCTTCACAGCAGTAAAAAAGACATAGGCATAAAATGAGCACAAAATGTGCACATCAAGAGCAAGTGTAGACATAAAATAAGTATAAAACGAGCATACTGTATAATAGACGGCAGCAGGATAGACAAAGTCAAGGTAAGGCATAGAACATTAAATCACATAGTTTTTCATATTAGGATCTAACAAGCGGGCAGAAAAGTGGCAATTTTTTTTACTTGAACTTGAGGACTGCATACTTTCTTTGCAAACCAAAACAACATACGTTATACTTAGAGCACATGCATGAGCCTGGTCTCTTTTGAAAGATGACATTCTGAAGTTTCTGATTCCAGAAGAATAATTCACTTTTCGTGCTAACGTAATAGTTACATAGGTCTGAACTTGAGTTGTAAAAAAACTTGTTACTCAAAGTTTTTCTGTAGTAGTTAGTAGTAGTAGAGGTAGTATTTCCCCAGAATGTGGTATGGCTTACGAATCCAGACGGAGCCATAGCCTGAAGCCTTATGTAGTACATATCCAAATTTCATAAAGATCCATTCAGAAATGAGTGATTAGGAGTGATTTTGGTAAACTGTGTACAAAGAAAAACTCAGTTTTCTCATAGACTTAAATTCATTCGGCTGTTTTGCTCTTCCTGTTTTCATGTTTCTTCGTGTTTTTAGTTTTTTTTATTTAGATCCCCATATAGGGTATCATTGGAAAGCCACACTCATTGGTTACAACAATCCACAATCATTTTGGAGATCGGATCTAGATTGACGGAACTACTGCAGCTTGAGTCGGGAGTGGTATTTTGCGCAATACCGTGTACTTTGCACATGCGCTCAAATACCGGCATGTATAACTCGAGAACCGCTGAACGGATCCTGTCGGATTTTATCGCCCTTGACGGGCAACAAATAAGCCTTCAATTCGATATATATTGTATTACAAAATATGCACACACGAGCCACAAAGTGCCAGCTGCAAAAAATCCGAAAAACGTCCCATGAATGAATGAATGGTGAGGGACGTTGCAGCTATCTCAATAGGCCTCTTTGTTTACGGTCTGATTAGACAATTTTACAATAGAGTAATAAAAGAGTAAAATAGAATTGACAGTCAAATAATTCAATATTGCAGCGTTCCGCTTTACGGAACAGTTCTGAATTACTGTCTTTCTTCCTGTTTGATACCCACACAGTTTAAAAGCTGACAGTCTCCTGTTTGATACCCACACAGATTAAAACCTGACAGTCTTTCTTCCCTGTTTGATACCCATACATAGATACATTCACTGATAGATGAGTCTATTTGTTTAACTAATAAAGCGCAGGACAGTTTGTTTAACTAATAAAGCGCAGGACAGTTTGTTTAACTAAAGTGCAGGATAGTAGTACTGTATACTGTGTGCGGATGTTACCTTTCTTTACTTTAAATTGGATTACATCATGGTATTATTTAAGTACAAAAGCGGTACCGTGGCGATACATGACTACCATGTCAGTAGCATGGTCAATTATTTATACAATGGTTGGTATCTGAAATGACCATCAAACTACCATGATACTTTCTTTTGTAAGGGATCTGCCAAACAGTCACTCCCTCTTATCTGCCCTTCCAGAAAATATAGACACAGCATCTGTCTATTGTCAATGGGAAAGGTGATGAAAAGACAGTTCAACAACACATGCATGATGTTACAGAAAAGGGAGCTAATGCTAGCAAACAAGAAGACAGACAGACAGACAGACAGACAGACAGAGGGCTTCACAAGGTATCAGCTATAGGGGGCATGTCCCCTTATCATCAGCTCCTTTCAACATGGTGAGCTAACAGCGGTTGTCATGAATGATTGAAACAGCCTGACTGCTCAGCCTGCCTCAGCTCCAGGGGACCTCCCTCCACCTTCTCGTTGCAGGTTAATTGGCACCTCTTGCTGGTAATATGATATTGATTTATTCTGCAGAAGGCAATTTTGATGATTTTTCAAAACTTTTAACTCAATTACCCATCCATTACTAATGTAAAGAAGACATAGAAAAGGGATATAGCCTAGTTATTTTCTAAATATACAGTATATACAGTATATGCTTAGCCTTACATGCTATCAGAAACATATTGGCATGCAGTGTGCACACACACGCACACGCATATACAGCAGTCTATTGAATCTTTCAAATTACCCTGCCACCATATAATTTACTGTAAGGAAAATGAAAGGAGCCTGGGTCGTTCAGCTGTGTAGCTGATATTAGCAGCCATTAATATTGCATGTGGGAATAGAGCAAAATGAAAGAATTCCACTGCTTGAACAGGAGATGTGTCACTTATTTCTTTCCACCCGATAACTTCATTTGTTACCCTACTCGCTGGTGTTAATCCCGCTTACCCTCTTCTCCCTCTGTTGCCATGGATATGCTATTCCTATGGCAACTACAGGCCCTTTGTGGACTGCAGAGGACTCTGTGAACCTTTCATTACACATTCCCTTCAAGCACACAGGCGAATCTCACAAGCAGTGGCTAATCTCTCTCTGTCTCCCTGTGTCTGTCTCTCTGTCTGCCCATATGCCTGTCTCGCTCACTCACTCACTCACTCACTCACTCACTCACTCACTCACTCACTCACTCACTCACTCACTCACTCACTCACTCACTCACTCACTCACTCACTCACTCACTCAGTTGCATCTGTCTCTCCCTCCCCTGTCTGTTTCTCTCTCTTTCTCTCTCTGTCTCTCCCTCATTCTTTCTCTCCCTCTCTCTTTCTCTTTGTCCTCCTCTGTCATGAATCGACAGGCATGCTACCGTAATCTATAAGTACTCATTCAGTGTTTCTGGCTGTAGAGGTGTTTGTGACTGCATTTATTTTTCTGACACTACACAAAACCTGACAAGCTTTTTCTCCTTTTACCAACGACATCACTGACGGGTGCATTGAATTACTTTCTACCTGATACACTATGCCAGCGTTGGCATTGTTCTTATGCTGGTGGGTAGAGGTCAGGTCAACTGTGATCAGATTTGTAGCGTGTGTATCGCTGTCATCAGAGTGAATGGAGTAAGCTTTTGTCATTTTCAGCGGCAATGGTAACCAGAGCTCTGACTTTAAAGATGCATGAGGAGTCTTGAGCAGCAGCAGCAGCAGAGAGAGGAGATGGAGGTGCTGGCAGAGAAAGTGTTTCTGTGTCAGTGAGAGTGGCAGAGGGGAGGGGCCCCACGGTGCAGCTAACTCTGTTTGATCTGCTGGCTCTGAGGGCCCAAGTCATAGTAGTTTGTCTGTCTACGTGTGTGCGTGTGTGTACCAGGGTCAGTCCCTGTGTGGGGGTGTGTGTGTGTGTCTGTGACCTGGGCAGGTGGGGGTCCTCCACCTGCTGAATGAACTCAGTCAGCATCGGGCAGTACCATGGGCTACGGGTGGGCTCTGCCCTGCTCTGCATTGTGGCAGGCTGCGTCATCATCGGAGTGTCCCGGGAGTGTGATGCTGATGCAGTGGGGGGAATCTTCCTTGGAGCAGGGGGTCTTGGTGAGTGTCTGTGTGGGGGAATCTTCCTTGGAGCAGGGGGTCTTGGTGAGTGTCTGTGTGGGGGAATCTTCCTTGGAGCAGGGGGTCTTGGTGAGTGTCTGTGTGGGGGAATCTTCCTTGGAGCAGGGGGTCTTGGTGAATGTCTGTGTGGGGGAATCTTCCTTGGAGCAGGGGGTCTTGGTGAATGTCTGTGTGGGGGAATCTTCCTTGGAGAAGGAGGTCTTGGTGAATGTCTGTGTGGGGGAATCTTCCTTGGAGTGTCTGAAACTATATTTGATGGATCAAATGACCCACTTACACCAGTGCTTACTAACAGAGGCAGGCAATTAATTGTTCATTCATTGCTGTCCTAATTGTTAAATTTTGTCAAGCCGTTCTCTCCTGCCCCATCTACTTTTTATATGAGCAGGGCGTCTTAGCCTAATGTCAAATATTTATCAGAAAAATGGGTGAGAAATGAGTGTTCCATGTCCTTTTCCATCCACTTTCATTGAAAAGATGCACCACATGATGATTTGATACAGCACTGTAATCGAAGCCAGCTGATAGCATGGGGAGTAAGGTATTCCACAGCCAAGGCAGAGGATTGTCTGTGTCAGAAAGTAAGAGCAAAGACAACTCAAGTGTTCCTTTATTAATCACCTTGGGGAAATTCTTTAAAGATGCATGAGGAGTCTTGAGCAGCAGCAGAGAGAGGAGATAGAGGTGCTGGCAGAGAAAGTGTTTCTGTGTACGGTGCAGCTAACTCTGTTTGATCTGCTGGCTCTGAGGGCCCAAGTCATAGTAGTTTGTCTGTCTACGTGTGTGCGTGTGTGTACCAGGGTCAGTCCCTGTGTGGGTGTGTGTGTGCGACCTGGGCAGGTGGGGGTCCTCCACCTGCTGAATGAACTCAGTCAGCATCGGGGAGTACCATGGGCTACGGGTGGGCTCTGCCCTGCTCTTCATTGTGGCAGGCTGCGTCCTCATCGGGGTGTCCCGGGAGTGTGAGGCTGATGCAGTGGGCGGAATCTTCCTTGGAGCAGGGGGTCTTGGTGAGTGTCTGTGTGGGGGAATCTTCCTTGGAGCAGGGGGTCTTGGTGAGTGTCTGTGTGGGGGAATCTTCGTTGGAGCAGGGGGTCTTGGTGAATGTCTGTGTGGGGGGGATCTTCCTTGGAGCAGGGGGTCTTGGTGAGTGTCTGTGTGGGGGAATCTTCCTTGGAGCAGGGGGTCTTGGTGAAGGTCTGTGTGGGGGAATCTTCCTTGGAGCAGGGGGTCTTGGTGAAGGTCTGTGTGGGGGAATCTTCCTTGGAGCAGGGGGTCTTGGTGAATGTCTGTGTGGGGGAATCTTCTTTGGAGTGTCTGAAACTATATTATATAGTTATATACCAGTGCTTATTAATTGTTAATTCATTGCCGTCATAATTGTTCAATTTTGTCAAGCCGTTCTCTCCTGCCCCATCTACTTTTTATATGAGCAAAGGGCATCTTAGCCCAATGTCAAATATTTATCAGAAAAATAGGTGAGAAATGAGTGGTCCATGTCCTTTTCCATCCACTTTCATTGAAAAGATGCACCACATAATAATTTGATACAGCACTGTTTGATTGATTGATTGAAAACTTTATTAACAGATTGCAGAATGGGTACAATACAGTACAGCTCAATACACACAATTGTTAAGGGGATGCAGTCCAGAGAAAGACTTTCGTCTTGTTTACATCAGGGTCCCCCATTTTCAATTAATCATAAACTTGACTGTAATCGAAGCCAGCTGATAGCATGGGGAGTAAGGTATTCCACAGCCAAGGCAGAGGATTGTCTATGTCAGAAAGTCAGAGCAAAGACGAGTCAAGTGTTCCTTTATTAATACCCTTGGGGAAATTGATCTTCTACCAAATTAAAAGTCATGATGTATTATTCATCTATGACGTTCACTCACTTTTTCAGTTGACACAATAACCTTAACAACCGCACACTCTGCACTGGGCTGTTTCTCCCCATCCCCTCCCCTTTACTACAGGTGTTGCTGAAACAAAAGCATGAATGAATGATACATTTGTAACACAGCAGGGTCATTACAATAGGCTGAAAGTGTTAACCCTTTTCTTGGTCGCCCAATAATGTTAACTGCTGTACCTACAGTATATAATAGCTCTGCTCTATAAACACTTTCAGTTTATAATGTTTTAGTAAAGTATTAACCTCTTCCACCCGTGGAATCTTTTCAAAAAATCCGCCTAAAATATAAATGGAATATTGCTCCACTTCTACAAGTCTATTTGCATATTATTGGTATCTAGGGACATCTATGGACCTCAGGGAATGTACATGTATTCAGTGTCAGAAATATTGTGTCTATTACTAGTAGGGATGCTCGATATTGGCTTTTTTACCGATACCGATATTCCGATATTGTCCAACTCTTAATTTCCGATACCGATATCAACCGATACCGATATATGCAGGGTTCCCCCCCCCCCCAAAAAACTGAATAATTTCAGGTAACTAATCATTTCACTGGATATATATATAACAAATATTGTTGTTATTTTTATTTATTTTTTTTAAACCGATACCAATATTTTTCGATATCACATTTTACTGCCGATTATCGGCCGATAATATCGGTCGGCCAATAATATCGGACATCCCTAATTACTAGGCTTGCTTAAATTGTGATGAAACAAAGGAGAATATGAATTATGATTTGTCTTTGCATCTTTGACAGTGAATAACACCATGCTAATAATGACCAAACATTAAAAACAGCCACTGATCTCGTTCAGTACCTTCTTGAGATCATGTGTACAGAAAAAAAGGGAAGATGATTAAACAGAAGGTTCTGTATATACAGTACTGAATTATTATAGAATATAGAATAGGAGGCTTATAAATGACCTTATTATAGCCAATTCGCACATTTATATATATACATATATTATCTTTCTAATGCCCGAGTTCAATTTGGATTTAGTATCACCAGGCATAAGAACAGATAATGAAATCTACTGTAATCTACTGTACTTTTTTATTTTCCCCACAGTGCAACCGTTTTGAAACTAATTTCAGATCTAATTGTTCCTACATGTTAACAATACGGAAGAGAAACTAACTGCCTTTCAATATTTGTCAAAAACTTTACCTTTTGTGTACGAATTATTTCAATAACTGTTATTATTCAGGATAATAAGCCAGAACTCTGAACCTTGAACCCCATAGAATCTTCCAGGAAGTGTAGTTCTTTCAACGCAGAACCAGACCTGTGGAAGTCTGCTACAAAATGGCTGCAAAAAGACTACAATTCCCATGGTTAAAAATATCCAAAATGGTCACCCTCGCGAAGTAGACTTGACCAAATCGAAAAGTTAAATCTATCTAATAACACTTTTAACCTATTGCTAAACTAACGTATTGATGATAATATACATTCTTTTTTTATCCACTTTTTCTCATCCAATTCAACCCTCCCCTGTCACGGACGCTGTTTCTTGCCTCCCACAAGCCGGCTGCAATGTGGACTAAGTCATACATAGCACAAGTCCCCTCCGGTACTTGAGGTAACAGCAGTCGCATCTTTTCACCTGCGCAGCTCGATCTCTCAGTGGCGAAGAGTAACGCGTGGGAGGCTCACGCTGCCCCCGACACTTCCTGATTCTACTGCGCAGGCGCACCAACCGACCTGTAGGAGTCGCTGTCCACAACGCCCGATCCCCACCCATCAGTTTCCCACCCCCTAATACGGCCAATGTGTATTAGTACGGACGACCAGCTAAACTGAAAGCAAATGTGGAGCGCTGGGCTCGAACTGACGAGCCCTAGCGTCTCCAGCATTTCGTGGCGAGCGCCTTGCCCACTATGCCACGTAGCCGCCCTAGTGATAATATACATTCTACATGCTGTTGTGACATGTTTATGATGTTAATACTTGAATACGTTTGAAATAAAAATCGCTACTTTTATACAACAGTCTGAAAAATATTGATTTATGACCAGATGTCATTTCAGGACTGGTACCGGTGTGGTGCCAAAATCTTACCCCTTGCCATAATCTTACCCCACCCCACGTGACTGTTCCCGTGAACGCGCATTATCCGCTGCTGCTGTTATGGGCCGCTGGGGGGCGCTGTGTGCTCCTGTGGCGTCAGTCTGGTCATAATCGTGATATGGGGCGTCAGTCACTGTCATATTAATATGTACAGTTTCATAAAGCTGTGTGCGCTCCTGTGGCGTCAGTCACTGGTCATAATCATCATTATTGTGGGGCGTCAGTCACTGCCATATTAATATGTACAGTTTCATAAACAATAAATACTGTGTTCTGTTTATACGTTCCATATCGTTGTGAGTGCTTTTCCGCCCCACGAAATGCAGATATATTGTTTATTGTGGGGCGTCAGTCACTGTCAATATGTACAGTTTCATAAACAATAAATACTGTGTTCTGTTTATACGTTCCATATCGTTGTGAGTGCTTCCCCCCCCCCCCCCCCACGCAATGCAGATATAGTGTTTATTGTGGGGCGTCAGTTACTGTCATATTAATATGTACAGTTTCATAAACAATAAATACTGTGTTCTGTTTATACGTTCCATATCGTTGTGAGTGCTTCCACTCCCAAACGTGAACAGTATTTGCTCACATATTCTTAGGTGGTACTTGAAAGACACTTTGCTATTCAATTTACTGTCTGTCGAGATTAGATTAGAGTAGATTAGATTCAAATGTATTGTCACCTACGGGAGACTGCAATTCGAAGCTGGCCCCTACAAATGTCCTAACCCAGTTGTACAGTAAATTACCAAGTATGGCTTTGTCAGTATTCCAATGTACAGTGTACAGTGTCCCCCCCCCCCCACCTCCAATGTACAGCCCCCACCCACCCACCCAACCCCACCCCACCCACCCAACCTCCCCCAATGTACAGTTACTACGTCAAATGTATATACACTCTTTTTCTGGACACTTTTTGTATCACAAACAGTACTGTATTTGCAAATCTGATATGTCATAAATGTATAGATGTAGCAGTACTGTCTATCTGTATGTCATGTATGTCATATATGTTATGATGAATTGAAAATGGGGGACCCTGATGTAAACAAGACGAAAGTCTTTCTCTGGTCTGCATCCCCTTAACAATTGTATGTATTGAGCTGTACTGTACTGTACCCATTCTGCAATCTGTTAATAAACTTTTCAATCAATCAATCAATCAATCAATCAATCAATCAATCAATCAATCACGCAGCAGAAGTACAGTACAGCGGAAAGGTGTTTGGCATCTATCCAGAGTGCACATGTAACAGTAAAGTGCAATAGTGATATACAACGTACAGGTGATTAAACTTGGTATAAAATATATAAATTAGTACTACTGAGTAATCAGATGTATGTACAGTGTTATAGTATTATTGTGTATGTCATACTGGCCAGCAGCGTATAACTAGTAAGAGTAGGTACAGTATGTAAGTATGACTGCCCCCCTAACTTTTGATTGCACTTGACCCCCTTTTCAGTTAGGGTGGCGCACTCAAATTATGGCAAGGGTTATTAGCCACCTAACTTTTGACCCCCTTTTCAGGAGTTGACCTAGAGCCCACCAATGTCATGCATATCAAATTTGGTCAAGGTCAGACCTTGCAATCAAAAGTTAGGGGGCGCACTCCAATTATGGCAAGGGATAAAACTAATAATAGGCCTTGCCATACATAATTGGAGTGCGCCCCCTAACTTTTGATTGCAAGGTCTGACATTGACCAAATTTGATATGCACGACCTTGCTGGACTCTAGGTCAACTTCTGAAAAGGGGGTCAATGTCAGACTTTGCAATCAAAAGTTAGGGGGCTAATAACCCTTACCATAATTTGAGTGCGCCCCCTAACTTTTGATTGCAAGGTCTGACATTGACCCCCTTTTCAGAAGTTGACCTAGAGCCCACCAAGGTCATGCATATCAAATTTGGTCAATGTCAGACCTTGCAAGCAAAAGTTAGGGGGCACACTCAAATTATGGCAAGGGTTATTAGCCCCCTAACTTATGATTGCAAAGTCTGACATTGACCCCCTTTTCAGGAGTTGACCTAGAGCCCACCAAGGTCATGCATATCAAATTTGGTCAAGGTCAGACCTTGCAATCAAAAGTTAGGGGGCGCACTCCAATTATGGCAAGGGATAAAACTAATAATAGGCCTTGCCATAATTGGAGTGCGCCCCCTAACTTTTGATTGCAAGGTCTGACATTGACCAAATTTGATATGCATGACCTTGCTGGGCTCTAGGTCAACTTCTGAAAAGGGGGTCAATGTCAGACTTTGCAATCAAAAGTTAGGGGGCTAATAACCCTTGCCATAATTTGAGTGCGCCCCCTAACTTTTGATTGCAATGTCTGACATTGACCCCCTTTTCAGGAGTTGACCTAGAGCCCACCAAGGTCATGCATATCAAATTTGGTCAATGTCAGACCTTGCAATCAAAAGTTAGGGGGCGCACTCCAATTATGGCAAGGGTTATTAGCCCCCTAACTTTTGATTGCAAAGTCTGACATTGACCCCCTTTTCAGGAGTTGACCTAGAGCCCACCAAGGTCATGCATATCAAATTTGGTCAAGGTCAGACCTTGCAATCAAAGGTTAGGGGGGCGCACTCCAATTATGGCAAGGGATAAAACTAATAATAGGCCTTGCCATAATTGGAGTGCGCCCCCCTAACTTTTGATTGCAAGGTCTCACATTGACCAAATTTGATATGCATGACCTTGGTGGGCTCTAGGTCAACTTCTAAAAAGGGGGTCAATGTCAGACTTTGCAATCAAAAGTTAGGGGGCTAATAACCCTTGCCATAATTTGAGTGCGCCCCCTAACTTTTGATTGCAAGGTCTGACATTGACCCCCTTTTCAAAAGTTGACCTAGAGCCCACCAAGGTCATGCATATCAAATTTGGTCAATGTCAGACCTTGCAATCAAAAGTTAGGGGGCGCACTCAAATAAATGAACTAGGAAATGGGATAAACCCAGCACGTTTTCATTTATACGCCGATGATACAGTTGTTTACACAGTGGCTTCCTCTTTAACTCAGGCCATAGAGCTTCTACAGGATGCTTTTAATACACTACAACACTCCTTGCTAAGGCTAAGACTGGTCCTTAATGCAAAAAAGACCAAGTACATGACCTTCTCTCGCTCTCGAGCTAATACAGCTGTCCCCCCGATTCTGACACTGGAAGGGACATGCCTTGACAAAGTAGCATCCTATAAATATCTGGGCATATGGATTGATGAAAAGATGGCCTTTGATGTTCATATTGGGAACCTACTGAGAAAACTTAGACCTAAACTGGGCTTTTTCTTCCGGTTAAAGAAATGTTTCCCGTCTGAAGCCAGGAAGAGAATTGTGCAGAGTTCCTTTCTGCCTGTATTAGACTATGGCGATGTAATCTATATGCATGCTCCTTCCTCCCTGCTTAAAAAGCTGGATTCTGCGTACCATACTGCCATACGTTTTGTAACAGGTGCAGGCTCTCGCACCCACCACTGCACTTTGTATTTAAGCATTACATCACACGCAGGAGTGGTTTGTGACCAATAAACCATGCCTAGGGGTGGTTGTTAGGCCCGAGGCGCAGCCGAGGGTCGTTAGACCCCCCTAGGCATGGTTTATTGGTCACAAATCACGACTGCACGTGGTGTAAAGCTTTTATACAACTGCCAGATTCATCCAACCTTATTTCTATACAATAAACACACATTAATCGAAGATTTATTGAAAAAACCATCCGCCAGAAAAAGTAGTTCCCACAACTCCATGTGGAAGCAGCTTGAAGTGCATCCAACCAAACTAACACATCCAACTGTGTATTATTGGAATGATTGAGAGAAGTTGCCTCATGTGGAAGCAGCTTGAAGTGCATCCAACCAACTAACACATCCAACTGTGTATTATTGGAATGATTGATTGAAAATTTTATTACCAGATGCAGAATGGGTACAATACAGTACGGCTCAATACACACAATTGTTAAGGGAATGCATAGGAAAAAAACGTTTTCTTCGCCCTATTTTTTTATTTATTTCTTTTAGCCTAAACTTAACCAGTTGGAAACCAGGGGTACAGTAATAAAATTAGCAATCAACCAATCAATCAATTCAATAGACCATGCTCACTTAAAACAGCGCTGCTTCTCTCTCAGTCTGACTCCCCCGCTGTTGCAGACAGGAGTGTGTGTGTGTGTGTGTGCGTGTGTGTGTGTGTGTGTGTGTGTCACAGTGTGTGTGTGCGTGTGTGTGTGTGTATGTGTGTGTGTGTGTGTGTGTGTGTGTGTGTGTGTGTGTATGTGTGTGTGTGTGTTTGTGGGTACGCCAGCGTCGGACAGTGAGAGAGAACGCTGCAGTCAGTAGCAAGAAGGAAGTAGAAATTTAAATCAATCAATTAATCTATCAATCAAACCGCGATTTTTCTTTTGTTCTAGATTGCCTCAAGACCCATCAATTACATCATCCAACATTGTTTAAAGGGCTAACACATTCCCCTTGACAGAATCGCTTCATATTTAGTCGTTTAGTCGCCATTAACATATCCATTTGTAAATATTATTGGCCACCTTCTTGTGATCCGGCGGAGTGATGTGATGTGGGTCGGTTGTGGGCGGGTCCTGGGCCAGCAGCGTGGATTGTTGCCAATAAAGACGTGTAAAATGACTGTTTCAGCCAATCAGAATCGAGAAATTTGCATGCCGTTGTATAACAGTCATTAGGATGGTCCTCTCTGTACCAAAGAAGACAATCACACATGTTGATTTTTATCCTTAAGTCATTGCTAGGTAAGCTGCCCTTATATATCTCCAGACTTCTGTCCTTTTATACTTGCTTTTTTAATACCAGACGAGCAGCAAATGGGATGCTGTTAAATGTTCCTTTGATGCAGTCAGAGCTTGGTAAAGCTGCATTCTCCCACTATGCTCCCTTTTTATGGAATACGCTGCAAGTGAAACTTTGTCTACAGGCACTTCCTACTGTGAATGCTTTTAAAGGTATGCTACGATTAGCCCTTTATGAAACATGTAACTGTTTTACCTGATGCTATTGTTGATGTGATTATGCTCCTTGCCACTGCACAAATGACCCTCTGTATTTATATTTTAATTGTATGTTTTTTGTTTAATGCCCTGTTTTATGTTGAAACTTGTTGTGTGCTGTGTTGGTCAGGACTCCCTGGAAGAAGAGATCTTGTATCTCAATGGGACATTCCTGGATAAATAAAGGATAAATAAAAAAAAAAATATGGCAAGGGTTATTAGCCCCCTAACTTATGATTGCAAAGTCTGACATTGACCCCCTTTTCAGGAGTTGACCTAGAGCCCACCAAGGTCATGCATCTCAAATTTGGTCAAGGTCAGACCTTGCAATCAAAAGTTAGGGGGCGCACTCCAATTATGGCAAGGGATAAAACTAATAATAGGCCTTGCCATAATTGGAGTGCGCCCCCTAACTTTTGATTGCAAGGTCTGACATTGACCAAATTTGATATGCATGACCTTGCTGGGCTCTAGGTCAACTTCTGAAAAGGGGGTCAATGTCAGACTTTGCAATCAAAAGTTAGGGGGCTAATAACCCTTGCCATAATTTGAGTGCGCCCCCTAACTTTTGATTGCAAGGTCTGACATTGACCCCCTTTTCAGGAGTTGACCTAGAGCCCACCAAGGTCATGCATATCAAATTTGGTCAATGTCAGACCTTGCAATCAAAAGTTAGGGGGCGCACTCAAATTATGGCAAGGGTTATTAGCCCCCTAACTTATGATTGCAAAGTCTGACATTGACCCCCTTTTCAGGAGTTGACCTAGAGCCCACCAAGGTCATGCATATCAAATTTGGTCAAGGTCAGACCTTGCAATCAAAAGTTAGGGGGCGCACTCCAATTATGGCAAGGGATAAAACTAATAATAGGCCTTGCCATAATTGGAGTGCGCCCCCTAACTTTTGATTGCAAGGTCTGACATTGACCAAATTTGATATGCATGACCTTGCTGGGCTCTAGGTCAACTTCTGAAAAGGGGGTCAATGTCAGACTTTGCAATCAAAAGTTAGGGGGCTAATAACCCTTGCCATAATTTGAGTGCGCCCCCTAACTTTTGATTGCAAGGTCTGACATTGACCCCCTTTTCAGGAGTTGACCTAGAGCCCACCAAGGTCATGCATATCAAATTTGGTCAATGTCAGACCTTGCAATCAAAAGTTAGGGGGCGCACTCAAATTATGGCAAGGGTTATTAGCCCCCTAACTTATGATTGCAAAGTCTGACATTGACCCCCTTTTCAGGAGTTGACCTAGAGCCCACCAAGGTCATGCATATCAAATTTGGTCAAGGTCAGACCTTGCAATCAAAAGTTAGGGGGCGC
Source organism: Notolepis coatsorum (assembly GCF_963971535.1). NCBI lineage: Eukaryota > Metazoa > Chordata > Actinopteri > Aulopiformes > Paralepididae > Notolepis > Notolepis coatsorum. The sequence continues at coordinate 61,319,415 of NC_140177.1, read as the reverse complement.
ACTCCAATTATGGCAAGGGATAAAACTAATAATAGGCCTTGCCATAATTGGAGTGCGCCCCCTAACTTTTGATTGCAAGGTCTGACATTGACCAAATTTGATATGCATGACCTTGCTGGGCTCTAGGTCAACTTCTGAAAAGGGGGTCAATGTCAGACTTTGCAATCAAAAGTTAGGGGGCTAATAACCCTTGCCATAATTTGAGTGCGCCCCCTAACTTTTGATTGCAAGGTCTGACATTGACCCCCTTTTCAGGAGTTGACCTAGAGCCCACCAAGGTCATGCATATCAAATTTGGTCAATGTCAGACCTTGTAAGCAAAAGTTAGGGGGCGCACTCAAATTATGGCAAGGGTTATTAGCCCCCTAACTTTTGATTGCAAAGTCTGACATTGACCCCCTTTTCAGGAGTTGACCTAGAGCCCACCAAGGTCATGCATATCAAATTTGGTCAAGGTCAGACCTTGCAATCAAAGGTTAGGGGGGCGCACTCCAATTATGGCAAGGGATAAAACGAATAATAGGCCTTGCCATAATTGGAGTGCGCCCCCCTAACTTTTGATTGCAAGGTCTCACATTGACCAAATTTGATATGCATGACCTTGGTGGGCTCTAGGTCAACTTCTAAAAAGGGGGTCAATGTCAGACTTTGCAATCAAAAGTTAGGGGGCTAATAACCCTTGCCATAATTTGAGTGCGCCCCCTAACTTTTGATTGCAAGGTCTGACATTGACCCCCTTTTCAAAAGTTGACCTAGAGCCCACCAAGGTCATGCATATCAAATTTGGTCAATGTCAGACCTTGTAAGCAAAAGTTAGGGGGCGCACTCAAATTATGGCAAGGGTTATTAGCCCCCTAACTTTTGATTGCAAAGTCTGACATTGACCCCCTTTTCAGGAGTTGACCTAGAGCCCACCAAGGTCATGCATATCAAATCTGGTCAAGGTCAGACCTTGCAATCAAAAGTTAGGGGGCGCACTCCAATTATGGCAAGGGATAAAACTAATAATAGGCCTTGCCATAATTGGAGTGCGCCCCCTAACTTTTGATTGCAAGGTCTGACATTGACCAAATTTGATATGCATGACCTTGCTGGGCTCTAGGTCAACTTCTGAAAAGGGGGTCAATGTCAGACTTTGCAATCAAAAGTTAGGGGGCTAATAACCCTTGCCATAATTTGAGTGCGCCCCCTAACTTTTGATTGCAAGGTCTGACATTGACCCCCTTTTCAGGAGTTGACCTAGAGCCCACCAAGGTCATGCATATCAAATTTGGTCAAGGTCAGACCTTGCAATCAAAAGTTAGGGGGGCACACTCCAATTATGGCAAGCGATAAAACTAATAATAGGCCTTGCCATAATTGGAGTGCGCCCCCTAACTTTTGATTGCAAGGTCTGACCTTGACCAAATTTGATATGCATGACCTTGGTGGGCTCTAGGTCAACTCCTGAAAAGGGGGTCAATGTCAGACTTTGCAATCAAAAGTTAGGGGGCTAATAACCCTTGCCATAATTTGAGTGCGCCCCCTAACTTTTGATTGCAAGGTCTGACATTGACCCCCTTTTCAAAAGTTGACCTAGAGCCCACCAAGGTCATGCATATCAAATTTGGTCAATGTCAGACCTTGTAAGCAAAAGTTAGGGGGCGCACTCAAATTATGGCAAGGGTTATTAGCCCCCTAACTTTTGATTGCAAAGTCTGACATTGACCCCCTTTTCAGGAGTTGACCTAGAGCCCACCAAGGTCATGCATATCAAATCTGGTCAAGGTCAGACCTTGCAATCAAAAGTTAGGGGGCGCACTCCAATTATGGCAAGGGATAAAACTAATAATAGGCCTTGCCATAATTGGAGTGCGCCCCCTAACTTTTGATTGCAAGGTCTGACATTGACCAAATTTGATATGCATGACCTTGCTGGGCTCTAGGTCAACTTCTGAAAAGGGGGTCAATGTCAGACTTTGCAATCAAAAGTTAGGGGGCTAATAACCCTTGCCATAATTTGAGTGCGCCCCCTAACTTTTGATTGCAAGGTCTGACATTGACCCCCTTTTCAGGAGTTGACCTAGAGCCCACCAAGGTCATGCATATCAAATTTGGTCAAGGTCAGACCTTGCAATCAAAAGTTAGGGGGGCACACTCCAATTATGGCAAGCGATAAAACTAATAATAGGCCTTGCCATAATTGGAGTGCGCCCCCTAACTTTTGATTGCAAGGTCTGACATTGACCCCCTTTTCAGGAGTTGACCTAGAGCCCACCAAGGTCATGCATATCAAATTTGGTCAATGTCAGACCTTGCAATCAAAAGTTAGGGGGCGCACTCAAATTATGGCAAGGGTTATTAGCCCCCTAACTTTTGATTGCAAAGTCTGACATTGACCCCCTTTTCAGGAGTTGACCTAGAGCCCACCAAGGTCATGCATATCAAATTTGGTCAAGGTCAGACCTTGCAATCAAAAGTTAGGGGGCGCACTCCAATTATGGCAAGGGATAAAACTAATAATAGGCCTTGCCATAATTGGAGTGCGCCCCCTAACTTTTGATTGCAAGGTCTGACATTGACCAAATTTGATATGCATGACCTTGCTGGGCTCTAGGTCAACTTCTGAAAAGGGGGTCAATGTCAGACTTTGCAATCAAAAGTTAGGGGGCTAATAACCCTTACCATAATTTAGTGCGCCCCCTAACTTTTGATTGCAAGGTCTGACATTGACCCCCTTTTCAGGAGTTGACCTAGAGCCCACCAAGGTCATGCATATCAAATTTGGTCAAGGTCAGACCTTGGAATCAAAAGTTAGGGGGGCACACTCCAATTATGGCAAGGGATAAAACTAATAATAGGCCTTGCCATAATTGGAGTGCGCCCCCCTAACTTTTGATTGCAAGGTCTGACATTGACCAAATTTGATATGCATGACCTTGGTGGGCTCTAGGTCAACTACTGAAAAGGGGGTCAATGTCAGACTTTGCAATCAAAAGTTAGGGGGCTAATAACCCTTGCCATAATTTGAGTGCGCCCCCTAACTTTTGATTGCAAGGTCTGACATTGACCCCCTTTTCAGGAGTTGACCTAGAGCCCACCAAGGTCATGCATATCAAATTTGGTCAAGGTCAGACCTTGGAATCAAAAGTTAGGGGGGCACACTCCAATTATGGCAAGGGATAAAACTAATAATAGGCCTTGCCATAATTGGAGTGCGCCCCCCTAACTTTTGATTGCAAGGTCTGACATTGACCAAATTTGATATGCATGACCTTGGTGGGCTCTATGTCAACTACTGAAAAGGGGGTCAATGTCAGACTTTGCAATCAAAAGTTAGGGGGCTAATAACCCTTGCCATAATTTGAGTGCGCCCCCTAACTTTTGATTGCAAGGTCTGACATTGACCCCCTTTTCAGGAGTTGACCTAGAGCCCACCAAGGTCATGCATATCAAATTTGGTCAAGGTCAGACCTTGCAATCAAAGGTTAGGGGGGCGCACTCCAATTATGGCAAGGGATAAAACTAATAATAGGCCTTGCCATAATTGGAGTGCGCCCCCTAACTTTTGATTGCAAGGTCTGACATTGACCAAATTTGATATGCATGACCTTGCTGGGCTCTAGGTCAACTTCTGAAAAGGGGGTCAATGTCAGACTTTGCAATCAAAAGTTAGGGGGCTAATAACCCTTGCCATAATTTGAGTGCGCCCCCTAACTTTTGATTGCAAGGTCTGACATTGACCCCCTTTTCAGGAGTTGACCTAGAGCCCACCAAGGTCATGCATATCAAATTTGGTCAATGTCAGACCTTGCAATCAAAAGTTAGGGGGCGCACTCAAATTATGGCAAGGGTTATTAGCCCCCTAACTTTTGATTGCAAAGTCTGACATTGACCCCCTTTTCAGGCGTTGACCTAGAGCCCACCAAGGTCATGCATATCAAATTTGGTCAAGGTCAGACCTTGCAATCAAAGGTTAGGGGGGCGCACTCCAATTATGGCAAGGGATAAAACGAATAATAGGCCTTGCCATAATTGGAGTGCGCCCCCCTAACTTTTGATTGCAAGGTCTCACATTGACCAAATTTGATATGCATGACCTTGGTGGGCTCTAGGTCAACTTCTAAAAAGGGGGTCAATGTCAGACTTTGCAATCAAAAGTTAGGGGGCTAATAACCCTTGCCATAATTTGAGTGCGCCCCCTAACTTTTGATTGCAAGGTCTGACATTGACCCCCTTTTCAAAAGTTGACCTAGAGCCCACCAAGGTCATGCATATCAAATTTGGTCAATGTCAGACCTTGTAAGCAAAAGTTAGGGGGCGCACTCAAATTATGGCAAGGGTTATTAGCCCCCTAACTTTTGATTGCAAAGTCTGACATTGACCCCCTTTTCAGGAGTTGACCTAGAGCCCACCAAGGTCATGCATATCAAATCTGGTCAAGGTCAGACCTTGCAATCAAAAGTTTGGGGGCGCACTCCAATTATGGCAAGGGATAAAACTAATAATAGGCCTTGCCATAATTGGAGTGCGCCCCCTAACTTTTGATTGCAAGGTCTGACATTGACCAAATTTGATATGCATGACCTTGCTGGGCTCTAGGTCAACTTCTGAAAAGGGGGTCAATGTCAGACTTTGCAATCAAAAGTTAGGGGGCTAATAACCCTTGCCATAATTTGAGTGCGCCCCCTAACTTTTGATTGCAAGGTCTGACATTGACCCCCTTTTCAGGAGTTGACCTAGAGCCCACCAAGGTCATGCATATCAAATTTGGTCAATGTCAGACCTTGCAATCAAAAGTTAGGGGGCGCACTCAAATTATGGCAAGGGTTATTAGCCCCCTAACTTTTGATTGCAAAGTCTGACATTGACCCCCTTTTCAGGAGTTGACCTAGAGCCCACCAAGGTCATGCATATCAAATTTGGTCAAGGTCAGACCTTGCAATCAAAGGTTAGGGGGGCGCACTCCAATTATGGCAAGGGATAAAACGAATAATAGGCCTTGCCATAATTGGAGTGCGCCCCCCTAACTTTTGATTGCAAGGTCTCACATTGACCAAATTTGATATGCATGACCTTGGTGGGCTCTAGGTCAACTTCTAAAAAGGGGGTCAATGTCAGACTTTGCAATCAAAAGTTAGGGGGCTAATAACCCTTGCCATAATTTGAGTGCGCCCCCTAACTTTTGATTGCAAGGTCTGACATTGACCCCCTTTTCAAAAGTTGACCTAGAGCCCACCAAGGTCATGCATATCAAATTTGGTCAATGTCAGACCTTGTAAGCAAAAGTTAGGGGGCGCACTCAAATTATGGCAAGGGTTATTAGCCCCCTAACTTTTGATTGCAAAGTCTGACATTGACCCCCTTTTCAGGAGTTGACCTAGAGCCCACCAAGGTCATGCATATCAAATCTGGTCAAGGTCAGACCTTGCAATCAAAAGTTAGGGGGCGCACTCCAATTATGGCAAGGGATAAAACTAATAATAGGCCTTGCCATAATTGGAGTACGCCCCCCTAACTTTTGATTGCAAGGTCTGACATTGACCAAATTTGATATGCATGACCTTGGTGGGCTCTAGGTCAACTACTGAAAAGGGGGTCAATGTCAGACTTTGCAATCAAAAGTTAGGGGGCTAATAACCCTTGCCATAATTTGAGTGCGCCCCCTAACTTTTGATTGCAAGGTCTGACATTGACCCCCTTTTCAGGAGTTGACCTAGAGCCCACCAAGGTCATGCATATCAAATTTGGTCAAGGTCAGACCTTGCAATCAAAGGTTAGGGGGGCGCACTCCAATTATGGCAAGGGATAAAACTAATAATAGGCCTTGCCATAATTGGAGTGCGCCCCCTAACTTTTGATTGCAAGGTCTCACATTGACCAAATTTGATATGCATGACCTTGGTGGGCTCTAGGTCAACTTCTGAAAAGGGGGTCAATGTCAGACTTTGCAATCAAAAGTTAGGGGGATAATAACCCTTGCCATAATTTGAGTGTGCCCCCTAACTTTTGATTGCAAGGTCTGACATTGACCCCCTTTTCAGGAGTTGACCTAGAGCCCACCAAGGTCATGCATATCAAATTTGGTCAAGGTCAGACCTTGCAATCAAAGGTTAGGGGGGCGCACTCCAATTATGGCAAGGGATAAAACTAATAATAGGCCTTGCCATAATTGGAGTGCGCCCCCTAACTTTTGATTGCAAGGTCTGACATTGACCAAATTTGATATGCATGACCTTGCTGGGCTCTAGGTCAACTTCTGAAAAGGGGGTCAATGTCAGACTTTGCAATCAAAAGTTAGGGGGCTAATAACCCTTGCCATAATTTGAGTGCGCCCCCTAACTTTTGATTGCAAGGTCTGACATTGACCCCCTTTTCAGGAGTTGACCTAGAGCCCACCAAGGTCATGCATATCAAATTTGGTCAATGTCAGACCTTGCAATCAAAAGTTAGGGGGCGCACTCAAATTATGGCAAGGGTTATTAGCCCCCTAACTTTTGATTGCAAAGTCTGACATTGACCCCCTTTTCAGGCGTTGACCTAGAGCCCACCAAGGTCATGCATATCAAATTTGGTCAAGGTCAGACCTTGCAATCAAAGGTTAGGGGGGCGCACTCCAATTATGGCAAGGGATAAAACGAATAATAGGCCTTGCCATAATTGGAGTGCGCCCCCCTAACTTTTGATTGCAAGGTCTCACATTGACCAAATTTGATATGCATGACCTTGGTGGGCTCTAGGTCAACTTCTAAAAAGGGGGTCAATGTCAGACTTTGCAATCAAAAGTTAGGGGGCTAATAACCCTTGCCATAATTTGAGTGCGCCCCCTAACTTTTGATTGCAAGGTCTGACATTGACCCCCTTTTCAAAAGTTGACCTAGAGCCCACCAAGGTCATGCATATCAAATTTGGTCAATGTCAGACCTTGTAAGCAAAAGTTAGGGGGCGCACTCAAATTATGGCAAGGGTTATTAGCCCCCTAACTTTTGATTGCAAAGTCTGACATTGACCCCCTTTTCAGGAGTTGACCTAGAGCCCACCAAGGTCATGCATATCAAATCTGGTCAAGGTCAGACCTTGCAATCAAAAGTTAGGGGGCGCACTCCAATTATGGCAAGGGATAAAACTAATAATAGGCCTTGCCATAATTGGAGTGCGCCCCCTAACTTTTGATTGCAAGGTCTGACATTGACCAAATTTGATATGCATGACCTTGCTGGGCTCTAGGTCAACTTCTGAAAAGGGGGTCAATGTCAGACTTTGCAATCAAAAGTTAGGGGGCTAATAACCCTTGCCATAATTTGAGTGCGCCCCCTAACTTTTGATTGCAAGGTCTGACATTGACCCCCTTTTCAGGAGTTGACCTAGAGCCCACCAAGGTCATGCATATCAAATTTGGTCAATGTCAGACCTTGCAATCAAAAGTTAGGGGGCGCACTCAAATTATGGCAAGGGTTATTAGCCCCCTAACTTTTGATTGCAAAGTCTGACATTGACCCCCTTTTCAGGAGTTGACCTAGAGCCCACCAAGGTCATGCATATCAAATTTGGTCAAGGTCAGACCTTGCAATCAAAGGTTAGGGGGGCACACTCCAATTATGGCAAGGGATAAAACGAATAATAGGCCTTGCCATAATTGGAGTGCGCCCCCCTAACTTTTGATTGCAAGGTCTCACATTGACCAAATTTGATATGCATGACCTTGGTGGGCTCTAGGTCAACTTCTAAAAAGGGGGTCAATGTCAGACTTTGCAATCAAAAGTTAGGGGGCTAATAACCCTTGCCATAATTTGAGTGCGCCCCCTAACTTTTGATTGCAAGGTCTGACATTGACCCCCTTTTCAAAAGTTGACCTAGAGCCCACCAAGGTCATGCATATCAAATTTGGTCAATGTCAGACCTTGTAAGCAAAAGTTAGGGGGCGCACTCAAATTATGGCAAGGGTTATTAGCCCCCTAACTTTTGATTGCAAAGTCTGACATTGACCCCCTTTTCAGGAGTTGACCTAGAGCCCACCAAGGTCATGCATATCAAATCTGGTCAAGGTCAGACCTTGCAATCAAAAGTTAGGGGGCGCACTCCAATTATGGCAAGGGATAAAACTAATAATAGGCCTTGCCATAATTGGAGTACGCCCCCCTAACTTTTGATTGCAAGGTCTGACATTGACCAAATTTGATATGCATGACCTTGGTGGGCTCTAGGTCAACTTCTGAAAAGGGGGTCAATGTCAGACTTTGCAATCAAAAGTTAGGGGGATAATAACCCTTGCCATAATTTGAGTGCGCCCCCTAACTTTTGATTGCAAGGTCTGACATTGACCCCCTTTTCAGGAGTTGACCTAGAGCCCACCAAGGTCATGCATATCAAATTTGGTCAATGTCAGACCTTGCAATCAAAAGTTAGGGGGCGCACTCAAATTATGGCAAGGGTTATTAGCCCCCTAACTTTTGATTGCAAAGTCTGACATTCACCCCCTTTTCAGGAGTTGACCTAGAGCCCACCAAGGTCATGCATATCAAATTTGGTCAAGGTCAGACCTTGCAATCAAAAGTTAGGGGGGCACACTCCAATTATGGCAAGGGATAAAACTAATAATAGGCCTTGCCATAATTGGAGTGCGCCCCCCTAACTTTTGATTGCAAGGTCTGACATTGACCAAATTTGATATGCATGACCTTGGTGGGCTCTAGGTCAACTACTGAAAAGGGGGTCAATGTCAGACTTTGCAATCAAAAGTTAGGGGGCTAATAACCCTTGCCATAATTTGAGTGCGCCCCCTAACTTTTGATTGCAAGGTCTGACATTGACCCCCTTTTCAGGAGTTGACCTAGAGCCCACCAAGGTCATGCATATCAAATTTGGTCAAGGTCAGACCTTGCAATCAAAGGTTAGGGGGGCGCACTCCAATTATGGCAAGGGATAAAACTAATAATAGGCCTTGCCATAATTGGAGTGCGCCCCCTAACTTTTGATTGCAAGGTCTCACATTGACCAAATTTGATATGCATGACCTTGGTGGGCTCTGGGTCAACTTCTGAAAAGGGGGTCAATGTCAGACTTTGCAATCAAAAGTTAGGGGGATAATAACCCTTGCCATAATTTGAGTGCGCCCCCTAACTTTTGATTGCAAGGTCTGACATTGACCCCCTTTTCAGGAGTTGACCTAGAGCCCACCAAGGTCATGCATATCAAATTTGGTCAATGTCAGACCTTGCAATCAAAAGTTAGGGGGCGCACTCAAATTATGGCAAGGGTTATTAGCCCCCTAACTTTTGATTGCAAAGTCTGACATTCACCCCCTTTTCAGGAGTTGACCTAGAGCCCACCAAGGTCATGCATATCAAATTTGGTCAAGGTCAGACCTTGCAATCAAAAGTTAGGGGGGCACACTCCAATTATGGCAAGGGATAAAACTAATAATAGGCCTTGCCATAATTGGAGTGCGCCCCCCTAACTTTTGATTGCAAGGTCTGACATTGACCAAATTTGATATGCATGACCTTGGTGGGCTCTAGGTCAACTACTGAAAAGGGGGTCAATGTCAGACTTTGCAATCAAAAGTTAGGGGGCTAATAACCCTTGCCATAATTTGAGTGCGCCCCCTAACTTTTGATTGCAAGGTCTGACATTGACCCCCTTTTCAGGAGTTGACCTAGAGCCCACCAAGGTCATGCATATCAAATTTGGTCAATGTCAGACCTTGCAATCAAAAGTTAGGCGGGCAGTCATACTTACATACTGTACCTACTCTTACTAGTTATACGCTGCTGGCCAGTATGACATACACAATAATACTATAACACTGTACATACATCTGATTACTCAGTAGTACTAATTTATATATTTTATACCAAGTTTAATCACCTGTACGTTGTATATCACTATTGCACTTTACTGTTACATGTGCACTCTGGATAGATGCCAAACACCTTTCCGCTGTACTGTACTTCTGCTGCGTGATTGATTGATTGATTGATTGAAAAGTTTATTAACAGATTGCAGAATGGGTACAGTACAGTACAGCTCAATACATACAATTGTTAAGGGGATGCAGACCAGAGAAAGACCTTCGTCTTGTTTACATCAGGGTCCCCCATTTTCAATTCATCATAACATATATGACATACATGACATACAGATAGACAGTACTGCTACATCTATACATTTATGACATATCAGATTTGCAAATACAGTACTTTTTGTGATACAAAAAGTGTCCAGAAAAAGAGTGTATATACATTTGACGTAGTAACTGTACGTTGGGTGGGTTGGGGTGGGGTTGGGTGGGTGGGTGGGTGCTGTACATTGGAGGGGGGGGGACACACACACTGTACACTGGAATACTGACAAAGCCATACTTGGTCATTTACTGTACAACTGGGTTAGGACATTTGTAGGGGCCAGTTTCGAATTGCAGTCTCCCGTAGGTGACAATACATTTGAATCTAATCTACTCTAATCTAATCTCGACAGACAGTGAATTGAATAGCAAAGTGTCTTTCAAGTACCACCTAAGAATATGTGAGCAAATACTGTTCACGTTTGGGAGTGGAAGCACTCACAACGATATGGAACGTATAAACAGAACACAGTATTTATTGTTTATGAAACTGTACATATTAATATGGCAGTGACTGACGCCCCACAATAAACAATATATCTGCATTGCGTGGGGGGGGGGGGGGGGGGGAAGCACTCACAACGATATGGAATGTATAAACAGAACACAGTATTTATTGTTTATGAAACTGTACATATTAATATGGCAGTGACTGACGCCCCACAATAATGACGATTATGACCAGTGACTGACGACACAGGAGTGCACACAGCTTTATGAAACTGTACATATTAATATGACAGTGACCAGGGGTGCAGTGGTAAATTGACAGTAGGCCAAATGCTCCATGCACACGCGCGCATGCACAGTTTTTCCTTTTTTTTGTGTGCACAGATTCTTTTTTGTGTGCAAATTTTGCACATTTGTATTTGAAAATCTGGTATGTCATAAATGTATAGATGTATAGATGTAGCAGTACTGTCTATCTGTATGTCGTGTATGTCATATATGTTATGATGAATTGAAAATGGGGGACCCTGATGTAAACAAGACGAAAGTCTTTCTCTGGTCTGCATCCCCTTAACAATTGTATGTATTTAGCTGTACTGTACCCATTCTGCAATCTGTTAATAAACTTTTCAATCAATCACTTACATTATTTGTGTCATTCAGGGATGGTGGTGCTTTTTTTCTACTAGTGGTGGGCATGGTTTCATGGTCCTCCTGTGACTCCTGTTGATACAACAAAACAGATAACATTAGAACATATACATTACAGCAGATTTAACCAGAATATTAAGAGCAAGTTCTCTACTGTGCAGAGAACATCAAAACACATTCCCAGCGTATGAAACTTTTGTATCAAATGTATATACACTCTTTTTCTGGACACTTTTTGTATCACAAACAGTACTGTATTTGCAAATCTGGTATGTCATAAATGTATAGATGTAGCAGTACTGTCTATCTGTATGTTGTGTATGTCATATATGTTATGATGAATTGAAAATGGGGGACCCTGATGTAAACAAGACAAAAGGGGTCTGCATCCCCTTAACAATTGTGTGTATTGAGCTGTACTGTATTGTTGTACCCATTCTGCAATCTGTTAATACATTTCAGTCAATCAATAGCAAGGCAAATCATTACTGAATGATTGTATTATTATTCTTCCAATGCGATTGCGTGGCAAATACATTTCTTTGTAAGAATATATCTGCATTTTGTCAGTACAATATGAATCAGTGATCACATTGAATTAAAACATGATTATTTCTTGACTCTGTAAACAAAACACGCATTTGTCATGTCTCATGATTCATGAACCAGTGCCACGATTATTTATTTCAAGATAAACAAACAGGCAAATAGCCTATAGCTTAGTCAATCTGGACAAATACATTAGACCCTATATTAAAGAAAAAAATAAAAGCTGTTTTAAATGCGGTTACTTGCCTTGTTGTACTGGAGTGGCAAGAGGACTGCTGGACTCAGTGGAGTCGGAGGCGCCGGCGTCGGAGGAGGTCGAGGTAAAGCGAAACTGAGTTTGCTTTGTACGAGGCCGAGCTGCTGAAGCTGCATCTTTCTTCTCTTGGGCGGCGGTGGCATCCTTGCGTTGCAGGTAGGAACATGATACTATTGTTGTTGTCAAAATGATCCGTTTATACCGTGTACTCGCGGACGTGGTTGGAGACACCTAGTCTACCTGTGCTTTTTGTTATGTAAAACGGTGGCCGGGTACTTAGTTACAACGAATGGGAACAGCGGATTTTTGTGTGCGCGACTGCGCGTACACGCGGGTACATATCCGTGCGCGATTGCGCGTACTTCAGCCTCAGTGACGAAGGCCAAACGTCGTTTGACCGCGTATGCCCAGCACTGCACCCCTGACAGTGACTGACGCCCCATATCACGATTATGACCAGACTGACGCCACAGGAGCACACAGCGCCCCCAGCGGCCCATAACAGCAGCAGCGGATAATGCGCGTTCACGGGAACAGTCACGTGGGGTGGGGTAAGATTATGGCAAGGGGTAAGATTTTGGCACCACACCGGTCCCGTCGGGTGGAAGAGGTTAAAGTAGTAAAGTAAATAAAGTATTGATAACACGCTTAGTATTTTACTAATTCAGGTTTTTTATTTGATGAACGTGGGCAGTGATATGCGAAAATCTACTAAATGGGTTTTATTTCTATAAAAAAAAGCATACACTGGTGAGGTCAGTGGACAAGTAATTTACTCTGTGGATGCTTGAACACAGAGTAACACCGGTATCACTGAAGCCTAGGTGGAACTAAAGTAAACTTGTACTACTGTCTAAGAAACCTAGCCTTGAACATTTGGGATTTGTGTTGCTTTTTTTCCTGTTGTACCGAACTCGTACCAAACCATGGCCCCAAAACCGAGGTACGTACCGAACCATGGCCTCTGTGTACTGTTACACACCTACTTTGAACGATTAATTCTGCTGTTCAGTTAACACATTTGCTCTGATAATGCTTTTCAGTAGAGGTATCTGATGATGATGATGATGAGATTTTGGGGTTCATGTGCCGTGATGTTTGCTCCAACTAACATTCAGACCGACTGATATACAATAATATTGATGTAATAATACGATGTGTGTGAACTGAGTGTTCTCAACAAGATGGTTTCACTCCTGTCGCAGCTCCACTAGATTGTAATGGCACAGCCGTGCGTCACAGCCATCCTCAACCTTGTCGGTGTATAATGCCAGCTCTCGGCTCATAAGGGAAATCAATAACTGTAGAGCCAGAGGGTCGTGGCGTGAGCCATAAGACATTCTCCACTTCACGGCCCAGATATTGCTTTATTGCTACGTTGAATAAATTGTATTGCCATACTTCTGCTTCTCTATATACATTCTTATAAAAGACATGTTGAAATAACACAAGATTTGTTGTCCCTGACGTTGTTGTTGTTGTTGTTGTTGTTGTTGTTGTTGTTGTTGTTGTTGTTGTTGTTGTTGAAACGTTGATGTGTTGAAATTGAAAAACAACACAGCACCAGTTTAAGCCATGTTGTTTAATTACAAAAATCTGCCAGGATATTTATAGTTTAAGTGGATCAATATATCGGTAATACTTAACACTGAATTACCATTAGTGGTAGAAGGGAATTATTCTACCTGGCACCATGTGAGCAAGGGATCCTTTCGAGAGGCAGTGATAAAGAATCGTGAGAGCAGTTTTCACTTGCCGTTTGTGGCTCATAAACACATCCATGCTGGTCAGATATTTTTATTAAAAACACCTCAAATGGAATTAGCAACTTGCCATTAAATGGAGTACATATGAGTGGAGAGTTGGCCGCTTAACTCTGTTTCCTGTAACACTCCAGGGAAATTTGTTATCTGTTTAATGAGATTTGTCTTGCTTCCTTGTAACATGACACTAGTTATTCAAACTAGCCCTTGCAATCAATCAAACTGTCCCTTGCTATTATTTTCTAAATGGTTCTATCAAAGAAAGCAATTAAGCATCACAATACTTGGACCTTTATAATCCAACCGTAAACCGTTAGACTGTCATTCAACAAATTTACAATTTTATTTTGTTTTTGTGTTTTCTAGGCCTGCTAATATCCGTCTACCCCTTCATTAAAGCCTGGCTTAACATCAACAACATTCTTCCAAACCTAGGTACATTTCTGATGTTTTTTCATCATTTGACAATCTAGTTTGCAGATGGAAAATGTTATAGCCCAGCTTAAAAATGTAAATTTAGACAAATCTTAATAATAATTTGATTGATCACTTGTTGCATGCATCATTGTGTAATATTTATAATATAACATTGAAAAGGAAAATTATCTGTGTCAAGAGATATAATGGTAGTTATTTTCTTTTCTTTCCCAGGGAATTTCAGAGTGCACCCCACACCTGCTAACCCGGCTCCTGAAATAGTGGCAGAAACACTTAGACGGGAAGGTGAGTGTTGGAAATCATCTCATTAGATGTACCAACTGAAATATTAAAGGAATACGCCAATATTTTGGGAAATTAGATTACCGTCTTCTCCAGAGAGGAAACTGGTGTCTATCTTCTTGTCTCTCTCTGGAGAAGACGGTAAGCAAATTTCCCAAAATGTTGGCGTGTTCTTTAAGAACCTAACCAAATGCAACTATAAATGAATGCTTAAGTAATAATACTAGTCCAAATGTACAGTATATACAGTATATAAATGTAAACCCAGCATTAAAGAATCCTTTTATGTCCTGATTTCTTGAACTATTATATGGGTTGGGACCAAAATGGATTACTGATGGGTCCATCACAACAGTAGTCATATTTGTCTGTATGAATATGTTTCAATCAATCAAATTGATTTGTATAGCACATTTAGACATGACACTTGTCAACCAAAGTGCTTCACAGTAAGTCGCATAGCAAAAGAAATAAAGGAAAGTGCTAAAGTATAAAATAAACAGAAAATATAAACAACCAACGGACAGACAAAGAAACAGAACAACACGTCAAAACAAGCCAGGCAAGAGTCAGGGAAGGCCAGGGAGTATAGATGGGTTTTGAGTTTAGATTTAAAAACTTGATGGAGGGGGCAGATTTGATGGACATGGGGATGTTGTTCCAGAGGTCAGGGGCTGCGACAGCAAAAGCATGCCCCCCCCCCCCCCCCCTAGACTTGAAATTGGACCTACGGGTAGTTAGGAGACCCTTATCAGCCAATCTGAGGGCCCTGACGTTGGTATAGGGGGTGAGGAGGTCTGCTAGGTACAGTAAACAGGGGCCTTACCATTTAGGGCTTTATAAACTAATAGGAGAACCTTGAATTCTATCCTGTAGCGCACCGGGAGCCAGTGAAGGGAGGCAAGAACAGGGGTGATGTGAGCTCTCTTCTGAGTACCTGTGAGCAGTCTAGCAGCAGCGTTTTGGGGTACAGTAGTTGTAGGCGGGCTATGGTTGACTTATTAAGCCCCAGGTACAGGGAGTTACAATAGTCTAATCGTGAGGATATGAAGGCGTGAATGACTCTTTCAAGGTCTGAGGGGGAGAGAATGGCCTTGATCCTAGCTATGGACCGGAGCTGGAAGAAACACCCCTTCACCACCGAGTTCACCTGCCTATTGAAAGTAAACTTGGGGTCAAAGAACACGCCCAGGTTTTTCACAAAGGGCTGGACTAGGGCAGACAGGTTACCCAGGCTGCTGGCGATGACACTGGTTTGGTTTGGGGGGCCGAAAAGGAGGATTTCGCATTTTGACTGTTTAAGCTGTAAGAAATTGTGTGCCATCCAGCATTTTATGTCGTCTAGACAGGATCGGAGACTGTAAAGATTGGATTTATTGTTAGGTTTCATGGGGAAATAGACCTGAGTGTCATCGGCATAAAAATGGAAAGAGATATTGTGTTTTTGAAAGATCAGACCAAGGGGCAGCATATATAGGGAAAATAGAATAGGGCCAAGGATGGAGCCTTGTGGAACCCCGCAGGAGAGCGAGGCAGAGGGGGAGGAGACATTTCCGATGTTAACGGAGAAGCTTCTATCACTGAGGTAGGAGGTGAACCAGGATAGGGCTGTGCCACTGACACTGTGGAGACTATCAATGAGGATAACATAGTCGTAATGACTAGCAAGACAGACAATTTATTAATACATTTTAAAACTAACACAGACGCTTGAGTGGAGGTACATCTGTCTCGGAGACGTATTCAGACTGCCTCCATCAACTTTCAGACGCTCAGCTGGACCTGTGTAGCTCAGTGGGTAGAGCAATGTGTTGAACACTGTCTGCGCTAAAGCCGATTTAGGCCTCTGTGACTGACGTTGCATGTACTGTATATCAGCTCTATAGGGCCACTCGCATGTGGGTCTAGAAGAACCATAGAAGTAGATGGGCCATGGGTAGGCCAGTGTGTGAATTATACCAATTAATTTAGGGATGGGCCCTCCTTCTAATAAAGGCAATCGCTAGTTATCCAATGCTATTGATACACTATGATTGTTTCTTCTTTCAGGGGGGGCTCAAAGTTAATTCCCCTCATAATTCACACCATGCGGTAGGCTACCGTAAAATGCTTTGGATCAAAGCATCAGCGTCTGTGCTAAAGCCGATTTATGCCTCTGTGACGTTGCATGTACTGTATATCGGCTCTATAGGGCCACTCTCATGTGGGTCTAGAAGAGACCTGGGCATTGTACGGCCCGCGGGCCGGATCCGGCCCGCGGGATGATTCTGACCGGCCCGCGAAAGATTACATGATAATAAAAAAAAAATAATAATAATATTTTTTTTTATTTTTTTTTTCATGTCAACGTTCACACGCACAGTATACGCTTAGGAGACATGCTCAGAAGATGTTGGTTCTCTTTGGATCCACCTACATATGTGAACAGACATTCTCAGTCATGACGTTTACCAAGTCCAGGTACAGATCCTCTCTCACTGATGAACATCTGGCAGCTGTGCTTCGCATCTCCACCTCAGACATGCAACCTGACTTTGATGGACTTGTTAAAGCTCAACAGAGACTGGATTTCTCACACTGAATGAAAAAAAAGAGCTGAAGAACACTAAAATGTGGAAATATAACAAGTGAAATGGGACACTTGATCTTTTTTTTTCTTTTTTTTGCACAGTTCTGAAAACGTTTAATATAGGCATGTAAAGTAAAAAAGGCTACAAAACTGGGACACTTTTCTTTACACAGTTCAGTGACATGTCTTGTTTATTTTTGCTATAAGATGATGTGATGTCTTTAGAAAGCTAAGAAAATCCTTGTTTCAATAGTATATGAAACTCAAAATTCCCTTTGTTATTAAAGTTTCACATTTTGTTTATCATTTTGGAAATAAATTATATTTGAATAAATTATATTTTTGAAAGCTATAACCTCACCTTTTAATTGCCAAATAATAACATACACTCTTACCAGGGGTCAAAACAATGCCATTTACTGCTTGTAACTGAGGGGTACAATTCCCTGACTGTATTACTAGATATGATACTTACTACCACTACCTTTGTACTTAATATTCGGCCACCCAGTACACGGCATAAATATATTATGATGAACACTGTCACGTAGATGAAACGGATCCAACACAAATGTACGAATTAGAAATAGGTCTTTATTTCTACACAGCGATGGTGTGTAGAGCAAGCACTTAATCAAATCAATCACATTTATGAATGGAATTAGTATGCACTTTTATGGCAAGAGTATTCGTCGGTATATCAATATAGAATGTCCAATCTCTGAAGGCGCAGGTGGTACATATACGACCTGGAATAGTTTAAGGAATAACAGCAATGATACTTTAATGATTATATACTGGATACACTAGAGGGGGTTAATCCGGTCGCTTGTAAGCCGACAGGAGTAGGAAGGGGGGGGGGGGGGTAGAATCCGACTGCCTCATCCGGCCAAGGGTATCCCAGGTGAACCCACTGTAGTGCCGTTCAATGCGCCGGCGATCCTTGGACCACAGATGAAAGCAGGTGGACTCTTTGTGGGCCGGCGTCATCCGGTCCACGGAGGAGAGACGTGAAGCGACCTCGTCTTGCAGAGCGTCTCCTCACCTTGCGTCCTCTCCAGGGGGGGGGGGTTTCCAACACACGGCAGTGTCGGGGGTCTTTATCCATGGAATAATCAATGTATACAAAGCATAATCCGTGCCTGGGAAGGCGGGCTGTCGTCGGTAGAATAATCCGGTATACAGGTCCACTCGCTCGTCGGCTCTGGGGCTCCTCGGGTGCAGCTTCACGTGGGGTCAACCACCCTGGGTAAGCAGCCAGTTCTCTGCCCGAAACGATGGGGTACTGACTACGGTAGTATTCTCACCGCACGAAGCACTATATATTAACAGACTATTATTAGCTTAATAGACTACGTCCAACTCGACGATATAGTGCCAAATATGACTATTCAAATATTAATATACACGATGTCTCAATACCGATGGTAGGCGAACTTGGCCTTACTCCCACACGTGGCGTCGCGGGGAGGCTTTACGTCTGTGACTCTATTGGAGGGTAAGAAACTGGACTGAAAAGAAAGTCCTACTTTAGTAGCGCAGTATATATACGCACTATGAACAAATAGTCCCATTAGTGGTGCGGTAGCCAGATTCCTACGCGGAACTAGGACTTGTTCGTACATGTGGAGCGGTACGTTTGAACTGGGTCTGAGGGGTATGGCAGCCTGGCACCAAGGTCTCGACCAATAGTAGAATGGAGACTATTATGGGATGTTCAGTAGGCTAGAATGGATATTCAATGCATATTGTACAAGGAATATACAAGGGATATCAGGGAATATTAGAGAATATACAAATACAATTAAATATATATATATAAATAAATATATATATTCGGTTTAATCTGGCCCTTCACAACACTGCTTTTTATATAGAAATAAAATGTATATTATGCATAATTGAGTTTGGAATTTTGGCCCGGCCCCCCAACATATTTTCAGTTGCTCATTCGGCCCCCCGGGAAAAATAATTGCCCACCCCTGGTCTAGAAGAACCATAGAAGTAGATGACAACAAGTGCTATGTATCCCACAGTTCTTTGCATTCATGAAGAAGTATTCCTCTAAATGGGACCAGAATTGCAGCCAGAATGAATTAGAGTAAATTAGCCTGACACAGAAAACATATGTAAAGAGTATCAGCTAGCTAGACAGAAAACAAGTACTTAATCTAGTTTGCTGCAATTCAGTTAATTTGAGTGGTTTAAAAACATTGATTGATTTATCACCTGCTAGCACAGGTTAAGCCAATGTTAGCCAATAGTAATCTCCCATAGAAACCTGTCATACTGGTCCCCTGAATTTATTTACATTCAAAAGCTCATGCTAACTTGATACCTGACACCGTAGGTGCTTCTAGATGGGTATCTAATGGTCGCACAGGCTGCCCACTTAGGCTACGTGTACCTGTTGAAATATTCAGCTGCACGTCAGTATAGAAATATTCAATGCATGTACAGACATGGGTGGTCTATCAAAAGGCGGCTAACTGGTTTGTCAGTTAACGCTGTCACTCTTCATATCTGAGTCACAAAGTGGATTGTGCACAAGTATAAATAATACCCGAGGCGTTTGATTCCCACTGGGGCTACCCATACTATAAATGTGTGTGGTCATGGTAGGCCAGTGTGTGCATTATACCAATTAATTTGGGTATAATTCGATAAATCGCTAGTTACCCAGTGCTATTGATTGTTGCTTCTTATTGTCACAATAACGAGACTGCCCAGAATAAAAAATGCAGCAAAATTATGTAAGAAAAAAGCCACTGTTTCTTGCCAGAATTAATAGAAGAGACCCACATGCGAGTGGCCCTATAGAGCTGATATACAGTATATGCAAAGTTCATTCCCCTCATAATTCACACCATGTGGTAGGCTACCGTAAGATGCTTTGGATCAAAGCATCAACCAAATGGCATATAAAGGTGTACATAGACTGTTCAATAGTATAATTTCTATGTTCCAGCTTTCTGTGAGTTTATTGGTTTCCTTTGACTCTCGACAGCTACTCAGAGTCAGCTGAATCTGGAGCGCTCCAAGAGCCGGATGGGGACCTTTGCTGATGCTAACCCAGTGGCGGAGGGCAACCCAGATGAGGGGTATGACACACACACACGCACACGCACACACAGACAGTGTGTGTGTTCCTCCTACCCTTTTCTCACTATGGCAACAGTGGTTTCCTGGATGCCCCTCAGTGTGAATGTAATAAAGTTGTTATTTCATACTCTGAGCGTTATAATAATAATAATAATAATAATACTTCGTTTTATATAGCGCCTTTCAGAGGACCCAAGGTCGCTTTACATAAGGGGGGGGAGGGGAGGTAACAAATTAACAAACATAGTGGACAGACACAACATATACATATAAAGTGAGAAAGTTAGTGGTTGAAGGCCAGGTTGAAGAGGTGGGTTTTGAGCAGTTTTTTAAATGAGTCCAGAGTTGGGGCGGTGCGGAGTTCTGCGGGGAGGGAGTTCCAGAGGGTGGGAGCTGCCACACTGAAAGCTCTGTCCCCGAACGTCCGTAGTCTGGTTCGGGGGATGGAGAGCTGACCAGTGTCCGTGGATCGCAGGGACCGTGACTGAGTGTAGGGGTGGAGGAGGTCAGTGAGGTACTGAGGTGCCAGGGCGTGAAGGGATTTGTAGGTGAGCAGGAGGGTTTTGTAGGTGATGCGGGATTTGATGGGGAGCCAGTGGAGGTGGATGAGGATGGGGGTGATGTGCTGCCAGGGTTTGGTGCGGGTTAGAACCCTGGCAGCTGAATTTTGAACATACTGGAGCCTGTCCAGGGTTTTGCTTGGGACCCCGGACAGGACCCCGTTGCAGTAGTCCAGGTGGGAGGTGACGAAGGCGTGGATGAGGGTCTCAGCTGTGGTGTCGGAAAGTGATGGTCGGAGTCTGGAAATGTTTCGGAGGTGAAAGAAGGCGGATTTGGTGAGGGAATTTACATGGGATTGATAGGAAAGGGTGGAGTCCAGGATAACGCCCAGGTTGCGGACCTTAGGGGATGGGGAGATGGAGCAGCCGTCAATGTTGAGGGTGAGATCCCCAACCTTCCGGAGCAGGGCCTTGGGTGCCACAACCATGAGCTCGGTTTTATTGTTGTTGAGCTTGAGGAGATTAGATGACATCCAGGTTTTTATTTCGTGAAGGCAGTTGATAAGGGAGTGTGGGGGAGATGGGTGGATGGTTTGGTGGAGAGGTAGAGTTGAGTGTCGTCGGCATAGGAGTGGAAGCTGAGGCCATGGCGGCGGATGATCTGACCGAGGGGGAGCATGTAGATGGTGAATAGGATTGGGCCAAGTACGGAGCCTTGAGGGACGCCTTGGTTGACTGGGGCCGGGGTGGAACTGGAGTCGCCGATGGTGATATACTGTGTCCGGGTGGTGAGGTAGGATTGAAACCAGGAGAGTGCTGAGCCAGTGATGCCGAGGTTGTTGGATAGGCGGTTGAGGAGGATGGAGTGGGAGACTGTGTCGAATGCTGCAGAAAGGTCAAGGAGAATGATGTTATGATGCCCTCACGCCCAGAGTCTGTGTCCCTGTCCAGAGTAATGGAATGATCTGGATCTCTCCGTGCTTGGAGAGCGTATGTGGTAGCTTTCCTGAAATGGTTCACTTTCTTTTTCTTCTCCAAGATGGTCAATTCAATGAACGGATTCATGGTTATATTCATGGCTTTATAAGGTGATTCAGAGAGTAGAATATTTATTTCTCATGCTTTATATTACACAAAGCACAACGTGTTTCCAAAACACATTGATAATTATTAATATAATGAGGATGATTTGAACCCATTGAGGTGTATGTTTAAAAATATTTATTTATATAGAGAATATCTTTGAATTCTCCATAGTTGTTGGCAATGTGCTACAGATATTGTCACAATAACAAGACTGCCCAGAATAAAAAATGCAGCAAAATTATGTATGAAATGTAAGAAAAAAGCCACTGTTTCTTGCCAGAATGAATTAGAAGAAGAGAAGATAATTGGGCCACTTCTCAAAAGTGAAGACCATAACAAGCAATCAAGTCGCTCTGGATGCTGTTACCATGGTAACCCAGACCCCAGATTTAATTCATGTCTGACTCAGCCATTCATCATCCTTGCAGAACGTTCATGACTGGACCAGTTAAACGATGGCACACACACACGCACACGCACATGCACATGCACACACACACACACACACCAACTTTCCTTCCATATCTAACACTTTGCTTGTTCTGCTGCAGGACATCATCAGCAGACATGCCAGACATCTTGTCTCGGAGGAAATTGAAGCAGTCCTCTACTGATCAAGACCAGCCGTGATGATGTCATCACACATCGCTGACCTCACTGGGCATGAGGTCACCGTGTTGTCAACCATGCTTCACTCTGATCATGTAAAGATAATGAGGTTTTGTGTATTCAGTCAAGATTGTCCTGTCATGTAACTTATATCCTGATTGGGTACTGGTTCATAGAAAATAAATAACTTCCGGTTTAGCTGCAACATGTAGCGCACGCATTTGGCAATAGCTCCGCTCCCATCAACGTTAATTTCGTTTAAAAACCTTATTTGGACAATACCAAAAGAGATTAGACCACATCGTATGTATTGATAAGACCTTCTACTAACTATATCAAAAGACAACATGGTTAAGGACAAGGAAAGGACGGGAAAGAAACAAGAAACGGCAACTTCAGCGGCGCAGATTGAAACACGATCAAGAAGAAACGTTCAAGGCGACGCGGATACAGATCCGTTGGCGACAAGCCCCGACGAGGAGAATAAAGAGGAAAATACACCGAGACCATCGACTATTGTCCCCGACAGAGAGACAATAGTTGTCAACATAACAGGAGCGACAGGAACAAGCTCCGTGAGAGATATAGCAGTTGATTATGAGAAGATAATAGCAGACAAATCCATCGGCATCGTTACTGCACCTATACCACCAACTGACACAAGCAGTACAATCACACCACCCGATTTCAACTCACTGACTAACCTGATGAAAGAACAGATGGTCGCTTTCAGATTACACATCGAGGAACTCAAAGCACACGACGATGCTAAACTCGATCACATCGATGCTAAATTAGAAGAAGTTAAGAAAGTGGTCGCTGTACAGTCCGAGCGAATCACGACAGTGGAGAATATGGTGACAGATATTATACGGGCAGTCAAAGTGAACGAGAACACCATCTGCATTGGCATGACAGAGATGGCAAAAGAGATAGAAAGGGTGGAAGAAGCATGCCGGAGGAAAATACAAGAGGTTAAAGATGAAGCGATGGAGAGGCTACTCGAAACCCAACGCTACCACAGGCGAAATAACATCCGCATTGTAGGGCTTGATGAAGCAGTCAATTGCGCAGACGACAACTTCCCAACAGTGCTATCAGTGATTTTGGGTAACAACTTTTTAAACACAGTACCGAAAGTGGACCAAGCTTACAGAATCGGTTCTCGGGAGCAAAGAAACAACGGGCCAAGAGTCATCATTGTTACTCTGCGGAAGACATCAATAAGAGATGACATCATCAAATTTGCTCGCATCCAACGTGGGAAGCTGAAACATGGTGATCATTCAATATTTATCTACGAAGATCTAAGCAAAGACGCCATCGCTCGACGTCTACCATACAAGGAGGTGATGCAAAAATTGTTCAAGTCTGGCCACAGACCAAGGCTAACATACCCGGCGCTGTTATCGATCGTGGGCAGGGACGGCCGCAGGATTGGATTACACACACCTAAAAAGGCTGAGGATTATTGGAATCGATATGGAGCAGATCCCCCAAGGCAGAACGACACTGTCTGAAAACAGATAAGCCGATTCATCTCCCTCTTTCTCTGTGTATATCAGTATTAGAATGACTTTTATTGTGTTCATCAAAAGTAGCAGATGATATGCAGGCCGTCTACACCAATGCGTATTGTGTATAATACGATTCGTAATACATTATAATTTCAGACCTCTGGTCTCCGGGGAGACAAGAACATATCATTGGCAATAAGATCAATCTGGAATATTCTGGGTTTATCGCTCGACTGCCCTGGGTCACTTAGATCATTCTGGAACACAACAACAGTCTATTAGTACTAGTGTATTCTACAACCTTCTAGAATATAATGCACCATGACAACGAAGGCTTGCAACTCTAACATTAAACATCCGGTGTGTATAAACATAGCATATAATCAATTGACTGAAGTTCAATCAGACCTTAATAATACTTTAAAAATCAACCACACCTAAACGTATGAACACAACAAGGTTATTCTAACAATTTAAGTAATCACTCCACTGATGAAGAGACTGGCACATTGAAGCTCTAAAAGGCTCTGTTTTTCTATTTTATCTAATCACTCAATTCGGTTCTAGTGGCTTCTCCACGTTGAGTATTATTCTATCTCTCACTCCTTATCTTTATCTTTTTTTTTATTATTTCTATTTTTTCTCTCTTTCTTTTATCTTACATTGTTCTTTTCCATTGTTCTTCACATTAAGGTGTCAATATTTCTCTACAATCTTTTCCTTCTTCCTGATTTTCCTACATGTTGGTAGAGGGTTCAAGTGAATATGTCGATGAAAGTTTATTCTCTTTTTTTTTCATTTTTCACAATATTTCATTACAGTAAGGGAAGGTGCAAGACCAAAAGCGACATTCTATTGTATTAGAATGAAAATGTTAGATCCTATGGCAATTAGCATAGGAAGATTAGGATTACAATGCTCAGTTTGGGCAATCCGGTGGACTAAGGGAGAAAGTCATACGCGGAGGATGTGTTTTTGGAACACAGGCCTGTACGACTCTCTGGGTGAGGGGAAAATAGGGGATTTTTATTTGTATAATATGTTTTTAAGCTCGGCTCTCAACGGGACCTCATTAATTGGATGTACATCTATTGTAGCTTCGCACTCCAGAAGCATTACCAAAAACTACACAAAAACATGCATAGATTATGGCTAGTTTGAATATAATGATATGGAACACCGGTGGGATAAACAAACAACACAAACGCAAAAGCGCGCCTCACACTGATGAAAAAAGAACATGTGGACGTGGCTCTACTAAGCGAAACGCACATTTTAGAGGAAGACATAGATACGTTAGCGGATAACACATACCATAATATTAGTCACTCTTCTTTTGGTACGAGAACTCGAGGTGTAGCCATAGTCGTCAGACGTAAATTAAATATCGAATTAAAAGGGGTATGGTCGGATGCTGAGGGGCGTATAACTATAGCTAGGATTGTACATAATAACAGGAAAATAGCGTTGGCAGCGGTATATGCCCCAAATTTGTACGAAGTGGGTTTCTTCACTTCACTAACCGATGAAATGTTAAACCATCCCGAGTACTCATTTATAATAGGTGCGGATTTTAATGCCATTTGGAATCCAAGGATGGACAAATCTTACCTCGCCTTTTCCAGCGAACAAAAAAATTCATCTAAAGCATTAAAAGATTGGTCAAAGACTACAGGGGTAATTGATTTATGGCGTTCACTTAATCCCACGACCCAAAAGTACTCCTGTCGATCGGCGAGACATAACACATTATCCAGAATTGATTACGTCTTTGCATCCCCGAGACTATTTGATAAATATGAAGTGGAAATGATACCCAATGCGCTTTCAGATCACTGTTATTTAATCCTAAAAGCAACATTTGGTATACTATCTTCCCGGGCCCCAAGATGGCGTTTTAATACTATGCTGCTTAACAACAAGGAATTCAGTACACAACTCAAAGAAGCTCTCACAGTATTCCTACGGGAGAATGCAAACGCGGTGCAAGACCCCAGAATAATATGGATGTCGGTAAAGGGTATGATCAAGGATTTCACGGATAGATTTTCCTCCATATTGCGAAAAATCAATGCACAAAACTGTCTGAACTGGAAACGCTTTACTCAACGTTATTTAATTCTTTAAAATACAACAACTCAACTAGACTAGAAAATCAAGTTAACGTTCTAAAAACAGAGATCAATGCAATATACAGACAAAAATCGGAAATGCAAATACGCAGCACAAGACAACAGCAGTATTTCCAAGGTTCTAAACCTAGTCACCTATTAGCCATGCGATTAAGAATTAATGCAAAATTTGCAGATATAACTGCCATTAGAAAACAACAAGTACTTGTAACAGACCCCAAAATAATAAACGATACATTCAAAGAATTCTACTCCGACTTATATAATTCAGAAACGACCTTTGATCAAAACAAATTGGACACATATCTTAATCAAATTATTCTCCCTAAACTTTCGGAGGACGACGCTAAACAGTTAGAAGCACCGATCACATTAGAAGAACTCAAGAAGGCCATATCCGGAATGAAAAATGGTAAGGCTCCGGGAAGAGACGGTATCCCATCAGAAATGTACCTTTCTTGTTGGGACATATTTGGACCCTTATTACTAAATATGATCTTATACTCAGTCAAGGAGGGGAGCTTCCATAAACACCACAATATCGCACTCATTTCAGTCCTTCTCAAAAAAGACAAAGACCCCACCGAGTGCGGTAGTTACAGACCTTTAAGCCTCCTCGGAACCGATGTCAAACTGTACTCTAAGGTATTAGCCATCAGATTGCAAAAGCATATGACGTCTTTAGTTCATCCGGACCAAACTGGCTTCATAAGAGGTCGCCTGATCAATGATAACATAAGACGAATACTGCACGTACTAGATGCAGACAAAGAGGACACCACACCTAAGGCGATGCTATCCCTGGATGCTATGAAAGCATTTGACAGGCTGGAATGGTCGTTTCTATGGGCAGTATTAGAAAGGATGGGGTTAGGAAAAGGATTCATTGATATGATTAAAGTATTATACAAGGACCCATCGGCCATGATTACAACAGGCACATTCATCTCCGAAATCTTTCCGGTATCACGCTCAGCCAGACAGGGTTGCCCTCTTAGTCCCGGACTATTCGATCTATCATTAGAGCCTTTAGCACAATATATAAGACAATCCCAATACATAGAACCAATCGTAATCAAGGGCACACAACATAAAATTTGTTTATATGCGGACGACGTAATATTGTTCATGCAAAGCCCCAACACCACATTGCCTCATCTACTCAAGTTGATAGAGAACTTTGGTGATTTATCGGGATTTAAAATAAATTGGCCGAAGTCGGCTTTCCTTCCACTTAACATTCATGCAAAAAAAGACACAACCCTCCCAGGTGCGATACCCATGGTAAAACATTTTAGATGCTTGGGTGTGGAAATATTTCCCACCATAAGACAAACGGTGAAGCACAATTACACAAAAATACAGAACAAAATCAAAGACGACCTGGACAGGTGGGCAAAACTTAAAAACTCAGTACAGGCAAGGGTATCAATAGTTAAGATGGATGTATTACCAAGAATCAACTTCATCAGCTCAATGCTACCGTTACCCCCTCCAGAGGGCTACTGGAAAAGATTACACTCCTCCACATACAAATTTATTTGGAATAACAAACCACCTCGCATAAAAAGATCCACCGCACAGAGAAATAAAGCAGACGGTGGCATGGCAGTTCCAGATTTTTTACAATATTTTAAGGCTTTCACATTAAGACCATTGACAATATGGTTTGATCCCCAGGCGTTGGTATCTTGGAGAGAATTGGAAGAAAACATAGTAGCCCCACAGAGACTGAAGGACATAGCACACACTAAACTTCCAATCAAGCACTGTGAGCGGAAATTTGGCCCCATAATTACCCATGCAATCCGAACATGGCGGGAAACACAAAAAAAATATCCTAACCCTCAAAAATGGCATAATCACACTCCCATATTCAATAACAATGCACTCTTAATGGGAAAACGTCCTATAAGATTCCCTATATGGGAAGAGCAAGGCATACACTCATTAGGGGATATTTTTAATAACCAGGGCTTCTGTAGTTATGGAGAAATATGCACAAAGTTTAACCTCACCGAGTCCACATGGCTTTTTTACATACAGTTACGCCTATGTTTGAAGTCTCACGGTGTTCCATTACACATACCAGTTGAACACCACAGATACCACACATTTTTCTATGAAAGAGAAACATTGGGAGGTTTTGTATCAGGTTTTTATTATCAATTACTAACGTCCTCGTATGAAACCCTTCAACTAGACACTGTCTGGAGGAGGGATATTCCAGACCTGGAAAGTGACTTTGATTGGCAAGAAGCATGGGCAAATGTCCGTCTTACATCAAGGAACCCGGACCATCAACAAATCAATCTTAACTATATTCACAGGACATACTTGACTCCTATAAGACTGAACAGAATGGGCCTGAAACAGGACTCAAAATGCTCCCAATGTACAAATGGAGACGAAGGGACATTTATGCACATGTATTGGGACTGCCCACCAGTTAAGGCATTCTGGAAAGATGTGACCCATCAATTATCAAAACTCGTATCTTGGAATATACCAGTACACCCCTCTGTATTGCTTTTAAATGATGTTTTTGAGTTTGCAGTAAATCCACAGCTAAAGAGATTGGTGTCAGGATCCTAGGCCCGGTCCTGGCTGGACTGGGCAGGATGGTAACATTGGGCAGTATCCTCCACCTAACTTTGGGCAATGCCCTCTATCTGACATTGGCCCTCGGCCTGACATTGGCGCCCTACCACCCTCTAGTGGTGACAAACAATCGGTGCGCTCCATTACACTGGACATCCTGACTACTGTGATAACAATAATTAATAGTATGATTAATGTGGTGTCATGGTGTGTACTGTTGTTGACTTTCCCTTCCCTTGTGTGATGTGGTGTACTGTTGGGTTGTTAGGAGTTGCTTTTGTGTTTAGTTGTTCTTTGCTTATTGTCTAGGTGTTGTTTGTGATTCTGTGTTGGCCAGGTGTTCTTAATTGTTAATTAGTTGGGGTATATAGGGTTCTGTCTGTCCTCCCTTCTGTGTGGCGACATTCCTCCAGTTACCCCCTGTTCCTCCACGTCGTGTCGCACCGTTCTCCCTCTAGTAAGTCTTAGTGTTTGTTGTTTTGTATTGTGAAGTTGTTATGTAGTTTCTGTATTTTTCCTTGTATTGCACTGGATTCTACAGTAAACACCCTTCTCCAAGCTTCACTCCTCGCCTCTGCCTCCTCCATTCCTTCCCTTTCTGTATTATTGCATTCTACCTAACCCCATCGTGACAGAATGTCGCCACCAACATTAACGAATGCAGCAGGAAAGGCAAGCGATACCATCACCGTTGTCCTGGCCCTGATGGCCGGTGACATGAAGAGTTACTCACTGGCCAAATGGGGGTTCCTACTCCGGAAGATCGACCAGGTCGCGACTCGCCACTGAGAATCCGACACTGCAGACGGCGATGTGGGAGATGGCTGGACATGTTGCTGTCCTCATGGAGAAGCATAAGCCGAAGGCTAGGGTAGCTAGCCTGCCGACTGTTCTCAGGCTTACGGTCAGCCTAGATCCTCCCACAGCCGCTGAGGTTGCTCGGATGTCCATCGCCGGTCGGACGTCCACAGCTAACCTAGCTCCGCCGGTTAGCTTTGTGCCAATAGCTGACCGGCCATCCCCAGTTAGCACAGCTCCTCCTGTTAGCTCCGCCACTATAGATGGCCAGACGTCCCCAGTTGGTACAGCTCTACCCGTTAGCTCCGCTCATACAGCTAACCAGACGTCCACAGCTAACATAGCTCCGCCGGTTAGCTTTGTGTCAATAGCTAACCAGCCACTCCCAGCTAACCTAGCTCCGCCCGTTAGCTTCGTGTCAATAGCTAACCAGCCACTCTCAGCTAACCTAGCTCCGCCGGTTAGCTTTGTGTCAATAGCTAACCAGCCACTCCCAGCTAACCTAGCTCCGCCCGTTAGCTTTGTGTCAATAGCTAACCAGCCACTCCCAGCTAACCTAGCTCCGCCCGTTAGCTTCGTTTCAATAGCTAACCGGCCGTTTCCAGCTAGCACAGTCTCCACTGCCAGACTAGGCTCCAGGTTCAGGGTGAGCCTAGTATCTGAGACAGACCAGATGTCTCCAGCTAGCACAGTCTCCACTGCCAGACTAGGCTCCAGGTTCAGGGTGAGCCTAGTACCGGAGACGGACCAGATGTCCCAAGCTAGCCAGGCATTCCAGCTAGCACAGTTCTCACAGGGAGTCCAGGGCTCACAGTTATCCTAGCCCCTGAGGCTAGTATGGCTAACAAGGCCTCCACAGCTGTTCCGGCTTCCACGCCCGAGACAGCTAACCAGACTTCCACAGCTAACATAGCTCCGCCGGTTAGCTTTGTGTCAATAGCTAACCGGCCGTCCTCAGTTAGCACAGCTCCGCCTGTTAGCCCCGCTACAGTAGCTAACCAGACGCCCACTGCCAACCTAGGCTCCAGGTTCAGGGTGAGCCTGGTAGCGGAGACAGACCAGATGTCTCCAGCTAGCACAGTCTCCACTGCCAGACTAGGCTCCAGGTTCAGGGTGAGCCTAGTACCTGAGACGGACCAGATGTCCCAAGCTAGCCAGGCATTTTCAGCTAGCACAGTTCCCACAGTGAGTCCAGGGCCCACAGTTAGCCTAGCCCCCGAGGCTAGTATGGCTAGTAAGGCCTCCACAGCTGGTCCAGCTTCCACGCCCAGTCCAGCCTCTGCTCTGGGTCCTGGCTCCTCATCCCCGGATCCTACACCACGCCTCGCCGCCGAGACCGATCCGGTCTCCACGCCCTGCCCGGCCTCTCCACCTGGTCCGGCTGCCGTGCCGGCTCCCGGCTCTTCGACGGATCCTGGCTCCCCGTCTGGTCCAGCTCTGCGCCGTGATCGGCGTCCTGGTCCTCGCCGTGGTCTCCGCCGGGGTCTTCGCCGTGGTCTTCGCCGGGGCCTGCGTGGGATCCTGCTCCGGGGGTCGTCGCCGCCGCACCTCCATTCCGGCTCTCCTGAACCGGTCCCTAGTCCGGCGGCTGGAGGGCCTCTCGTCCGGGATCCGGCTCCAGGGTCCAGCTCCCCTTCCCGGGCTTCTACACCTGTACCCACCCCCCCTCGTCAGGCCTCGCTTCCCAGGTCCAGCCCTTCTCGTCGGGCCTCGGTTCTCAGGTTCTGCCCCCCTCCCCGGGTCTCGGTGCCCATCCCCACCCCCCCTCGTCGGACCTCTGTTCCCAGGTCCAGTCCTCCTCCCCGGGCCTCTGTTCCCGTCCCCACCCCCCCTCTCCGGGCATCTGCGCCCGTTTTCTACCCCCCTGGCTGCTATGCCCCTCCTGGGTTTTTCGTTCAGCCTCCTGGTCCCTCGTCTTCGGGTCCTCTCCCTGGGTCCTCTCCGGGGTTCCGGCTTCCTCCCTCACCTGCTTATGGACGTTGTTTTCGGGTGTCTGGAAGCCACCCGTTGAGGGGGGGGTACTGTCAGGATCCTAGGCCCGGTCCTGGCTGGACTGGGCAGGATGGTAACATTGGGCAGTATCCTCCACCTAACTTTGGGCAATGCCCTCTATCTGACATTGGCCCTCGGCCTGACATTGGCGCCCTACCACCCTCTAGTGGTGACAAACAATCGGTGCGCTCCAGTACACTGGACATCCTGACTACTGTGATAACAATAATTAATAGTATGATTAATGTGGTGTCATGGTGTGTACTGTTGTTGACTTTCCCTTCCCTTGTGTGATGTGGTGTACTGTTGGGTTGTTAGGAGTTGCTTTTGTGTTTAGTTGTTCTTTGCTTATTGTCTAGGTGTTGTTTGTGATTCTGTGTTGGCCAGGTGTTCTTAATTGTTAATTAGTTGGGGTATATAGGGTTCTGTCTGTCCTCCCTTCTGTGTGGCGACATTCCTCCAGTTACCCCCTGTTCCTCCACGTCGTGTCGCACCGTTCTCCCTCTAGTAAGTCTTAGTGTTTGTTGTTTTGTATTGTGAAGTTGTTATGTAGTTTCTGTATTTTTCCTTGTATTGCACTGGATTCTACAGTAAACACCCTTCTCCAAGCTTCACTCCTCGCCTCTGCCTCCTCCATTCCTTCCCTTTCTGTATTATTGCATTCTACCTAACCCCATTGTGACAGATTGGTCTTATCGGGTATCACAGTAGCTAAAAAACTGATCGCATCACGCTGGTTTCAACCGGAAAAAATGTGCCGGAAAGTTTGGTCTCTTACATATCTCGATGTGATATATCAAGAAATATCTACAGCAAGAATTCTGGGTCTCAACGAATCCAAAATGTCAATGTGGGTAGAAGTGGTGGAGAGAATAAAAGCTAGCTTATAATGGTAGTGTCTGGTTAGGAGTGAGGGATAATGGAGGTGCTATCCAAGGAGGGGTCCGGGAGGGGGGGGTTCGAGCTGGAGCATATGTGTGTAGGGTTTTAGAAAATAGGTATTAGGGGTATGTCCTATATAAGCATTTGTATAATTGTTAATTTCGCTGGATATACACTGTATACGGTTAAAATATTATTATAGACTTTTTTTTTTGTCTTGTTTCTGTACTTGCATGTAATTTTAACCACCTTGACTGTTAGTTTCATTATGCATTATGTGTTGAGTACTGACTTTTAATAATTTTGGTTTTGCAATAATAAAAAAAATAAAAATAAAAATGGAATAAACAGAAGAATCAATGTTTAAACTCTTGTGCTCTTGACAAAGGCGTGCATGCCTGGCTGTGCCCAGATATAGTGTAGTGGTTAAAGGGGCAGTTCGCCTAATGTAAAACATTTAAAAAAATATATTTTCCGCCTTACCCAGAGTACTATCTATCCATTCAGATAGTTTCGGTGTGATTTGCCAGATTTTGGAGATATCTGCTGTGGAGATGTCTGCCTGTCCATTACAATTGAGCTGCATGCCACTCGGTTTGTGGCGCTCAAAGCACCAGAAGAATGCATTATTATGGGGGGTGTACTTCAGTAGAAAATAGTTCCTAAATAAAAATGTCTATGTGAATTTCATGCACCGGTCCATTTGAGTATCCATGAGATTTCTGGTAGTAATCCAGCATTTCCCCAATGAGTTATTATAATACCCATGTGTATTTAGTCGTACAGTAGTGCCTTTTTTGTTTTTATTAGACTATTTGAACACCTCATGCCACATTTGTCACGTGTAGTGTGAATTCTACAATATCTGAGCTTTGACATACATAATTTACTGTATGTCTATCATGCATTCTAGGGGGGCTCTATACCAGTCATTCTCAACCTTTTTTGGGGTTGTGACCCCTAAAAACAGAGGGATGCCTGTTTGTGACCCCCACCTACATAGTCAAGCATAGACAGAATGGGGAATATTTACACAAAATAATGCCCCCCCCCCCATGTTTAGACTATTTAACTTGATTAATGATTGGAGTAGGTGGTTTGACTTCAAATATTGATTATTACATAAGTCATCTATACCAACAATATAAATCATCAACATCATCAAATGTATTTGCATATATTTTTTCGATCGCTTAAATGGCAGGTTGCAAGATTCCTGAGCACGGTAACATACAAGATGGCAGATAAAACCCACATGACCCTGTCTTGATCTCACTCCACTGTCTGCTACTCTGTACATGGTCACCTTTCAAGGAGGAAGACAGACTTACAACAGGGGAGGAGGTTTATGGGCCTCTTATGCTCCTGATGCAAGTTGCAAAGTGTATTATGGTATGGTATGGTTTATTCTTAATCCCAGAGGGGAAACATGGTTTGCCACTAGAGCGAATACCCAAACCAGAAACAATAACATACAGTACAAGTTACATAACACAGTAAAAAGAAGAGAAGAAGAGAGCCTCTCAACACAGAGCTAGCGGTGTTCATTAAAGAATTTAACCGCAGCAGGAACAAAGGACCTTCTCAATTACTCAGTAGAGCATAGAGGAATCAGAAACCTATCACTAAATGAGCTTCGCAGGGCATCAAATACATTGTACAGAGGATGGCCTTCAAAAGATAGAATAGCGTTCAATTTAGTCCTAGTTCGCTTGGCTATAATGATCTCCAAGGAATCAGAATTAGAGCATATTTCCGTTGTCTTTGACAGTTTCTGTATTTTAGGACCGTGTATAGAAAGAGGACAAATACCCAGCAAACACAGAAGAAACACGGATCGAGGGTCAACACCTATGTAAGGCCAATGTCCACTGTTGTTTCACCTAAAACACTGTTGTTTCACCTGTGTTGTTTCACCTAAAACACTGTTGTTTCACCTAAAAAGACGTGGACCTAACTGAGGTGTCTGTTACTTCTGCTACTTTTAGGAAGAGACCTTTATAAAAAGGCCTGAGACAGACTGCCTGCCAGGAGAGACCCTATGTCCGGTTTGATACTAACTTTCTGCTTCTCTCTCTGTTAATCTGTGCAGTGTAATGTGAATGTTTAATCAGATGTATGTATCTTTCTTGTATTTGTTTGTGATTATTTGTTTACCATAATCATGTCTTTGATGATTACTAACCGCTAGTCATCAGTAACTCTGACTTTATTGAGGATTGGTATAATCACTATTATATTGATCATTTGAATTTATTGACATCTTGTCTGGATCATTCTCTCCGCATCAACCCCCCAAAATTATACCGTGATCCCCTTGACATAAATAGGGAAAACATTTATAATAAAATAAATGTTGAGCTCCAGCTCTGGCCTCTGTAGTAATGATTGTCTGATTCTTCCATTACATGAACAAATAGCTTAACACATTGGTTGGAGTCAATATGTGGACAATGAAGCACTACTATACTTTATTAGGTACATTTTCTTTTTTTGTATCCACTTTTTCTCCCCATTTTCTATTTTTCTCCCATCCCAATTTCGTATATCCAATTCTTCCCTCCCCTGTCTTGAACGTTGCTAGACTATGCCTCCCACAGGTCGGCTGTAGTGAGGCCAGAAGCCTTGCATCACGTGTCCCCTCCGGTACACGAGGAGGCAGCCTGTCGCATCTTTTCGCCGCAGCAGCTGAAACTCTCAGTGGCGAGGAGTAACGCGTGGGAGGCTCACGCTGCCCCCGTCACTTCCTGCTTCCATCGCACCGGCGTCACCAAACCGACCTGTAGGAGTCGCTGTCCACAACGTCAAATCCCCACCCACCGGCTTTCCCACCCTCTAACACTTGCCAATTGTGTTAGTATGAACGACCGGCCAGTCGGTAGCAATGCAGAGAGCTGGGCTCGAACCCAGCGTATCCTGCGTTAGAGGCGAGCGCCTTGCCCACTGTGCTAATCAGCCGCCCTATTAGGTACATTTCTATACCTGCTTGTTAATGCAAATATCTAATCCGCCAATCATGTGGCAGCAACTCAAGAAGTTCAGTTGTTGTTCAGACCAAATCAGAATGGGGAAGAAATGTGACTTTGATCGTGGAATGATTGTTGGTGCCAGACAGGGTGGTTATCTCAAACTACTGATATCCTGTGAGTTTCATGCACAACAGTCTCTAGGTTTTACAAAGAATGGTGCGTAACAAAAAACATCCAATGAGCAGCGGATCTGTGGGCGTAAATGCTGTGTGTGTGTATATGTGTGTGTCTGTGTGTGATATGTGTGTGTGTGGGGGGGGGGGTCTCTGAGGCACAACGTCATGTGCTGAGAGGTTTTATATTACAATATTGTGTTTGATGGTCTCACAAACAGGGGTTCTTTTGTTGGAACTTTTTTTTTTAGATTGAAATGACCTCAAATCACAATGTTGAGGCATGATCCTCACTCCACGTCTGTGTTGTAACACATGATCCCTGGATTCTATTTTGGAATTCTAAACTATGTTGAAAAACATGGCCAGTAGCCATTGTTGCATCATCATTAGAATGTTTGGTTCTCAAAATTCACAAATGTCACATGTGAGATTGTTCAAGGGTTAAGAATAAAAACATATAGAAATTATTTGTGTATATGGATGCATTTCACCCTCAACTCTAAACCCTGACTTCTCTGTGCTTGCCTATAGAGCTGACCATGGCTATAGGTGCAACAGTGTAATTTATAAACCAAGTGCTTGTAATTAGGCTTCATGACATACAGTACCACAATGGCAATGTAGCCTGCCCTGTGTGCTTGATATATTCATTTGGGCCCCATGTTCCTTTTATACAGTGCTCCATCCTCTCTCAAGCGTATTAGATGTCTTTGAAAGTAATGTATCACTTAGACAGCCCATTCAATAGACACACCTTGGAAAATGTGAATGTTGGTCTGTTGGACCTGTCTGACTTTTCTGCACTCCATTGGCACTTCCCCCAGTCATACAGATGCAGTGTGTGAGATCAGCAACAAGTATGTAGACAGCATGCGCAGCGGGGCGTTCGCCAATTCCAGCACCGGGAGCTGTCCACCCCAGTGCAATAGCCTTCACCTCCATTACCCACCGCCCACCCCGTCAGGTCCTCCACGCGAAGGGAGGAGCTGGGTGAAGACGAGATACACACACATACACACACACACATACACACGTACATAGTGGTCTTGAAAGGGAGGGAAGAGGCAAGGATTTTCGCGGCAGATTGAATATGAA
Organism: Notolepis coatsorum; assembly: GCF_963971535.1. Classification (NCBI taxonomy): domain Eukaryota; kingdom Metazoa; phylum Chordata; class Actinopteri; order Aulopiformes; family Paralepididae; genus Notolepis; species Notolepis coatsorum. The sequence goes on along the minus strand of NC_140177.1, from coordinate 61,282,896 downwards.
GACTTTTGAGTGATTGCATGAGAAATAGCTGAAGCAGTAGTTTCCCCCCCCCGCAGACGTGTTTTACGCGTCACGAACAGTGCATAGTGTTGCGTCCATGTGCCATAACTCCATCACACCTGAGTAAGCGCTTTCCACGGATTCTCTACCTCGGTTTGCTTTGCCTTTGATGTTGTAGCCTATACTGACTATTTGTTGAACGTGTGTCATGATGACTGAGCCGTTTGGAAGTGAAACCCCCAAAACCATGTCGGCAGTTCCTTATTTTACACGTGCCCGTCCTTTTAACCTCTCTGTGACTCGAATGGGATTCGGACTGAAAATCCGTATTGATGAAAAAACAAAAGATCTTCAACTATTGAGGGGCTCGGCATAAAGGGTAAGATGATCGTTCCTAACACATATATTTATTTCTGCATGCTATCTGTGCGTTGACAGATATAATTATCCTAATAATAACAAAGCCATTTTAAATACTCGACTTAGACATGCTATGCGTTATGCATTTGGCAATGCAATCTTTATAAACTGGAGACAGCACATGCGACAAATTGACTTGGATTTGGTCTTTTCCCCATTTCCCGTTGAGGGGATACATACGATGCATGAATGGGGGAATTTGCTTGTTACTCAGTAGTCCTGATTGATAACATACAAAGCTAATCCCCAGTGGCCTTGGTTATGGCAGCTGTCAGTGCAATGCCATACACACCCATAATACTAGATATAGCCTAAGGAAAAATATCATCAGTGATTCGGTCCGTTTTCATTTAGCATGAGTAATGGTAACATCTGATGTTCCTGAGTCCTCCTGTTCACTCCAGGGCCAAGTTATGTCGATGGACACATAGTCCGGGGGTCTGTCACTTCTAAATCATGTTTTACAGCTATGTCCTAGAACACACCCACCCACCCCTGTGACGTGCGGATCGGAGGAGTATCACAGGACTGAGTGATGCATGCTCACGATCTCCCTTTATAGATAACACAAGCTCCATCATGGAGTGGACAACTTGGCAAGCCTCGTTGACCACTTGATCGCTGTCCAATGATGTTATAGTGGTCAACCAAGAGTATCATAATGAATACATTTACACATAACACAGTGTATACACTTAAAGGAACAGGCAACATTATGGGAAATGCACTTACTGTGTTCTTAAGAGTCAGACAAGAAGATAGATACACATTTCCTCTCTGCGTTCAGTAGAAAGCTGTCTGGCTGCAATATAGGCTAGTTTAGCACAAATTAATGGAAGTGGCTTGTACTGTTGGCCAAAAATACCTCTCCCTGAGTTTTAAGCTAGGCTAGTGGTCCGTATCCACTTCCATTAATCTGTGCTAAGCTAGACTATCTTGCAGCCGGATAGCTTTCTACTGAGCACACAGAGAGGAAACCGGTATCTATCTTCTTGTCTGACTCTGGAGAAGACGGTAAGCGCATTTCCCATCATGTTGGTGTGTTCCTTTAACTACTAACAGGGGCACGTTTGCTCTGCTCTTAATGTGTTACACCTCTGCATTGGCTTTCATTTGTTTCCCTCTCTGATACAGGTGCTTTCACAGTGTGAATATTAGGCACAACTTGGTGGTGTGTTGCCATGGGGAACAGTCTTGGCTGAAGGATAAAGAGACTAACAGAGACAGATAGAAGGAGAGAGAGGGTGAGAGAGAGAGAGAGAGAGAGAGAGAGAGAGAGAGAGAGAGAGAGAGAGAGAGAGAGAGAGAGAGAGAGAGAGAGAGAGAGAGAGAGAGAGAAGCCTTGTGATTAAGACATGGTTGTCACCGACAGGAGCTCCAGCACTCCCGTGCCTCAGAAAGAGCCAAAGAAGAAGAAGAGGAGGAAGTCTCGTCCTCACGGGCTGCCCTCCCCGGCACTATGCTGTGCCTGTGGCTTGTGCATCATGCTGGCAGGCATCAACATCACTTTGGTCGGAGCCTTTGCCTTCAGCACCCTGGTGCCTTCCGCCAACCCCCCCATCATCATAGGACCCATTCTGCTGCTGGTGGCCTTCTCCTTCTTCGGAGCCTGCTGTGTGTGCAGCCGCCTGCCCCCGGCCCAGGGCTCACGCAGGTCCAAGGTGGGCGGCAGGGGCACAGGGATGGTGGGGCGAGGCGGACTTGCTGGAGGAGCGGCATTTGAGATAGAGACTAGCGAGCACACACTGCAGGACACTACAGCGGTGCAGCTCAGCCCCACACCCTCCCCGGGCTCGTCCCGGGCTTCCAGCCCAGAGAGGGAGGCTCCTGATGCCATCCCACCAGGGACCTGCAAGCTGTACACCACGGAGACCAATGGCCCCTCCACTATCTCTGCCTCTGCCTGCTACTCTGCTTCCACAGCAGCAGGTGGGGCAGTAAGGCTCAACCTGCCATGTGAGGAAGTGGCCATCTAACACATCTCTGTATAGGAAAACCTTTGCCAAGGCTGGAGCGCCAGCGCCAGCGGTGTAAATATCCTTTTCTGTGGAGGGTTTGCCGAGTGCCATTCTGTCTACCAGTTTGTATAATGGGGTCCTTTATTTATCAACAAAATGCTTTCTGTGCTAAAACAAGTAATTAGCATGCAAATGACGAGAGCACATAGTGGTGGATAAGGTTCCTACCTCTCTTCCCATAGCTCTCTCTATTCAACGTTGGGCATTATGAGGAATTTCAACATGGAAGGAAGGACAAGGGTCTGTATCTGTAACCATTATCCATGTCTCTGGTTGTAACATTTAGCCTGTGGCCAATGCCAGTCTGAAATATATTAACAAAGAACCACCTCTCTTCTCAGCCGTGGTTTGTTTCCGAGGGCTTACGAGATTGAAACGTTGAAAAGCCAGAGTTTAAATTTGTGCAATGACATTTGCCATTTGTGTGTGTGTGTTGGAGGCAGGAAACATAATAGGTCATGGGGGTTCTTTAGCATTATCTCAACTGACATGACCAACTAAAAGGACTGAGGCTAAGTTCTTGGCGTTTACTTATCTTGTTCTACTTAGGAATGAGTGATGAAGCAATTAACTTGACTTGCGTCAATACATTTGTAATGAGTGGTTGTGTGTGTAATCTGTTACGTTACTGTGTACAATATAAAAACATGGCAGCATCACTGTGGTTCGATAAGCTTATGTTTGCTGTGAAGTCATTGTGACATTATCAACACTGTGTGAGTATTATGTTTCCGCGCCCATGCTAGAACGTTTAATTCTTTCACATTAGTATTTGCTCATCTCAAAGTGACAGTTGTGATTGGAGGATCAAGAAAAGAGGGTGGGGTTTGAGATACATTTCTTTCAGTATGCAGACGTATAGAGAGTCAAATATTTGCATTACATTGTAATACAGTTAAGTGGTTTTGGTCATAAACCCAAGGACGTTGGTTCACACCCCACAGTGTCGGATGTAACATTGCAATAGGATTTCTGTTCACCACATTTACAGTGTGGCTTCATAGAGGAAGAGCATGTTGTGCAAATGTAATTAGTAGTAGTATTCACTTCCACTTTTGCAAAACATTTCAACTCTGTGTTTGCATGGTGTATATCTCAAGTTTACCATGTTGATGTACTGTATTTGGTTCACAGCCCGAACACTGTCTTTTAAATCTAATGTTTGACAAAGGGACCCACTTTGTCATCTAGTTTTCAACAGAAGAGAGTTTGACTGTGTACAGACAGAAACACATATAAAATATACATACACATATATATATATATTCAATCTCCATTGGAGATTGTGCCTGCCATTGCTTCTAGTGATTGCTCCATGTTGCATATTCACTTTCTCATCAGTTATAATCATGATTGGCCAAGACAATGTTATCCCCTAGCCTATCCTTTTGAAATTAATGCTGCCTTAGACAGAGATCTCAGGATCAAACCAACGAGGGCTATGTAAATGTATGCAGTGTCATTGTCTGGCAAAACACACAGATTTATGTTCCATATTACCAGGGATGCTAAGTTTGTTGTTGTTGATGTTGTTGTTGTTTTTTAAGCAGAATTCTATCTTTGAATTCTAGAACTATAAAGATTTCAATGGCCATCATTCAATGGACATCATTATTAGAATGTTCAGTTCTGACCACACATGTGAAATCGTGGGCTACACCTAAAAGGGTTAACAATAACACACTGCTTTGTGGCCGATACATGATGCAAATATAGCTCACATTGTCTGCTTCATGATGAAATGAGACTGGGATCCTTCTTGTGTTTTCAGTAGGGCCGTCCTCGACTAAAGATATTCTTGTCTTTTCAGTAGGGCCGTCCTTGACTAAAGAGAAGTGACTGATTAATCCACTAGTTTTCAGAGAATGGATTTATTATTGAAATGCAAGGTGTTTTATTTGTGTGCGTGAACTATTAATGTTATCCATGCATTTAAATGTATACTATATTTCTGACGATGTAGAAAAACTGAAATGATTGAATATTTTTGTGAGAATTCTACTTTGTTTATCTTTAAAGGAGCCATTCCATATGTGTATATTTCCAAAGTTTAATAAAAAGACAACGTTCTTACAGTAGAACACTGGAGCGCTCGTTATGTACACACACATTTACATTCACATGTAAACGTAAATGATACTGGCATGGCGTGCTGCTCTTCCCACACTGCAGTTTATGTTGTCATGAAATGGAATGAATAAATCTGTGTATTTGGTTTAAAGTTCAACTGGATTTGTCATATATAAATTATATAAGTTGTGCTTGGAGAATGATCAACATAAAAAGAGAGAGTAAATAAAGACTTCCAGTTAAGCATAAAAGAGAGAGAGAGATCCAGTTAAGCATAAAAGATAGATAGAGATAGAGAGAGAGAGAGAGAGAGAGAGAGAGAGAGAGAGAGAGAGAGAGAGAGAGAGAGAGAGAGAGAGAGAGAGAGAGAGAGAGAGAGATTTTAAACTTGAAAACACGTTTTTGTGTGTGATTGTACCCCATGCCTATCAGGTGGCACTTTTGTGGCACAAGGCTATGATTCATGAAATTGAACTGGTTGAACAATCACCAGGCTCCTTAAAGGCCGGCCTGAGGGGCACTCTTTCCAGTGGCACATCCCCCTCGGATCCAAGCCTTTGGTCTGGTCACCTGCTTCAAGGTCACTGCTGGATAGGTCTTTCTCATTCAGCCACATGTTCACTTCACTCATTTCAATAATGACATCCTATTATATTTATACTTACTACTCATCTGAATGATAAGGGATTCATTCCACCGGCCTCCTCTGACTTCTGGGTAATTGACTGACTACACCTATTCTATTTCGGGAAGCCAGAATATATGGAGACCTCGATAAAGAAAGGCGGGTCTAGTTTAGAGTTATCTACTAGATTGTGTTTGGCTACAAGCCAACAATCCTAGGCAAACAGATCTAAAAGAAGTGTGTTGAAACCTCTACTACATCATCATCATCATATATTTCAGTCAGATTTTCTAGGACAGAATATTCCATTTTCATAGGTCTGAGCTTTGGCTTTGGGTTATTATTTTTGCTGATATATGAGCTCATATAGGGGAATGAATATGGGGGACATGCTAGTTTGTGGTTTACCATGTATTTCTTATTTCTTATGTCTGTTGTCTGTTTTGACCACACCGTGCTTGTTCTTCACTGTCAATGCCAGCAGAGGGCACTAGTGCAACATATATAGTTTCTTTCAGGTAAGTAATGTACAGTAATAGGTCTACTGATAATGTAATTTTCGATGGAGCCAATAGATGGTGGCAGAGCACAACAAATTCATGTGGGCTTTTGTGATAGCTATTTGAGAAAGGGTGAGAAGATCATATATTTAAATACATCTCAAGACATTTCTGTAAAGATATTACCATACATTATATACAGTATGTAGTATGCGCAATAATTATTATTATTTTGACCTTTTTCATTTTCATAAAACATTGTTTTAATTTATACACCAGGTACACCTGCTACATTCCAACCTGTTTTAGATCCACTCTAATACTGAATATGAGATCCACTAGCATAATAACATAAATCATTATAATATTAAGTCCACATTACGTATGGATCGACTATATGCCATAGCACGAATGGAAGAAATGGTATAAACTGTCAATCACAGCAAGATATCATCATTGCATCAGGTAAGCTATCTAAAAATTAGATTTTCACTGTTCTAAAACAATGAACTACTCAGAGTTCCCATATGACAATTTCAACTATGTCTACTACAATTTCAACTATGTCTACTACAATTTCAACTACTTGATCAACAATGTCACAGTATCACACTCTGATACCAAACGAGGCTGATGGGACACCCTTATGTTCCAGAGATGATGTCACCATTTGTGAAGGCTTGTGGGTTTTGAGTGCCCTACTTCACGTGGGAGCTCACTCCTGATACACAGGACTCAACTGATCTCCCTTCATGTCAAAGTAGCTTGAAAAAACACTTTTCACACTCTACCCTTTGATCGTGGCTCACATTTGAAGTCAGGATAATCAGAGTTGACGTGATGAGTGAGCAGTGACTCCGTGAGGGCAGGGCTGAGCATTTCACCCTCCGTTCAACCTCATCCATAGCCTACTCTACTGCCAGGACTTGTTGACGTGTTTCTTCTCTATTGAGACAGTGGGAAGGTGGATTGGGAGACAGAGAAGGAGAGACAGAGGAGAGAAGGCTCTAGGGGATTCGGGGGATTCGATCCAAGTGGGGATTGCATGCGGTCCCTGTGGGTCTTGACCACTACACTATCTCCGGGCACAAATAATAGAATTCCCATATTAGACACGCTTCAGTTTTCATGATCTACAGGAAAGCAACATCAAGAGGATACTGATTGCAGCAGTCCCATTTCTTTAACCCCATACCCTGCTGCGGTTTTGTAAGAGTTGATAATATTGGGATGGCAGAGAGCCACGGGAGGTTTGAGGTGCCAGATGGACTGGAGTATGGTAGACAGGCCTGCCACAAGGTACGCCAGACAGGGAACTTTAGCTAAGCTGTTTTTCCACATAGTATATTCTTGAGATGATGCGATTTTCTGTGACAGCAGTTGTACCCGGTCAGTTAGTGTTCTTGAAATGACGAAAGCGGCCGCTCTTTTCTGTTGGGAAACGTACGTTGGTTCATCTGCAATAGAAGGAGAACAACTGTATTTTGATAGAGGTTCACACACACACACACACACACACACACACACACACACACACACACACACACACACACACACACACACACACACACACACACACGGATGAAATGCCTCTCTGCGCTTGACCCATCCCATCATCCTCCCCCCTAAGGGCAGCCGGGAGCAGACATGGGCTGCAATCCAAGTGCTCCTATCTGTCTTCGTCAGGAACATGACAGTGTTAGCAATCTGTTCTGCATGTTTCCCATTGGGTTTATCTCTTTTTATGGAGGGGAAACCCTTGCAAGCACGGAGAGAGAACATGCAAACCTGGTCCCCAAGCGGGAATCGAACCCAGGACCTTCTTGCAGTGAGGCAACAGTGTTAACCACTACACCACTGTGCCACCAAAAAAGAGGTACCCAATGCCTGCCATGCAGCAGAAGACAGTCAGAAGTTGAAGAGTCGTATGGAGTGTCTGTATTTGATGACTCATTGTTCTTAGTCTTGCGTGGTTCTGTCTTGAGTGGTTCTGTGGTTTATGAGAGAATGTTAACAAGGACCGTTCCTCCCCATGGCTGCTGACTACAACCCGCTCTACTGTATAAGGCGGCTAACAGAGATAAAATATTCACCCCAAACTGTGGGCAAGGGTAGTGATTGGCTCCCACTCACAAAGAAATTTGAAAACAAACGTTTTTGTGTGTGATTGTACCCCACGTGTATCAGGCGGCACTTTAGTGGCACAAGGCTACGATTCATGAAATTGAAAATATGGATGAACAATCATCACTAACTGTTATGACACAGACATTTCTTATCATTGACTTGTCAAAAGAATTCAGAGGACCCTATCCACGCTCTCATGCTGCCACGTAGGCCAGGTAATCCTGCTGGGGCTCAAACACAAACCATTTCACAATTTCATTCACTAGAATTTAGAAAATATGCTGTATTCTTATCTCTTCAGCTACTGTAGATAGTTATGAAATTCTGGACGTATTCATATCTCAGCAACAAAAACCTTCTCAGGCGGGGGTCCCTGAAACAAAACCTTATCAAATGGTGGTCTGCGGACAAATGTGTATCAATCTGGTGGTCCTTCAAGGTTGAGGACCACTGATCTACAGTAGGATATACATGGGCATACAGAGTCTCTGGCCATTAACAATAAACTCATCTTAAATACCACCGAAATATAGGAAGGTGAGGTTACACAATACCCCCTCCCTTCAAAGTGCACCATTCAATTGAATGTGTTATCATGCTGGAATTTCACAAGCATGAGTAGATGAGTACCGGTACATAGAGGAGTAATACATTTTGATAATAATAATAATAATAATAATAATAATAATAATAATAATAATAATAATAATAATAATAATAATAATAATAATAATAATAATAATAATAATAATAATAATAATAATAATAATAATAATAATAATAATAATAATAATAATAATAATAATAATAATAATAATAATAATAATAATAATAATAATAATAATAATAATAATAATAATAATAATAAACTTTATTTGTATAGCACCTTTCATACAGAAACTGCAGCTCAAAGTGCTTCACAACAGAAAAAAGACAGGCATAAAATGAGCACATAAAGTGCAGACATATAAAATCACTCACATTAGGATCTAACATCCCAACAGGCCACATTGTTTATGGTTTGATTCAGTTTTAAATAGACAATAATAAAAAGAGTAAGATAAAATAGACAGAGTAAAATAGTGCAATAGTGCAGTGCAATAAAATAGTAGAATATAATAGATTAAATAATTTTTTTTACAGTGCAATAAAATAGTTCTGGATTCCTGTTCAACAGTTCAAAGTCGTCTTTACCTTCTCTGTTTGGTATCCACAGTTTAAAACTTGACAGTCTTCCCTCCTGTTTTATACCCACTTTGACCCTTCGAACCTCGCACCCAGGGCAAACCTCCCTCTCAGGGTGCAGTTCCCTCTCTCAGGGTGCAGTTCTAGGCCTGGATCCTACACAGTTTTAAAGCCTGACAGTCTCTTGTTTGATACCCACACAGTTTAGTACCTGACAGTTTTGAACCTGTAATAAAAAGCAATAGACAGAGTAAAATAATACAGTGCAATAAAATAGTAGAATAGAATAGATAGTAAAATTATGCAACAGTGCAGTGCAGTGCAATACAATAGAATGGACAGAGCAAAATAGCGCTACAGTACAATCAACGGCGGAGTGTATTAGAAGGCTATGGTGAAGAGGTACGTTTTTAGCTTATTTTTGAAAATATTAAGAGATCTAGCTTCCCTAATGTCCATAGGTAGTGTGTTCCATAACTTTGGTGCATAGTTTGCAAAGGCTGCATCCCCGATTTTCCTTAGACTGTGACTTGGAACCTTCAATAGACCAGTAGTAGATGATCGCAATGTTCTAGGAGGCACATAGTTGACTTTGAATTTGTAATGTAGCTTGGTCCTGTTCCATTTAGTGCTTTGTATATAAGGAGGAGGACCTTGAAATCAATTCTAAATGTTACCGGAAGCCAGTGTATAGCTAAAACTGGACTGATGTGGTCGCTCCTCTTGGTTCTAGTTAGTAGCCTAGCTGCCGAGTTTTGAATGAGTTGGAGTCATTCTGTGTTTTATTTGGGAGGCCGGTGAGGAGTACATTCCAGTTGTCAAGTCAGCTTGAGATAAAGGCATGGATCAGTTTTTCAGCGTCTTTTTGATTTATAAATGGCCGTACATTAGCTATGTTTCTAATGTGGAAAAACTATGTTTTTGTCACCTTGTTGATGTGTGATTTAAAGCTTAGGTCTGAGTCTATTATAACACCAAGACTTGTAACTTCGGGTTTAATCCAAGGAGTAAGTTGCCCTATATATTGCTCTGTAACATTTCTCTTTTTGTTATAGGACCGACTAGTAGGATTTCAGTTTTGCCCTCATTTAATTTTAGGAAGTTGTTCATCATCCATTTGTTTATTGCCAAGAGACAGGCGGAAATGGAGTTAATAGCTGTGTGATCATTTGGTTCAGCGGAGATGTACAATTGTGTGTCATCTGCGTATCTATGGAAACATACATTGTGTTTTCTAATGATGTCTCTGAGTGGCAGCATGTATAGAGAGAATAATAATGGACCAAGGCAGCTCCCCTGTGGAACTCCGAAATAGGTGTCATGTTTCTCAGAAGAATGATCTCCAAGCCTGACGTAATATTTTCTCCCTTTGATTATGTTCTGAACCAGTCAGAAAGACCAACTAACTTTTCTAGACGATTTATTAGGATATCATGGTCGATCGTGTCAAATGCTGCACTTAGATCTAATAGGATGAGAATTGAGACTTTGTTTGCATCAGAGTTTATTCTGAGGTCACTAATTATTTTTGTAAGAGCAGTTTCAGTTTCACTGTGGAGGGGTGGGGGCAGTGTTGAGTAGCTGGTCGATGGCTGAGAATAATATTCTAGAGTTTCCAACATTCTCTGTGATAATCTTAGTCTATTAGATAAAAATAGTCCTTTCTTGCCACTCGTATTTCTTTGTTATATGCAGTCATGGCTTCCTCATATATATCGCAGTGGACTGTGAGGTTGGTTTTCCTCCATTTTCGTTCAGCAGCTCTACAGATTCTCTTTGTCTGACCAACACTGCTATTATTTAACCATGGGGAGATTTTGTCACTTTATTTAAATTTTTTTTTTACCTTTAATGGAGCGACAGCATCCAGTGTATATGATAGGGTGTTGTTGAGATTTTCAACCATGGTCATTCTTCTTATTTATATGAATATTCAGATCTCCATGTTTGATTAATCTTTCCCATCTAATGATACAGACTGAGATTAGCTCTGAGAATTCCTACAGCAATATTGATGAGTATTTTGGTGGCCGGTACGCGCATAGATATCTATATCTATGGGTACGCGTGTATCACTTCCGCAACGGATTTAGTCGGATTTCGGTTTCCGGGTTCGCCTGATTGGCCGCGACGGCCACGTGACACGCCCCCGCGGCAGCGCCAGACTTCACTGCCGCTTTCCCACTTCAACGCCAGAGCAATATTGTCGCGCCATCTTCTGAGTGCAGACGCGCTGCTGTTTAATCACTTTTCCCACTTCAATGACAGAGCTGCTGTTTAATGCTCACTTTTCCCACTTCAATGACAGAGCTGCTGTTTAATAATATTGTCGCGTTGTGGAAAGCAGGATGAGAGAGCGTAGATTTCAGTGTGTATCATTTAATCATTTATCATTTAACATTTGAAAGGCATACATTGTTGTCATACAGAAGTACAGAATACTTTTATCCAAAATGCTTCTTTCTTACTGTTACTGTTAGAGACTGTGCTAGACAAGATAAGTATGAAATAAAATAGTATAGCATAAAATCTACGCTCTCTCATCCTGCCTTCCACAACGCGACAATATTATTAAACAGCAGCTCTGTCATTGAAGTGGGAAAAGTGAGCCGTATTGTATATTAGTACATTGCATAGTATATTGTATGGTAACTCAGTTACTTCTATTCTGCATCGAACATTGTACATATGTCTATACTGAACAGCGTGACCTCTATTTTTACTTCTATTTTACATGCTATACTATTTTATTTCATACTTATCTTGTCTAGCACAGTCTCTAACAGTAACAGTAAGAAGCATTTTGGATAAAAGTATTCTGTACTTCTGAATGATAAATGATTAAATGATACACACTGAATTCTACGCTCTCTCATCCTGCTTTCCACAACGCGACAATATTATTAAACAGCAGCTCTGTCAATGACGTGGGAAAAGTGAGCCATATTGTATATTAGTACATTGCATAGCATATTGTATATTGTATGGTAACTCAGTTACTTCTATTCTGCATCGAACATTGTACATATGTCTATACTGAACAGCGTGACCTCTATTTTTACTTCTATTTTACATGCTATCCTATTTTATTTCATACTTATCTTGTCTAGCACAGTCTCTAACAGTAACAGTAAGAAGCATTTTGCTCTGTCATCGAAGTGGGAAAAGTGAGCATTAAACAGCAGCTCTGTCATTGAAGTGGGAAAAGTGAGCATTAAACAGCAGCTCTGTCATTGAAGTGGGAAAAGTGATTAAACAGCAGCGCGTCTGCACTCAGAAGATGGCGCGACAATATTGCTCTGGCGTTGAAGTGGGAAAGCGGCAGTGAAGTCAGGCGAACCCGGAAACCAAAATCCGACTAAATCCGTTGCGGAAGTGATACACGCGGCCGGGCGTAATGTGATGATGAGCAAAGACAGTTCAGCTTTGAGCTCAATAGCATGATATTCAAATGATGTAAATTCACCCATGTCCATGTCATTACATACAAACAATGTAGATAAAATAGTCGTAACCCCTCCCCCTTTTCTATTTTGTCTGACCGATTGATAATACTTATAATTTGGAGGGCAGGCTTCTATCAGCGTCGCACCAGTAATGTCTTTTAGCCAGGTCTCGACTAGGAACATGCATTGCAAATTCTTTTCAGTTATCAGATCATTGATTACACTCTCCTTCGACCCTGAGTTATCACAGTGGCTATCAGAATTGCAGCTGTGCAACTGTAAAATCGTGTCTTTCTGTTGTTTAATGTATATTTGTAGCAGGAATAACCGAAGTCTCTCTCAAGAGAAGTCTGCTCCCTCTGCCGCCATATTGACAACTAAAAGAGCTAACAAGACCTGACCCCATTTCACCACGAAATGCAGAAATTATACTTTTACTCAAAAGAAAACATCACTAGACAGGCCTTGGACTACAACCCGCAGGGGAAGAGGAAAGCCGGTAGGCCGAGAAACACCTGTGTGAGCTGGCAAGAAGCAAAGGCCCTGGCCCAGAAGAGAGTGAGATGGAGAGCTCTGGTGGACGCCCTATGCCCCCCAACGGGGTAAAGAGGATTAAGTCAAGTAATTCAAGTCAACATAAAATAACATCCCATTTCATTATTGATATATATATAAAAGGTTTGAAAGGTTTGTTTTGTGTGGCAAGTAATTTGGTTGTTGCCGCCATCTTTAGTGTTACGAATCTCTCCATTCAAAACCCCCGGAGAGCTCGGTCGCCTCATCATAAAGTCTCTCTGGAATAACACTAGGACTGTCCTCAACTAGAATAAACATAGCTGACTAAAGGTCTTAGAGATTTGTTAACTCAGACTCACTTCAGATTCAGATTAAGATTTTATTGTCACATCTTCCATTACTATTACAGCATAGAAGAGTGACATGCTCCTCGGCCTTGCAGCAACATCAACAATAGTGACGAAAAAGAAAGAAAGCAATAAGAATAGTATAGAAATAGCAGCACAAGCAATGATGAAAAGCTAGCACTAATTCACAATAATCACTATGTAATAATCACAGTGTGGGTGCAGCGGGTACAAAGTGGTAGTAGAGTAACTAATCAATTAGTTGATTTCATTGACAAATCTGTAGAATTGTGTTTCCCATATGCAGTCGTGCAGAAGGACCTCTTTAAATGTTATGTAGCAGATGTGCTTCGTGAGTGAGTGAGTGAGTGAGTGAGTGAGTGAGTGAGTGAGTGAGTGAGTGAGTGAGTGAGTGAGTGAGTGAGTGAGTGAGTGAGTGAGTGAGTGAGTGAGTGAGTGAGTGAGTGAGTGTGTGAGTGAGTGAGTGAGTGAGTGAGTGAGTGAGTGAGTGAGTGAGTGAGTGAGTGAGTGAGTGAGTGATCCCAATTCACCATGCATAGTCCCTGGCGGCAGTCCTGTCTCGTGGGAAAAAGCATTGGGAAAAGGTCTTGGGGCGACTAGGAGGCTTTGCACAGAACATTTGTGTAGGTGTCTTTACATAGCAACCATTCTTTTGTACATGGCAATAGAAAAGACAACGGTTACTATGTGCAAAACAACGGTTGCTATGTGTTGATGAGAAATATATTGACAAAAACACAATAATGTGGTGTTTTATTACTGGCTCTTGTAAACAAATCACAGCAGAACACTACCATTGCACAGAAATGTGTCATTTTCATTTTAAATTGGTTACCAATGGTTACAGGCAGCTCTCTTAAACAACCAAGAGACAGCCCTGAAAACCACGGATGTCCAAAGTCTTTAGGTGTAAAAATATGTATGGGCCATAGATGTTCTGTAAATTGTTTTATAGCAATAATAATTTTATAAGAGCAGGAGTGTCGATTTCAAGTCAATTCAAAACAACAGCCAAAGTTGTTGGTGCATGAGAGGTCATCAATACCATTTTCTATGGCAGTGGTTCTCAACATGAGGTCTGGAGCCCCCGAGGTCCCTGAGGGGGTTTCAGGAAGTCTCCCTATTATATCACTATTTCACTAGAAGTTTAGCCCAACGAGAGAATATATTTAGTGAATTATCCCATCATAGGTTTCACTTTCTCCACTGTAATCAACTACAATGTGGACAGCTATGGAATTATGAACATAATCATATCTAACATCAAACCCATACCAAATGGATCTAAAGTGTCTTACGGTATGTCCTGGTGAGATATCATGCACTGACAAGGCACAGCTGTGCACACAAACACAAACACACAGACAGACAGACAGACAGACAGACAGACAGACAGACAGACAGACAGACAGACAGACAGACAGACAGACAGACAGACAGACAGACAGACAGACAGACAGACAGATACACACACACACACACACACACACACACACACACACACACACACACACACACACACACACACACACACACACACACACACACACACACACACACACACACACACACACACACACACACACACACATACACACACCTGCAATCACAAGCATGAACCCACAATTGTAAACACACACACACACACACCTGCAATCACAAGCATGAACCCAGAATTGTAAACAGACACATACAGTACACACGCAGACATGATGTGGAGGGTTAGGACCTTGCTTTCCATCCGCTCCAAACCGGAGCGTGGCGGTTAGACTCTGGCGGTGTGTGTGTGTGTGTGTGTGTGTGTGTGTGTGTGTGTGTGTGTGTGTGTGTGTGTGTGTGTGTGCGTGTGTGCGCGTGTGTGAGTGTGAGAGAGAACCCCAGCAGTTTGAATGAGTAAAGGGGAGAGAGGAGGGGGATGGAGAGTAATCAAGCCGAAGAGATTAGGGGAAGACGAGCGGCTGAGCTGAGAATCTATGAGAGCAGACAGCACTTACGTAAGCCTATATAACCCAGTTCATTCTGCCACATAGGGCAAACTGGATGGGAGAGTAATACCGGGATTTACAGAACAAGGCTGACGTCTTGTGTGTGCTAGACAGAATTGAACCAGGCCGTGGGTTATCTGTCTTCATTGTGCATGCCGCCATCCATTCCATCCAGATTCATGATGATTGGTGTCAACATCTGTTGTACGTCACACTGTTGCCCTGTGGTGTCAAGCAGAAGGATATGGAATGTTATTTCTCCAAGTAGATAAATGAGTGAGATACTTGAACTCATCTCCTCTGAGGAAATATCCGTCCTTCTCCTCACTCCTCTTTAACCCTTTCAGGTGGGCGTAGTTTTTTGGAACAGCTCTATAGCTCAACATTCCGATCTCACGTGTGATATTGTACATCTGAAAAAAGACAGAATGGTAGAAAACCATAAGAATCTTCACAATGTTAATCATCTTGTGGAGGTAAAAAAAAGTTATCACCTTTGTGCCTTGTTGTATTAGAGCTTACCTGTAAGCCTTAAAATACCAGTAGCAGCCTACCTCTGGCCCCACCCCTGACACCTAAAAGGAAAAACAGTCCACCAATGATTCATTTCCAAGTGTCTGAACATAATGTACAAATTGTCCGTTGTGTACCTTTGAAAATGAAAAACATGTAGCCTACTGGACTGGTTTCTAGGTGAAAGGCACTGTTTTGACAGGGGATGTTTTAGTGTACCAGTGTCCTGGGTATGGGGTATATTCCCCTGTAACTGTGTGGTCTCTGTGTGGCACAGCTTGGGTGACAGAGAGAAGAAAGCTCCATATACGGATTTGGGGGCAAAGAAAGTCTTAATAGCAATAACACTGCAGTCCGACTACCAATGACCACTGACAATGCTCCACTTGCCTCTCAGAACCCCCTATTCACCCCCATTAAACTGTGCTTTATTCAAGTGGCCTGGCTGTTGCATAACCTCCCTTTCACCATTCTACAGTATATCTGTATATGTGGGCCCTGGGAGAAGACAACATACACAGTTGTGTAAGGAGGGGGAAAGGCACTGACACTGCAAAATAATAGTGTTTCCGTGGAGACTGGTCAGTTTGTTGCCCGTTGCTAGATCAATGAGTCAATATATTCAACCATTAGCAGACCGATCAATCCCATTTCCAGTTGCTTCAGTAAAGGTCCACTCCTACACATCCCAGGAATGGTGTCTTTGACCTGCTCTCCAAAACCCTTTGTAACCCTTTGTATCCCTTTGAATCACTGTTTATTGGAACAGAGCAAAGCACACACCAAAAATAGAACAACGTTGTGCAGTGATAGACAGGCCATCGGTCAAACAAACATGTGTGTGGAAGTCCAAAAAACCCTGTTGATTTATACAGCATCATGACACAATTTACACTAAGTGAACTCTCGTTCCCCACAAAGAAAGAGACCCTCGTGTCTGGGCTCACACTGTGACAATTTAACATGATATGATATAATGCATTGCATGTAATGTGTTTCATGGTTGTGTTTAAATGAGATATCTGCTTATTATGGTGATTGAACAAAATGTACAAATAGAAAACCGTGCAGGGGATTTCTAGGGTGCAGAGGGGTTGGTAAACAACATGCAGTACAAATTGGCTCCAGCAGAGGCCTCTGTCCTTCAAAGAACCGCAGGAACAATGACTGAAAAGCAGGTCTCATGCACTCAAAGCAGAAAGCAGACCGCCTCAGACCAGTTTTTACTTTGTGTCATACATATTCTCAGAGGTTCAAGATAAGACAGCACATAACCCTTACAAAAAGGCATCATGGTGTTTCCAAAAAGTATTGTGGTATTTCCATGATAGAAAATGTAAGTACAAAATTGGTACCATGGTGATACATGACTTGTGTCATGGCAGTTGTACCATGGTAAATTATTCATACAATGTCTGCTACCATGGTAAAACTAAAATTTGCATCAAACTACCGCGATACCTTTTTTTGTACGGGCAACCATGCAAGCAGCACGAGCAGTGTTCTTGGTGGAAACAAGACAAACAAGACAATTGTGGGTATTGAGCCGTACTGTATTGTACCCATTCTGCAATCTGTTAAATAAAGTTTTCATTCATTCATTCATTCTGTTTTATAACGACATGTTGAAATGCAACATGGCATTGTTTACACAGTGAGAGCAATCTCACCTTTTACTGCACTACAGTGTGAGCAACTACTCTCTCTACCACATTGGTCCACTATTGATGTTGTGTATGTTTTTGTGGTTTGTAATGCTGCTATGATGACAGGGTCCTTGTGAGTGTCACGCCGGTGAGGAGACAGAGCATAGTGTAATTGTATGCCGGCAGTACAGTACAATGATACCGTATGACGTAGCAGCAGACCACTTTGAAATGACCCTTGATTAAATGAGAGACCTCGTCTAGGCCTCAGCGTCTTATATAGCAGGTGGTTGCCAGGTTTCCCCTAAATAAATAATAACCTGTACTAGATACTTGGTGGCTTTTTCCACATGGTATGACATGACGGAATACCTGCCACACAACAAGAACTACCCACTGCCTCCACACGACAAGAACTACCCACTGCCTCCACACAACAAGAACTACCCACTGCCTCCACACAACAATAACTACTGACTGCCTCCCCACAACAAGAACTACGACTGCCTCCCCACAACAAGAACTACTCACTGCCTCCACACAACAAGAACTACAGACTGCCTCCCCACAACAAGAACTACACACTGCCTCCACACAACAAGAACTACCCACTGCCTCCCCACAACAAGAACTACGACTGCCTCCCCACAACAAGAACTACTCACTGCCTCCACACAACAAGAACTACTGACTGCCTCCCCACAACAAGAACTACTCACTGCCTCCACACAACAAGAACTACCCACTGCCTCCACACAACAAGAACTACCCACTGCCTCCCCACAACAAGAACTACTCACTGCCTCCCCACAACAAGAACTACTCACTGCCTCCCCACAACAAGAACTACTCACTGCCTCCACACAACAAGAACTACTGACTGCCTCCACACAACAAGAACTACCCACTGCCTCCACACAACAAGAACTACTCACTGCCTCCCCACAACAATAACTACTCACTGCCTCCACACAACAAGAACTACCGACTGCCTCCACACAACAAGAACTACTGACTGCCTCCCCACAACAAGAACTACTCACTGCCTCCACACAACAAGAACTACTCACTGCCTCCACACAACAAGAACTACCCACTGCCTCCCCACAACAAGAACTACGACTGCCTCCCCACAACAAGAACTACTCACTGCCTCCACACAACAAGAACTACTGACTGCCTCCCCACAACAAGAACTACTCACTGCCTCCACACAACAAGAACTACCCACTGCCTCCACACAACAAGAACTACCCACTGCCTCCCCACAACAAGAACTACTCACTGCCTCCCCACAACAAGAACTACTCACTGCCTCCCCACAACAAGAACTACTCACTGCCTCCACACAACAAGAACTACTGACTGCCTCCACACAACAAGAACTACCCACTGCCTCCACACAACAAGAACTACTCACTGCCTCCCCACAACAAGAACTACTCACTGCCTCCACACAACAAGAACTACCGACTGCCTCCACACAACAAGAACTACTGACTGCCTCCCCACAACAAGAACTACTCACTGCCTCCACACAACAAGAACTACTCACTGCCTCCACACAACAAGAACTACTCACTGCCTCCCCACAACAAGAACTACTCACTGCCTCCCCACAACAAGAACTACTCACTGCCTCCACACAACAAGAACTACCCACTGCCTCCACACAACAAGAACTACCCACTGCCTCCACACAACAAGAACTACCCACTGCCTCCACACAACAAGAACTACCCACTGCCTCCACACAACAAGAACTACCCACTGCCTCCACACAACAAGAACTACCCACTGCCTCCCCACAACAAGAACTACCCACTGCCTCCCCACAACAAGAACTACTCACTGCCTCCACACAACAAGAACTACCCACTGCCTCCACACAACAAGAACTACCCACTGCCTCCCCACAACAAGAACTACCCACTGCCTCCACACAACAAGAACTACCCACTGCCTCCCCACAACAAGAACTACTCACTGCCTCCACACAACAAGAACTACTGACTGCCTCCACACAACAAGAACTACCCACTGCCTCCACACAACAAGAACTACCCACTGCCTCCACACAACAAGAACTACTCACTGCCTCCACACAACAAGAACTACCCACTGCCTCCACACAACAAGAACTACTCACTGCCTCCCCACAACAAGAACTACCCACTGCCTCCACACAACAAGAACTACTGACTGCCTCCCCACAACAAGAACTACCCACTGCCTCCACACAACAAGAACTACGACTGCCTCCACACAACAAGAACTACCCACTGCCTCCCCACAACAAGAACTACCCACTGCCTCCACACAACAAGAACTACCCACTGCCTCCCCACAACAAGAACTACTCACTGCCTCCACACAACAAGAACTACCCACTGCCTCGCCACAACAAGAACTACTCACTGCCTCCACACAACAAGAACTACTCACTGCCTCCACACAACAAGAACTACTCACTGCCTCCACACAACAAGAACTACTGACTGCCTCCACACAACAAGAACTACTCACTGCCTCCACACAACAAGAACTACCCACTGCCTCCACACAACAAGAACTACTGACTGCCTCCCCACAACAAGAACTACTGACTGCCTCCACACAACAAGAACTACTCACTGCCTCCCCACAACAAGAACTACTCACTGCCTCCCCACAACAAGAACTACCCACTGCCTCCCCACAACAAGAACTACTGACTGCCTCCACACAACAAGAACTACCCACTGCCTCCACACAACAAGAACTACGACTGCCTCCACACAACAAGAACTACCCACTGCCTCCACACAACATGAACTACCCTCTGCCTCCACACAACAAGAACTACGACTGCCTCCACACAACAAGAACTACTGACTGCCTCCACACAACAAGAACTACTCACTGCCTCCCCACAACAAGAACTACTCACTGCCTCCCCACAACAAGAACTACCCACTGCCTCCCCACAACAAGAACTACTGACTGCCTCCACACACACAACAAGAACTACCCACTGCCTCCACACAACAAGAACTACTGACTGCCTCCACACAACAAGAACTACCCACTGCCTCCACACAACAAGAACTACCCACTGCCTCCCCACAACAAGAACTACTCACTGCCTCCACACAACAAGAACTACAGTACAACTGCCTCCCCACAACAAGAACTACCCACTGCCTCCCCACAACAAGAACTACTCACTGCCTCCACACAACAAGAACTACCCACTGCCTCCACACAACAATAACTACTCACTGCCTCCACACAACAAGAACTACTCACTGCCTCCACACAACAAGAACTACCCACTGCCTCCCCACAACAAGAACTACTCACTGCCTCAACACAACAAGAACTACCCACTGCCTCCACACAACAAGAACTACTCACTGCCTCCACACAACAAGAACTACCCACTGCCTCCACACAACAAGAACTACTGACTGCCTCCACACAACAAGAACTACCCACTGCCTCCACACAACAAGAACTACAGACTGCCTCCCCACAACAAGAACTACTCACTGCCTCCACACAACAAGAACTACTGACTGCCTCCACACAACAAGAACTACCCACTGCCTCCACACAACAAGAACTACCGACTGCCTCCACACAACAAGAACTACTCACTGCCTCCCCACAACAAGAACTACTGACTGCCTCCACACAACAAGAACTACCGACTGCCTCCACACAACAAGAACTACTCACTGCCTCCCCACAACAAGAACTACTGACTGCCTCCACACAACAAGAACTACTCACTGCCTCCACACAACAAGAACTACTCACTGCCTCCACACAACAAGAACTACTGACTGCCTCCACACAACAAGAACTACTGACTGCCTCCACACAACAAGAACTACTCACTGCCTCCCCACAACAAGAACTACTGACTGCCTCCACACAACAAGAACTACTCACTGCCTCCACACAACAAGAACTACTCACTGCCTCCCCACAACAAGAACTACCGACTGCCTTCACACAACAAGAACTACTCACTGCCTCCCCACAACAAGAACTACCCACTGCCTCCACACAACAAGAACTACTCACTGCCTCCCCACAACAAGAACTACCCACTGCCTCCACACAACAAGAACTACCCACTGCCTCCACACAACAAGAACTACCCACTGCCTCAACACAACAAGAACTACCCACTGCCTCCACACAACAAGAACTACCCACTGCCTCCACACAACAAGAACTACAGACTGCCTCCCCACAACAAGAACTACCGACTGCCTCCACACAACAAGAACTACTGACTGCCTCCACACCAAGAACTACCCACTGCCTCCACACAACAAGAACTACTCACTGCCTCCACACAACAAGAACTACTCACTGCCTCCACACAACAAGAACTACTCACTGCCTCCACACAACAAGAACTACTCACTGCCTCCACACAACAAGAACTACTCACTGCCTCCACACAACAAGAACTACTCACTGCCTCCCCACAACAAGAACTACTCACTGCCTCCACACAACAAGAACTACTGACTGCCTCCCCACAACAAGAACTACCCACTGCCTCCACACAACAAGAACTACCCACTGCCTCCCCACAACAAGAACTACTCACTGCCTCCACACAACAAGAACTACCGACTGCCTCCACACAACAAGAACTACCGACTGCCTCCACACAACAAGAACTACCGACTGCCTCCACACAACAAGAACTACTGACTGCCTCCACACAACAAGAACTACTCACTGCCTCCACACAACAAGAACTACTGACTGCCTCCACACAACAAGAACTACTCACTGCCTCCACACAACAAGAACTACTGACTGCCTCCCCACAACAAGAACTACTGACTGCCTCCACACAACAAGAACTACCCACTGCCTCCACACAACAAGAACTACTGACTGCCTCCACACAACAAGAACTACCCACTGCCTCCCCACAACAAGAACTACTCACTGCCTCCCCACAACAAGAACTACCGACTGCCTCCCCACAACAAGAACTACTGACTCCCTCCACACAACAAGAACTACCCACTGCCTCCACACAACAAGAACTACCCACTGCCTCCACACAACAAGAACTACTCACTGCCTCCACACAACAAGAACTACTCACTGCCTCCACACAACAATAACTACTGACTGCCTCCCCACAACAAGAACTACTGACTCCCTCCACACAACAAGAACTACCCACTGCCTCCACACAACAAGAACTACTGACTCCCTCCACACAACAAGAACTACCCACTGACTCCACACAACAAGAACTACTCACTGCCTCCACACAACAAGAACTACCCACTGCCTCCCCACAACAAGAACTTCTGACTGCCTCCACACAACAAGAACTACCCACTGCCTCCACACAACAAGAAATACCCACTGCCTCCACACAACAAGAACTACCCACTGCCTCCCCACAACAAGAACTACCCACTGCCTCCACACAACAAGAACTACCCACTGCCTCCCCACAACAAGAACTACTCACTGCTTCCACACAACAAGAACTACTGACTGCCTCCACACAACAAGAACTACCCACTGCCTCCACACAACAAGAACTACCCACTGCCTCCACACAACAAGAACTACTGACTGCTTCCCCACAACAAGAACTACCCACTGCCTCCACACAACAAGAACTACTGACTGCATCCACACAACAAGAACTACTGACTGCCTCCACACAACAAGAACTACCCACTGCCTCCACACAACAAGAACTACTGACTGCCTCCCCACAACAAGAACTACTCACTGCCTCCACACAACAAGAACTACCCACTGCCTCCACACAACAAGAACTACTCACTGCCTCCACACAACAAGAACTACCCACTGCCTCCACACAACAAGAACTACCCACTGCCTCCACACAACAAGAACTACTCACTGCCTCCACACAACAAGAACTACCCACTGCCTCCACACAACAAGAACTACCCACTGCCTCCACACAACAAGAACTACTGACTGCCTCCACACAACAAGAACTACCCACTGCCTCCACACAACAAGAACTACCCACTGCCTCCACACAACAAGAACTACTGACTGCTTCCCCACAACAAGAACTACCCACTGCATCCACACAACAAGAACTACCGTCTGCCTCCCCACAACAAGAACTACTGACTGCCTCCACACAACAAGAACTACTGACTGCCTCCACACAACAAGAACTACTCACTGCCTCCCCACAACAAGAACTACTGACTGCCTCCACACAACAAGAACTACCCACTGCCTCCACACAACAAGAACTACTCACTGCCTCCACACAACAAGAACTACCCACTGCCTCCACACAACAAGAACTACTGACTGCATCCACACAACAAGAACTACTGACTGCCTCCACACAACAAGAACTACCCACTGCCTCCACACAACAAGAACTACTGACTGCCTCCCCACAACAAGAACTACTCACTGCCTCCACACAACAAGAACTACCCACTGCCTCCACACAACAAGAACTACTCACTGCCTCCACACAACAAGAACTACCCACTGCCTCCACACAACAAGAACTACCCACTGCCTCCACACAACAAGAACTACTCACTGCCTCCACACAACAAGAACTACCCACTGCCTCCACACAACAAGAACTACCCACTGCCTCCACACAACAAGAACTACTGACTGCCTCCACACAACAAGAACTACCCACTGCCTCCACACAACAAGAACTACCCACTGCCTCCACACAACAAGAACTACTGACTGCTTCCCCACAACAAGAACTACCCACTGCATCCACACAACAAGAACTACTGACTGCCTCCACACAACAAGAACTACCGGCTGCCTCCCCACAACAAGAACTACTCACTGCCTCCACACAACAAGAACTACTGACTGCCTCCACACAACAAGAACTACCCACTGCCTCCACACAACAAGAACTACCCACTGCCTCCACACAACAAGAACTACTCACTGCCTCCCCACAACAAGAACTACTGACTGCCTCCACACAACAAGAACTACTCACTGCTTCCCCACAACAAGAACTACTGACTGCCTCCACTCAACAAGAACTACTCACTGCTTCCCCACAACAAGAACTACTGACTGCCTCCACACAACAAGAACTACCCACTGCCTCCACACAACAAGAACTACCCACTGCCTCCCCACAACAAGAACTACCCTCTGCCTCCACACAACAAGAACTACTGACTGCCTCCACACAACAAGAACTACTCACTGCCTCCACACAACAAGAACTACCCACTGCCTCCACACAACAAGAACTACCCACTGCCTCCACACAACAAGAACTACCCACTGCCTCCACACAACAAGAACTACTGACTGCCTCCACACAACAAGAACTACTGACTGCCTCCACACAACAAGAACTACCCACTGCCTCCACAAAACAAGATCTACCCACTGCCCCCACACAACAAGAACTACTGACTGCCTACCCACAACAAGACCTACCCACTGCATCCAGACAACAAGAACTACTGACTGCCTCCACACAACAAGAACTACCGACTGCCTCCACACAACAAGAACTACCCACTGCCTCCACACAACAAGAACTACCCACTGCCTCCACACAACAAGAACTACTCACTGCCTCCACACAACAAGAACTACCCACTGCCTCCACACAACAAGAACTACCCACTGCCTCCACACAACAAGAACTACTGACTGCCTCCACACAACAAGAACTACCCACTGCCTCCACACAACAAGAACTACCCACTGCCTCCACACAACAAGAACTACCCACTGCCTCCACACAACAAGAACTACCCACTGCCTCCACACAACAAGAACTACCCACTGCCTCCACACAACAAGAACTACTCACTGCCTCCCCACAACAAGAACTACCCACTGCCTCCACACAACAAGAACTACTCACTGCCTCCACACAACAAGAACTACTGACTGCCTCCCCACAACAAGAACTACTCACTGCCTCCACACAACAAGAACTACCCACTGCTTCCACACAACAAGAACTACTCACTGCCTCCACACAACAAGAACTACTGACTGCCTCCCCACAACAAGAACTACCCACTGCCTCCACACAACAAGAACTACTGACTGCCTTCCCACAACAAGAACTACTGACTGCCTCCACACATCAAGAACTACCCACTGCCTCCACACAACAAGCACTACTGACTGCCTCCCCACAACAAGAACTACTGACTGCCTCCACACAACAAGAACTACCCACTGCCTCCACACAACAAGAACTACCCACTGCCTCCACACAACAAGAACTACCCACTGCCTCCAAACAACAAGAACTACCAACTGCCTCCACACAACAAGAACTACCCACTGCCTCCACACAACAAGAACTACTCACTGCCTCCACACAACAAGAACTACTCACTGCCTCCCCACACCAAGAACTACCCACTGCCTCCACACAACAAGAACTACCCACTGCCTCCACACAACAAGAACTACCCACTGCCTCCCCACAACAAGAACTACCCACTGCCTCCACACAACAAGAACTACCCACTGCCTCCCCACAACAAGAACTACTCACTGCCTCCACACAACAAGAACTACCCACTGCCTCCACACAACAAGAACTACCCACTGCCTCCACACAACGAGAACTACCCACTGCCTCCACACAACAAGAACTACTCACTGCCTCCACACAACAAGAACTACCCACTGCCTCCACACAACAAGAACTACCCACTGCCTCCACACAACAAGAACTACCCACTGCCTCTACACAACAAGAACTACCCACTGCCTCCACACAACAAGAACTACTGACTGCCTCCACACAACAAGAATTACCCACTGCCTCCACACAACAAGAACTACTCACTGCCTCCACACAACAAGAACTACCCACTGCCTCCACACAACAAGAACTACCCACTGCCTCCCCACAACCAGAACTACTGACTGCCTCCACACAACAAGAACTACTCACTGCCTCCACACAACAAGAACTACCCACTGCCTCCCACAACAAGAACTACTCACTGCCTCCACACAACAAGAACTACTCACTACCTTCACACAACAAGAACTACCCACTGCCTCCACACAACAAGAACTACTCACTGCCTCCACACAACAAGAACTACCCACTGCCTCCACACAACAAGAACTACCCACTGCCTATACACAACAAGAACTACTCACTGCCTCCACCCAACAAGAACTACCCACTGCCTCCACACAACAAGAACTACTAAATGCCTCCCCACAACAAGAACTACCCACTGCCTCCACACAACAAGAACTACTCACTGCCTCCCCACAACAAGAACTACCCACTGCCTCCACACAACAAGAACTACCCACTGCCTCCACACAACAAGAACTACTGACTGCCTCCACACAACAAGAACTACCCACTGCCTCCACATAATAAGAACTACTGACTGCCTCCCCACAACAATAACTACTCACTGCCTCCACACAACAAGAACTACCCACTGCCTCCACACAACAAGAACTACTGACTGCCTCCACACAACAAGAACTACCCACTGCCTCCCCACAACAAGAACTACTCACTGCCTCCACACAACAAGAACTACTGACTGCCTCCACACAACAAGAACTACTGACTGCCTCCACACAACAAGAACTACCCACTGCCTCCACACAACAAGAACTACCCACTGCCTCCACACAACAAGAACTACCCACTGCCTCCACACAACAAGAACGACCCACTGCCTCCACACAACAAGAACTACTGACTGCCTCCCCACGACAAGAACTACCCACTGCCTCCACACAACAAGGACTACCCACTGCCTACACACAACAAGAACTACTCACTGCCTCCCCACAACAAGAACTACCCACTGCCTCCACACAACAAGAACTACTCACTGCCTCCACACAACAAGAACTACTGACTGCCTCCCCACAACAAGAACTACTCACTGCCTCCACACAACAAGAACTACCCACTGCCTACACACAACAAGAACTACCCACTGCCTCCACACAACAAGAACTACCCACTGCCTCCACACAACAAGAACTACTGACTGCATCCACACAACAATAACTACTGACTGCCTCCACACAACAAGAACTACCCACTGCCTCCACACAACAAGAACTACTGACTGCCTCCCCACAACAAGAACTACTCACTGCCTCCACACAACAAGAACTACCCACTGCCTCCACACAACAAGAACTACTCACTGCCTCCACACAACAAGAACTACCCACTGCCTCCACACAACAAGAACTACCCACTGCCTCCACACAACAAGAACTACTCACTGCCTCCACACAACAAGAACTACCCACTGCCTCCACACAACAAGAACTACCCACTGCCTCCACACAACAAGAACTACTGACTGCCTCCACACAACAAGAACTACCCACTGCCTCCACACAACAAGAACTACCCACTGCCTCCACACAACAAGAACTACTGACTGCTTCCCCACAACAAGAACTACCCACTGCATCCACACAACAAGAACTACTGACTGCCTCCACACAACAAGAACTACCGGCTGCCTCCCCACAACAAGAACTACTCACTGCCTCCACACAACAAGAACTACTGACTGCCTCCACACAACAAGAACTACCCACTGCCTCCACACAACAAGAACTACCCACTGCCTCCACACAACAATAACTACTCACTGCCTCCCCACAACAAGAACTACTGACTGCCTCCACACAACAAGAACTACTCACTGCTTCCCCACAACAAGAACTACTGACTGCCTCCACTCAACAAGAACTACTCACTGCTTCCCCACAACAAGAACTACTGACTGCCTCCACACAACAAGAACTACCCACTGCCTCCACACAACAAGAACTACCCACTGCCTCCCCACAACAAGAACTACCCTCTGCCTCCACACAACAAGAACTACTGACTGCCTCCACACAACAAGAACTACTGACTGCCTCCACACAACAAGAACTACCCACTGCCTCCACACAACAAGAACTACCCACTGCCTCCACACAACAAGAACTACCCACTGCCTCCACACAACAAGAACGACCCACTGCCTCCACACAACAAGAACTACTGACTGCCTCCCCACGACAAGAACTACCCACTGCCTCCACACAACAAGGACTACCCACTGCCTCCCCACACCAAGAACTACCCACTGCCTCCACACAACAAGAACTACCCACTGCCTCCACACAACAAGAACTACCCACTGCCTCCCCACAACAAGAACTACCCACTGCCTCCACACAACAAGAACTACCCACTGCCTCCCCACAACAAGAACTACTCACTGCCTCCACACAACAAGAACTACCCACTGCCTCCACACAACAAGAACTACCCACTGCCTCCACACAACGAGAACTACCCACTGCCTCCACACAACAAGAACTACTCACTGCCTCCACACAACAAGAACTACCCACTGCCTCCACACAACAAGAACTACCCACTGCCTCCACACAACAAGAACTACCCACTGCCTCTACACAACAAGAACTACCCACTGCCTCCACACAACAAGAACTACTGACTGCCTCCACACAACAAGAATTACCCACTGCCTCCACACAACAAGAACTACTCACTGCCTCCACACAACAAGAACTACCCACTGCCTCCACACAACAAGAACTACCCACTGCCTCCCCACAACCAGAACTACTGACTGCCTCCACACAACAAGAACTACTCACTGCCTCCACACAACAAGAACTACCCACTGCCTCCCACAACAAGAACTACTCACTGCCTCCACACAACAAGAACTACTCACTACCTTCACACAACAAGAACTACCCACTGCCTCCACACAACAAGAACTACTCACTGCCTCCACACAACAAGAACTACCCACTGCCTCCACACAACAAGAACTACCCACTGCCTATACACAACAAGAACTACTCACTGCCTCCACCCAACAAGAACTACCCACTGCCTCCACACAACAAGAACTACTAAATGCCTCCCCACAACAAGAACTACCCACTGCCTCCACACAACAAGAACTACTCACTGCCTCCCCACAACAAGAACTACCCACTGCCTATACACAACAAGAACTACTCACTGCCTCCACCCAACAAGAACTACCCACTGCCTCCACACAACAAGAACTACTAAATGCCTCCCCACAACAAGAACTACCCACTGCCTCCACACAACAAGAACTACTCACTGCCTCCCCACAACAAGAACTACCCACTGCCTCCACACAACAAGAACTACTGACTGCCTCCACACAACAAGAACTACCCACTGCCTCCACATAATAAGAACTACTGACTGCCTCCCCACAACAATAACTACTCACTGCCTCCACACAACAAGAACTACCCACTGCCTCCACACAACAAGAACTACTGACTGCCTCCACACAACAAGAACTACCCACTGCCTCCCCACAACAAGAACTACTCACTGCCTCCACACAACAAGAACTACTGACTGCCTCCACACAACAAGAACTACTGACTGCCTCCACACAACAAGAACTACCCACTGCCTCCACACAACAAGAACTACCCACTGCCTCCACACAACAAGAACTACCCACTGCCTCCACACAACAAGAACTACCCACTGCCTCCACACAACAAGAACGACCCACTGCCTCCACACAACAAGAACTACTGACTGCCTCCCCACGACAAGAACTACCCACTGCCTCCACACAACAAGGACTACCCACTGCCTACACACAACAAGAACTACTCACTGCCTCCCCACAACAAGAACTACCCACTGCCTCCACACAACAAGAACTACTCACTGCCTCCACACAACAAGAACTACTGACTGCCTCCCCACAACAAGAACTACTCACTGCCTCCACACAACAAGAACTACCCACTGCCTACACACAACAAGAACTACCCACTGCCTCCACACAACAAGAACTACCCACTGCCTCCACACAACAAGAACTACTGACTGCATCCACACAACAATAACTACTGACTGCCTCCACACAACAAGAACTACCCACTGCCTCCACACAACAAGAACTACTGACTGCCTCCCCACAACAAGAACTACTCACTGCCTCCACACAACAAGAACTACCCACTGCCTCCACACAACAAGAACTACTCACTGCCTCCACACAACAAGAACTACCCACTGCCTCCACACAACAAGAACTACCCACTGCCTCCACACAACAAGAACTACTCACTGCCTCCACACAACAAGAACTACCCACTGCCTCCACACAACAAGAACTACCCACTGCCTCCACACAACAAGAACTACTGACTGCCTCCACACAACAAGAACTACCCACTGCCTCCACACAACAAGAACTACCCACTGCCTCCACACAACAAGAACTACTGACTGCTTCCCCACAACAAGAACTACCCACTGCATCCACACAACAAGAACTACTGACTGCCTCCACACAACAAGAACTACCGGCTGCCTCCCCACAACAAGAACTACTCACTGCCTCCACACAACAAGAACTACTGACTGCCTCCACACAACAAGAACTACCCACTGCCTCCACACAACAAGAACTACCCACTGCCTCCACACAACAATAACTACTCACTGCCTCCCCACAACAAGAACTACTGACTGCCTCCACACAACAAGAACTACTCACTGCTTCCCCACAACAAGAACTACTGACTGCCTCCACTCAACAAGAACTACTCACTGCTTCCCCACAACAAGAACTACTGACTGCCTCCACACAACAAGAACTACCCACTGCCTCCACACAACAAGAACTACCCACTGCCTCCCCACAACAAGAACTACCCTCTGCCTCCACACAACAAGAACTACTGACTGCCTCCACACAACAAGAACTACTGACTGCCTCCACACAACAAGAACTACCCACTGCCTCCACAAAACAAGATCTACCCACTGCCCCCACACAACAAGAACTACTGACTGCCTACCCACAACAAGACCTACCCACTGCATCCAGACAACAAGAACTACTGACTGCCTCAACACAACAAGAACTACCGACTGCCTCCACACAACAAGAACTACCCACTGCCTCCACACAACAAGAACTACTCACTGCCTCCACACAACAAGAACTACCCACTGCCTCCACACAACAAGAACTACCCACTGCCTCCACACAACAAGAACTACTGACTGCCTCCACACAACAAGAACTACCCACTGCCTCCACACAACAAGAACTACCATCTGCCTCCACACAACAAGAACTACCCACTGCCTCCACACAACAAGAACTACCCACTGCCTCCACACAACAAGAACTACCCACTGCCTCCACACAACAAGAACTACTCACTGCCTCCCCACAACAAGAACTACCCACTGCCTCCACACAACAAGAACTACTCACTGCCTCCACACAACAAGAACTACTGACTGCCTCCCCACAACAAGAACTACTCACTGCCTCCACACAACAAGAACTACCCACTGCTTCCACACAACAAGAACTACTCACTGCCTCCACACAACAAGAACTACTGACTGCCTCCCCACAACAAGAACTACCCACTGCCTCCACACAACAAGAACTACTGACTGCCTTCCCACAACAAGAACTACTGACTGCCTCCACACAACAAGAACTACCCACTGCCTCCACACAACAAGAACTACCCACTGCCTCCACACAACAAGAACTACCCACTGCCTCCAAACAACAAGAACTACCAACTGCCTCCACACAACAAGAACTACCCACTGCCTCCACACAACAAGAACTACTCACTGCCTCCACACAACAAGAACTACTCACTGCCTCCCCACACCAAGAACTACCCACTGCCTCCACACAACAAGAACTACCCACTGCCTCCACACAACAAGAACTACCCACTGCCTCCCCACAACAAGAACTACCCACTGCCTCCACACAACAAGAACTACCCACTGCCTCCACACAACAAGAACTACTCACTGCCTCCCCACAACAAGAACTACTGACTGCCTCCACACAACAATAACTACTCACTGCTTCCCCACAACAAGAACTACTGACTGCCTCCACTCAACAAGAACTACTCACTGCTTCCCCACAACAAGAACTACTGACTGCCTCCACACAACAAGAACTACCCACTGCCTCCACACAACAAGAACTACCCACTGCCTCCCCACAACAAGAACTACCCTCTGCCTCCACACAACAAGAACTACTGACTGCCTCCACACAACAAGAACTACTCACTGCCTCCACACAACAAGAACTACCCACTGCCTCCACACAACAAGAACTACCCACTGCCTCCACACAACAAGAACTACCCACTGCCTCCACACAACAAGAACTACTGACTGCCTCCACACAACAAGAACTACTGACTGCCTCCACACAACAAGAACTACCCACTGCCTCCACAAAACAAGATCTACCCACTGCCCCCACACAACAAGAACTACTGACTGCCTACCCACAACAAGACCTACCCACTGCATCCAGACAACAAGAACTACTGACTGCCTCCACACAACAAGAACTACCGACTGCCTCCACACAACAAGAACTACCCATTGCCTCCACACAACAAGAACTACCCACTGCCTCCACACAACAAGAACTACTCACTGCCTCCACACAACAAGAACTACCCACTGCCTCCACACAACAAGAACTACCCACTGCCTCCACACAACAAGAACTACTGACTGCCTCCACACAACAAGAACTACCCACTGCCTCCACACAACAAGAACTACCCACTGCCTCCACACAACAAGAACTACCCACTGCTTCCACACAACAAGAACTACCCACTGCCTCCACACAACAAGAACTACCCACTGCCTCCACACAACAAGAATTACTCACTGCCTCCCCACAACAAGAACTACCCACTGCCTCCACACAACAAGAACTACTCACTGCCTCCACACAACAAGAACTACTGACTGCCTCCCCACAACAAGAACTACTCACTGCCTCCACACAACAAGAACTACCCACTGCTTCCACACAACAAGAACTACTCACTGCCTCCACACAACAAGAACTACTGACTGCCTCCCCACAACAATAACTACCCACTGCCTCCACACAACAAGAACTACTGACTGCCTTCCCACAACAAGAACTACTGACTGCCTCCACACATCAAGAACTACCCACTGCCTCCACACAACAAGCACTACTGACTGCCTCCCCACAACAAGAACTACTGACTGCCTCCACACAACAAGAACTACCCACTGCCTCCACACAACAAGAACTACCCACTGCCTCCACACAACAAGAATTACCCACTGCCTCCAAACAACAAGAACTACCAACTGCCTCCACACAACAAGAACTACCCACTGCCTCCACACAACAAGAACTACTCACTGCCTCCACACAACAAGAACTACTCACTGCCTCCCCACACCAAGAACTACCCACTGCCTCCACACAACAAGAACTACCCACTGCCTCCACACAACAAGAACTACCCACTGCCTCCCCACAACAAGAACTACCCACTGCCTCCACACAACAAGAACTACCCACTGCCTCCCCACAACAAGAACTACTCACTGCCTCCACACAACAAGAACTACCCACTGCCTCCACACAACAAGAACTACCCACTGCCTCCACACAACGAGAACTAACCACTGCCTCCACACAACAAGAACTACTCACTGCCTCCACACAACAAGAACTACCCACTGCCTCCACACAACAAGAACTACCCACTGCCTCCACACAACAAGAACTACCCAATGCCTCTACACAACAAGAACTACCCACTGCCTCCACACAACAAGAACTACTGACTGCCTCCACACAACAAGAGTTACCCACTGCCTCCACACAACAAGAACTACTCACTGCCTCCACACAACAAGAACTACCCACTGCCTCCACACAACAAGAACTACCCACTGCCTCCCCACAACCAGAACTACTGACTGCCTCCACACAACAAGAACTACTCACTGCCTCCACACAACAAGAACTACCCACTGCCTCCCCACAACAAGAACTACTCACTGCCTCCACACAACAAGAACTACTCACTACCTTCACACAACAAGAACTACCCACTGCCTCCACACAACAAGAACTACTCACTGCCTCCACACAACAAGAACTACCCACTGCCTCCACACAACAAGAACTACCCACTGCCTCTACACAACAAGAACTACTCACTGCCTCCACCCAACAAGAACTACCCACTGCCTCCACACAACAAGAACTACTAAATGCCTCCCCACAACAAGAACTACCCACTGCCTCCACACAACAAGAACTACTCACTGCCTCCCCACAACAAGAACTACCCACTGCCTCCACACAACAAGAACTACCCACTGCCTCCACACAACAAGAACTACTGACTGCCTCCACACAACAAGAACTACCCACTGCCTCCACATAATAAGAACTACTGACTGCCTCCCCACAACAAGAACTACTCACTGCCTCCACACAACAAGAACTACCCACTGCCTCCACACAACAAGAACTACTGACTGCCTCCACACAACAAGAACTACCCACTGCTTCCCCACAACAAGAACTACTCACTGCCTCCACACAACAAGAACTACTGACTGCCTCCACACAACAAGAACTACTGACTGCCTCCACACAACAAGAACTACACACTGCCTCCACACAACAAGAACTACCCACTGCCTCCACACAACAAGAACTACCCACTGCCTCCACACAACAAGAACTACCCACTGCCTCCACACAACAAGAACGACCCACTGCCTCCACACAACAAGAACTACTGACTGCCTCCCCACAACAAGAACTACCCACTGCCTCCACACAACAAGGACTACCCACTGCCTCCACACAACAAGAACTACTCACTGCCTCCCCACAACAAGAACTACCCACTGCCTCCACACAACAAGAACTACTCACTGCCTCCACACAACAAGAACTACTGACTGCCTCCCCACAACAAGAACTACTCACTGCCTCCACACAACAAGAACTACCCACTGCCTACACACAACAAGAACTACCCACTGCCTCCACACAACAAGAACTACCCACTGCCTCCACACAACAAGAACTACTGACTGCATCCACACAACAAGAACTACTGACTGCCTCCACACAACAAGAACTACCCACTGCCTCCACACAACAAGAACTACTGACTGCCTCTCCACAACAAGAACTACTCACTGCCTCCACACAACAAGAACTACCTACTGCCTCCACACAACAAGAACTACTTACTGCCTCCACACAACAAGAACTACCCACTGCCTCCACACAACAAGGACTACCCACTGCCTCCACACAACAAGAACTACTCACTGCCTCCACACAACAAGAACTACCCACTGCCTCCACACAACAAGAACTACCCACTGCCTCCACACAACAAGAACTACTGACTGCCTCCACACAACAAGAACTACCCACTGCCTCCACACAACAAGAACTACCCACTGCCTCCACACAACAAGAACTACTGACTGCTTCCCCACAACAAGAACTACCCACTGCATCCACACAACAAGAACTACTGACTGCCTCCACACAACAAGAACTACCGGCTGCCTCCCCACAACAAGAACTACTCACTGCCTCCACACAACAAGAACTACTGACTGCCTCCACACAACAAGAACTACCCACTGCCTCCACACAACAAGAACTACCCACTGCCTCCACACAACAAGAACTACTCACTGCCTCCCCACAACAAGAACTACTGACTGCCTCCACACAACAAGAACTACTCACTGCTTCCCCACAACAAGAACTACTGACTGCCTCCACTCAACAAGAACTACTCACTGCTTCCCCACAACAAGAACTACTGACTGCCTCCACACAACAAGAACTACCCACTGCCTCCACACAACAAGAACTACCCACTGCCTCCCCACAACAAGAACTACCCTCTGCCTCCACACAACAAGAACTACTGACTGCCTCCACACAACAAGAACTACTCACTGCCTCCACACAACAAGAACTACCCACTGCCTCCACACAACAAGAACTACCCACTGCCTCCACACAACAAGAACTACCCACTGCCTCCACACAACAAGAACTACTGACTGCCTCCACACAACAAGAACTACCCACTGCCTCCACAAAACAAGATCTACCCACTGCCCCCACACAACAAGAACTACTGACTGCCTACCCACAACAAGACCTACCCACTGCATCCAGACAACAAGAACTACTCACTGCCTCCACACAACAAGAACTACCCACTGCCTCCACACAACAAGAACTACCCACTGCCTCCACACAACAAGAACTACTGACTGCCTCCACACAACAAGAACTACCCACTGCCTCCACACAACAAGAACTACCCACTGCCTCCACACAACAAGAACTACTGACTGCTTCCCCACAACAAGAACTACCCACTGCATCCACACAACAAGAACTACTGACTGCCTCCACACAACAAGAACTACCGGCTGCCTCCCCACAACAAGAACTACTCACTGCCTCCACACAACAAGAACTACTGACTGCCTCCACACAACAAGAACTACCCACTGCCTCCACACAACAAGAACTACCCACTGCCTCCACACAACAAGAACTACTCACTGCCTCCCCACAACAAGAACTACTGACTGCCTCCACACAACAAGAACTACTCACTGCTTCCCCACAACAAGAACTACTGACTGCCTCCACTCAACAAGAACTACTCACTGCTTCCCCACAACAAGAACTACTGACTGCCTCCACACAACAAGAACTACCCACTGCCTCCACACAACAAGAACTACCCACTGCCTCCCCACAACAAGAACTACCCTCTGCCTCCACACAACAAGAACTACTGACTCCCTCCACACAACAAGAACTACTCACTGCCTCCACACAACAAGAACTACCCACTGCCTCCACACAACAAGAACTACCCACTGCCTCCACACAACAAGAACTACCCACTGCCTCCACACAACAAGAACTACTGACTGCCTCCACACAACAAGAACTACTGACTGCCTCCACACAACAAGAACTACCCACTGCCTCCACAAAACAAGATCTACCCACTGCCCCCACACAACAAGAACTACTGACTGCCTACCCACAACAAGACCTACCCACTGCATCCAGACAACAAGAACTACTGACTGCCTCCACACAACAAGAACTACCGACTGCCTCCACACAACAAGAACTACCCACTGCCTCCACACAACAAGAACTACCCACTGCCTCCACACAACAAGAACTACTCACTGCCTCCACACAACAAGAACTACCCACTGCCTCCACACAACAAGAACTACCCACTGCCTCCACACAACAAGAACTACTGACTGCCTCCACACAACAAGAACTACCCACTGCCTCCACACAACAAGAACTACCCACTGCCTCCACACAACAAGAACTACCCACTGCCTCCACACAACAAGAACTACCCACTGCCTCCACACAACAAGAACTACCCACTGCCTCCACACAACAAGAACTACTCACTGCCTCCCCACAACAAGAACTACCCACTGCCTCCACACAACAAGAACTACTCACTGCCTCCACACAACAAGAACTACTGACTGCCTCCCCACAACAAGAACTACTCACTGCCTCCACACAACAAGAACTACCCACTGCTTCCACACAACAAGAACTACTCACTGCCTCCACACAACAAGAACTACTGACTGCCTCCCCACAACAAGAACTACCCACTGCCTCCACACAACAAGAACTACTGACTGCCTTCCCACAACAATAACTACTGACTGCCTCCACACATCAAGAACTACCCACTGCCTCCACACAACAAGCACTACTGACTGCCTCCCCACAACAAGAACTACTGACTGCCTCCACACAACAAGAACTACCCACTGCCTCCACACAACAAGAACTACCCACTGCCTCCACACAACAAGAACTACCCACTGCCTCCAAACAACAAGAACTACCAACTGCCTCCACACAACAAGAACTACCCACTGCCTCCACACAACAAGAACTACTCACTGCCTCCACACAACAAGAACTACTCACTGCCTCCCCACACCTAGAACTACCCACTGCCTCCACACAACAAGAACTACCCACTGCCTCCACACAACAAGAACTACCCACTGCCTCCCCACAACAAGAACTACCCACTGCCTCCACACAACAAGAACTACCCACTGCCTCCCCACAACAAGAACTACTCACTGCCTCCACACAACAAGAACTACCCACTGCCTCCACACAACAAGAACTACCCACTGCCTCCACACAACGAGAACTACCCACTGCCTCCACACAACAAGAACTACTCACTGCCTCCACACAACAAGAACTACCCACTGCCTCCACACAACAAGAACTACCCACTGCCTCCACACAACAAGAACTACCCACTGCCTCTACACAACAAGAACTACCCACTGCCTCCACACAACAAGAACTACTGACTGCCTCCACACAACAAGAATTACCCACTGCCTCCACACAACAAGAACTACTCACTGCCTCCACACAACAAGAACTACCCACTGCCTCCACACAACAAGAACTACCCACTGCCTCCCCACAACCAGAACTACTGACTGCCTCCACACAACAAGAACTACTCACTGCCTCCACACAACAAGAACTACCCACTGCCTCCCCACAACAAGAACTACTCACTGCCTCCACACAACAAGAACTACTCACTACCTTCACACAACAAGAACTACCCACTGCCTCCACACAACAAGAACTACTCACTGCCTCCACACAACAAGAACTACCCACTGCCTCCACACAACAAGAACTACCCACTGCCTCTACACAACAAGAACTACTCACTGCCTCCACCCAACAAGAACTACCCACTGCCTCCACACAACAAGAACTACTAAATGCCTCCCCACAACAAGAACTACCCACTGCCTCCACACAACAAGAACTACTCACTGCCTCCCCACAACAAGAACTACCCACTGCCTCCACACAACAAGAACTACCCACTGCCTCCACACAACAAGAACTACTGACTGCCTCCACACAACAAGAACTACCCACTGCCTCCACATAATAAGAACTACTGACTGCCTCCCCACAACAAGAACTACTCACTGCCTCCACACAACAAGAACTACCCACTGCCTCCACACAACAAGAACTACTGACTGCCTCCACACAACAAGAACTACCCACTGCCTCCCCACAACAAGAACTACTCACTGCCTCCACACAACAAGAACTACTGACTGCCTCCACACAACAAGAACTACTGACTGCCTCCACACAACAAGAACTACCCACTGCCTCCACACAACAAGAACTACCCACTGCCTCCACACAACAAGAACTACCCACTGCCTCCACACAACAAGAACTACCCACTGCCTCCACACAACAAGAACGACCCACTGCCTCCACACAACAAGAACTACTGACTGCCTCCCCACAACAAGAACTACCCACTGCCTCCACACAACAAGGACTACCCACTGCCTCCACACAACAAGAACTACTCACTGCCTCCCCACAACAAGAACTACCCACTGCCTCCACACAACAAGAACTACTCACTGCCTCCACACAACAAGAACTACTGACTGCCTCCCCACAACAAGAACTACTCACTGCCTCCACACAACAAGAACTACCCACTGCCTACACACAACAAGAACTACCCACTGCCTCCACACAACAAGAACTACCCACTGCCTCCACACAACAAGAACTACTGACTGCCTCCCCACAACAAAAACTACCCACTGCCTCCACACAACAAGAACTACCCACTGCCTCCACACAACAAGAACTACTCACTGCCTCCCCACAACAAGAACTACCCACTGCCTCCACACAACAAGAACTACTCACTGCCTCCACACAACAAGAACTACTGACTGCCTCCCCACAACAAGAACTACTCACTGCCTCCACACAACAAGAACTACCCACTGCCTCCACACAACAAGAACTACTCACTGCCTCCACACAACAAGAACTACTGACTGCCTCCCCACAACAAGAACTACCCACTGCCTCCACACAACAAGAACTACTGACTGCCTCCCCACAACAAGAACTACTGACTGCCTCCACACAACAAGAACTACCCACTGCCTCCCCACAACAAGAACTACCCACTGCCTCCCCACAACAAGAACTACCCACTGCCTCCACACAACAATAACTACTGACTGCCTCCCCACAACAAGAACTACCCACTGCCTCCACACAACAAGAACTACCCACTGCCTCCACACAACAAGAACTACTCACTGCCTCCACACAACAAGAACTACTCACTGCCTCCACACAACAATAACTACTGACTGCCTCCCCACAACAAGAACTACCCACTGCCTCCACACAACAATAACTACTGACTGCCTCCCCACAACAAGAACTACCCACTGCCTCCACACAACAAGAACTACCCACTGCCTCCACACAACAAGAACTACTGACTCCCTCCACACAACAAGAACTACCCACTGCCTCCACACAACAGGAACTACTGATTCTTTCCACACAACAAGAACTACCCACTGACTCCACACAACAAGAACTACTCACTGCCTCCACACAACAAGAACTACCCACTGCCTCCCCACAACAAGAACTTCTGACTGCCTCCACACAACAAGAACTACCCACTGCCTCCACACAACAAGAAATACCCACTGCCTCCACACAACAAGAACTACTGACTGCCTCCCCACAACAAGAACTACCCACTGCCTCCCCACAACAAGAACTACTGACTGCCTCCACACAACAAGAACTACTGATTGCCTCCACACAACAAGAACTACCCACTGCCTCCCCACAACAAGAACTACTCACTGCCTCCACACAACAAGAACTACTCACTGCCTCCACACAACAAGAACTACTGACTGCCTCCACACAACAAGAACTACTGACTGCCTCCCCACAACAAGAACTACCCACTGCCTCCACACAACAAGAACTACTGACTGCCTCCACACAACAAGAACTACCCACTGCCTCCCCACAACAAGAACTACCCACTGCCTCCCCACAACAAGAACTACCCACTGCCTCCACACAACAATAACTACTGACTGCCTCCCCACAACAAGAACTACCGAGTGCCTCCACACAACAAGAACTACTGACTGCCTCCACACAACAAGAACTACCCACTGCCTCCACACAACAAGAACTACCCACTGCCTCCACACAACAAGAACTACCCACTGCCTCCACACAACAAGAACTACCCACTGCCTCCACACAACAAGAACTACCCACTGCCTCCACACAACAAGAACGACCCACTGCCTCCACACAACAAGAACTACTGACTGCCTCCCCACAACAAGAACTACCCACTGCCTCCACACAACAAGGACTACCCACTGCCTCCACACAACAAGAACTACTCACTGCCTCCCCACAACAAGAACTACCCACTGCCTCCACACAACAAGAACTACTCACTGCCTCCCCACAACAAGAACTACTCACTGCCTCCACACAACAAGAACTACCCACTGCCTCCACACAACAAGAACTACTCACTGCCTCCACACAACAAGAACTACTGACTGCCTCCCCACAACAAGAACTACCCACTGCCTCCACACAACAAGAACTACTGACTGCCTCCCCACAACAAGAACTACTGACTGCCTCCACACAACAAGAACTACCCACTGCCTCCCCACAACAAGAACTACCCACTGCCTCCCCACAACAAGAACTACCCACTGCCTCCACACAACAATAACTACTGACTGCCTCCCCACAACAAGAACTACCCACTGCCTCCACACAACAAGAACGACCCACTGCCTCCACACAACAAGAACTACTCACTGCCTCCACACAACAAGAACTACTCACTGCCTCCACACAACAATAACTACTGACTGCCTCCCCACAACAAGAACTACCCACTGCCTCCACACAACAATAACTACTGACTGCCTCCCCACAACAAGAACTACCCACTGCCTCCACACAACAAGAACTACCCACTGCCTCCACACAACAAGAACTACTGACTCCCTCCACACAACAAGAACTACCCACTGCCTCCACACAACAAGAACTACTGATTCTTTCCACACAACAAGAACTACCCACTGACTCCACACAACAAGAACTACTCACTGCCTCCACACAACAAGAACTACCCACTGCCTCCCCACAACAAGAACTTCTGACTGCCTCCACACAACAAGAACTACCCACTGCCTCCACACAACAAGAAATACCCACTGCCTCCACACAACAAGAACTACTGACTGCCTCCCCACAACAAGAACTACCCACTGCCTCCCCACAACAAGAACTACTGACTGCCTCCACACAA
The DNA here is from genome assembly GCF_963971535.1 of Notolepis coatsorum. Lineage (NCBI taxonomy): Eukaryota > Metazoa > Chordata > Actinopteri > Aulopiformes > Paralepididae > Notolepis > Notolepis coatsorum. The sequence continues at coordinate 61,240,256 of NC_140177.1, read as the reverse complement.
CAAGAACTACTGATTGCCTCCACACAACAAGAACTACCCACTGCCTCCCCACAACAAGAACTACTCACTGCCTCCACACAACAAGAACTACTCACTGCCTCCACACAACAAGAACTACTGACTGCCTCCACACAACAAGAACTACTGACTGCCTCCCCACAACAAGAACTACCCACTGCCTCCACACAACAAGAACTACTGACTGCCTCCACACAACAAGAACTACCCACTGCCTCCCCACAACAAGAACTACCCACTGCCTCCCCACAACAAGAACTACCCACTGCCTCCACACAACAATAACTACTGACTGCCTCCCCACAACAAGAACTACCGAGTGCCTCCACACAACAAGAACTACTGACTGCCTCCACACAACAAGAACTACCCACTGCCTCCACACAACAAGAACTACCCACTGCCTCCACACAACAAGAACTACCCACTGCCTCCACACAACAAGAACTACCCACTGCCTCCACACAACAAGAACTACCCACTGCCTCCACACAACAAGAACGACCCACTGCCTCCACACAACAAGAACTACTGACTGCCTCCCCACAACAAGAACTACCCACTGCCTCCACACAACAAGGACTACCCACTGCCTCCACACAACAAGAACTACTCACTGCCTCCCCACAACAAGAACTACCCACTGCCTCCACACAACAAGAACTACTCACTGCCTCCACACAACAAGAACTACTGACTGCCTCCCCACAACAAGAACTACTCACTGCCTCCACACAACAAGAACTACCCACTGCCTACACACAACAAGAACTACCCACTGCCTCCACACAACAAGAACTACCCACTGCCTCCACACAACAAGAACTACTGACTGCCTCCCCACAACAAGAACTACCCACTGCCTCCACACAACAAGAACTACCCACTGCCTCCACACAACAAGAACTACTCACTGCCTCCCCACAACAAGAACTACCCACTGCCTCCACACAACAAGAACTACTCACTGCCTCCACACAACAAGAACTACCGACTGCCTCCCCACAACAAGAACTACTCACTGCCTCCACACAACAAGAACTACCCACTGCCTCCACACAACAAGAACTACTCACTGCCTCCACACAACAAGAACTACTGACTGCCTCCCCACAACAAGAACTACCCACTGCCTCCACACAACAAGAACTACTGACTGCCTCCCCACAACAAGAACTACTGACTGCCTCCACACAACAAGAACTACCCACTGCCTCCCCACAACAAGAACTACCCACTGCCTCCCCACAACAAGAACTACCCACTGCCTCCACACAACAATAACTACTGACTGCCTCCCCACAACAAGAACTACCCACTGCCTCCACACAACAAGAACTACCCACTGCCTCCACACAACAAGAACTACTCACTGCCTCCACACAACAAGAACTACTCACTGCCTCCACACAACAATAACTACTGACTGCCTCCCCACAACAAGAACTACCCACTGCCTCCACACAACAATAACTACTGACTGCCTCCCCACAACAAGAACTACCCACTGCCTCCACACAACAAGAACTACCCACTGCCTCCACACAACAAGAACTACTGACTCCCTCCACACAACAAGAACTACCCACTGCCTCCACACAACAAGAACTACTGATTCTTTCCACACAACAAGAACTACCCACTGACTCCACACAACAAGAACTACTCACTGCCTCCACACAACAAGAACTACCCACTGCCTCCCCACAACAAGAACTTCTGACTGCCTCCACACAACAAGAACTACCCACTGCCTCCACACAACAAGAAATACCCACTGCCTCCACACAACAAGAACTACTGACTGCCTCCCCACAACAAGAACTACCCACTGCCTCCCCACAACAAGAACTACTGACTGCCTCCACACAACAAGAACTACTGATTGCCTCCACACAACAAGAACTACCCACTGCCTCCCCACAACAAGAACTACTCACTGCCTCCACACAACAAGAACTACTCACTGCCTCCACACAACAAGAACTACTGACTGCCTCCACACAACAAGAACTACTGACTGCCTCCCCACAACAAGAACTACCCACTGCCTCCACACAACAAGAACTACTGACTGCCTCCACACAACAAGAACTACCCACTGCCTCCCCACAACAAGAACTACCCACTGCCTCCCCACAACAAGAACTACCCACTGCCTCCACACAACAATAACTACTGACTGCCTCCCCACAACAAGAACTACCGAGTGCCTCCACACAACAAGAACTACTGACTGCCTCCACACAACAAGAACTACCCACTGCCTCCACACAACAAGAACTACTCACTGCCTCCACACAACAAGAACTACTGACTGCCTCCACACAACAAGAACTACTCACTGCCTCCACACAACAAGAACTACCCACTGCCTCCACACAACAAGAACTACTCAATGCCTCCCCACAACAAGAACTACTGACTGCCTCCCCACAACAAGAACTACCGACTGCCTCCCCACAACAAGAACTACTGACTGCCTCCACACAACAAGAACTACTCACTGCCTCCACACAACAAGAACTACTGACTGCCTCCACACAACAAGAACTACTGACTGCCTCCACACAACAAGAACTACTCACTGCCTCCACACAACAAGAACTACTCACTGCCTCCACACAACAAGAACTACTCACTGCATCCACACAACAAGAACTACTCACTGCCTCCACACAACAAGAACGACTGACTGCCTCCACACAACAAGAACTACTGACTGCCTCCACACAACAAGAACTACTGACTGCCTCCACACAACAAGAACTTCTCACTGCCTCCACACAACAAGAACTACCCACTGCCTCCACACAACAAGAACTACTGACTGCATCCACACAACAAGAACTACTGACTGCCTCCACACAACAAGAACTACCCACTGCCTCCACACAACAAGAACTACTGACTGCCTCCCCACAACAAGAACTACTCACTGCCTCCACACAACAAGAACTACTCACTGCCTCCACACAACAAGAACTACCCACTGCCTCCACACAACAAGAACTACCCACTGCCTCCACACAACAAGAACTACTCACTGCCTCCACACAACAAGAACTACCCACTGCCTCCACACAACAAGAACTACCCACTGCCTCCACACAACAAGAACTACTCACTGCCTCCCCACAACAAGAACTACTGACTGCCTCCCCACAACAAGAACTACCGACTGCCTCCCCACAACAAGAACTACTGACTGCCTCCACACAACAAGAACTACTGACTGCCTCCACACAACAAGAACTACTCACTGCCTCCCCACAACAAGAACTACTGACTGCCTCCACACAACAAGAACTACCCACTGCCTCCACACAACAAGAACTACTCACTGCCTCCACACAACAAGAACTACCCACTGCCTCCACACAACAAGAACTACTGACTGCATCCACACAACAAGAACTACTGACTGCCTCCACACAACAAGAACTACCCACTGCCTCCACACAACAAGAACTACTGACTGCCTCCCCACAACAAGAACTACTCACTGCCTCCACACAACAAGAACTACCCACTGCCTCCACACAACAAGAACTACTCACTGCCTCCACACAACAAGAACTACCCACTGCCTCCACACAACAAGAACTACCCACTGCCTCCACACAACAAGAACTACTCACTGCCTCCACACAACAAGAACTACCCACTGCCTCCACACAACAAGAACTACCCACTGCCTCCACACAACAAGAACTACTGACTGCCTCCACACAACAAGAACTACCCACTGCCTCCACACAACAAGAACTACCCACTGCCTCCACACAACAAGAACGACTGACTGCTTCCCCACAACAAGAACTACCCACTGCATCCACACAACAAGAACTACTGACTGCCTCCACACAACAAGAACTACCGGCTGCCTCCCCACAACAAGAACTACTCACTGCCTCCACACAACAAGAACTACTGACTGCCTCCACACAACAAGAACTACCCACTGCCTCCACACAACAAGAACTACCCACTGCCTCCACACAACAAGAACTACCCACTGCCTCCACACAACAAGAACTACTCACTGCCTCCCCACAACAAGAACTACTGACTGCCTCCACACAACAAGAACTACTGACTGCCTCCACTCAACAAGAACTACTCACTGCTCCCCCACAACAAGAACTACTGACTGCCTCCACACAACAAGAACTACCCACTGCCTCCACACAACAAGAACTACCCACTGCCTCCCCACAACAAGAACTACCCTCTGCCTCCACACAACAAGAACTACTGACTGCCTCCACACAACAAGAACTACTCACTGCCTCCACACAACAAGAACTACCCACTGCCTCCACACAACAAAAACTACCCACTGCCTCCACACAACAAGAACTACTGACTGCCTCCACACAACAAGAACTACTGACTGCCTCCACACAACAAGAACTACCCACTGCCTCCACAAAACAAGATCTACCCACTGCCCCCACACAACAAGAACTACTGACTGCCTACCCACAACAAGACCTACCCACTGCATCCAGACAACAAGAACTACTGACTGCCTCCACACAACAAGAACTACCGACTGCCTCCACACAACAAGAACTACCCACTGCCTCCACACAACAAGAACTACCCACTGCCTCCACACAACAAGAACTACTCACTGCCTCCACACAACAAGAACTACCCACTGCCTCCACACAACAAGAACTACCCACTGCCTCCACACAACAAGAACTACCCACTGCCTCCACACAACAAGAACTACCCACTGCCTCCACACAACAAGAACTACCCACTGCCTCCACACAACAAGAACTACCCACTGCCTCCACACAACAAGAACTACTCACTGCCTCCCCACAACAAGAACTACCCACTGCCTCCACACAACAAGAACTACTCACTGCCTCCACACAACAAGAACTACTGACTGCCTCCCCACAACTAGAACTACTCACTGCCTCCACACAACAAGAACTACCCACTGCTTCCACACAACAAGAACTACTCACTGCCTCCACACAACAAGAACTACTGACTGCCTCCCCACAACAAGAACTACCCACTGCCTCCACACAACAAGAACTACTGACTGCCTTCCCACAACAAGAACTACTGACTGCCTCCACACATCAAGAACTACCCACTGCCTCCACACAACAAGCACTACTGACTGCCTCCCCACAACAAGAACTACCCACTGCCTCCACAAAACAAGATCTACCCACTGCCCCCACACAACAAGAACTACTGACTGCCTACCCACAACAAGACCTACCCACTGCATCCAGACAACAAGAACTACTGACTGCCTCCACACAACAAGAACTACCGACTGCCTCCACACAACAAGAACTACCCACTGCCTCCACACAACAAGAACTACCCACTGCCTCCACACAACAAGAACTACTCACTGCCTCCACACAACAAGAACTACCCACTGCCTCCACACAACAAGAACTACCCACTGCCTCCACACAACAAGAACTACCCACTGCCTCCACACAACAAGAACTACCCACTGCCTCCACACAACAAGAACTACCCACTGCCTCCACACAACAAGAACTACCCACTGCCTCCACACAACAAGAACTACTCACTGCCTCCCCACAACAAGAACTACCCACTGCCTCCACACAACAAGAACTACCCACTGCCTCCCCACAACAAGAACTACTGACTGCCTCCACACAACAAGAACTACTGACTGCCTCCACTCAACAAGAACTACTCACTGCTCCCCCACAACAAGAACTACTGACTGCCTCCACACAACAAGAACTACCCACTGCCTCCACACAACAAGAACTACCCACTGCCTCCCCACAACAAGAACTACCCTCTGCCTCCACACAACAAGAACTACTGACTGCCTCCACACAACAAGAACTACTCACTGCCTCCACACAACAAGAACTACCCACTGCCTCCACACAACAAGAACTACCCACTGCCTCCACACAACAAGAACTACTGACTGCCTCCACACAACAAGAACTACTGACTGCCTCCACACAACAAGAACTACCCACTGCCTCCACAAAACAAGATCTACCCACTGCCCCCACACAACAAGAACTACTGACTGCCTACCCACAACAAGACCTACCCACTGCATCCAGACAACAAGAACTACTGACTGCCTCCACACAACAAGAACTACCGACTGCCTCCACACAACAAGAACTACCCACTGCCTCCACACAACAAGAACTACCCACTGCCTCCACACAACAAGAACTACTCACTGCCTCCACACAACAAGAACTACCCACTGCCTCCACACAACAAGAACTACCCACTGCCTCCACACAACAAGAACTACCCACTGCCTCCACACAACAAGAACTACCCACTGCCTCCACACAACAAGAACTACCCACTGCCTCCACACAACAAGAACTACCCACTGCCTCCACACAACAAGAACTACTCACTGCCTCCCCACAACAAGAACTACCCACTGCCTCCACACAACAATAACTACTCACTGCCTCCACACAACAAGAACTACTGACTGCCTCCCCACAACAAGAACTACTCACTGCCTCCACACAACAAGAACTACCCACTGCTTCCACACAACAAGAACTACTCACTGCCTCCACACAACAAGAACTACTGACTGCCTCCCCACAACAAGAACTACCCACTGCCTCCACACAACAAGAACTACTGACTGCCTTCCCACAACAAGAACTACTGACTGCCTCCACACATCAAGAACTACCCACTGCCTCCACACAACAAGCACTACTGACTGCCTCCCCACAACAAGAACTACCCACTGCCTCCACAAAACAAGATCTACCCACTGCCCCCACACAACAAGAACTACTGACTGCCTACCCACAACAAGACCTACCCACTGCATCCAGACAACAAGAACTACTGACTGCCTCCACACAACAAGAACTACCGACTGCCTCCACACAACAAGAACTACCCACTGCCTCCACACAACAAGAACTACCCACTGCCTCCACACAACAAGAACTACTCACTGCCTCCACACAACAAGAACTACCCACTGCCTCCACACAACAAGAACTACCCACTGCCTCCACACAACAAGAACTACCCACTGCCTCCACACAACAAGAACTACCCACTGCCTCCACACAACAAGAACTACCCACTGCCTCCACACAACAAGAACTACCCACTGCCTCCACACAACAAGAACTACTCACTGCCTCCCCACAACAAGAACTACCCACTGCCTCCACACAACAAGAACTACTCACTGCCTCCACACAACAAGAACTACTGACTGCCTCCCCACAACAAGAACTACTCACTGCCTCCACACAACAAGAACTACCCACTGCTTCCACACAACAAGAACTACTCACTGCCTCCACACAACAAGAACTACTGACTGCCTCCCCACAACAAGAACTACCCACTGCCTCCACACAACAAGAACTACTGACTGCCTTCCCACAACAAGAACTACTGACTGCCTCCACACATCAAGAACTACCCACTGCCTCCACACAACAAGCACTACTGACTGCCTCCCCACAACAAGAACTACTGACTGCCTCCACACAACAAGAACTACCCACTGCCTCCACACAACAAGAACTACCCACTGCCTCCACACAACAAGAACTACCCACTGCCTCCAAACAACAAGAACTACCAACTGCCTCCCCACAACAAGAACTACTGACTGCCTCCACACAACAAGAACTACCCACTGCCTCCACACAACAAGAACTACCCACTGCCTCCACACAACAAGAACTACGCACTGCCTCCACACAACAAGAACTACCAACTGCCTCCACACAACAAGAACTACCCACTGCCTCCACACAACAAGAACTACTCACTGCCTCCACACAACAAGAACTACTCACTGCCTCCCCACAACAAGAACTACCCACTGCCTCCACACAACAAGAACTACCCACTGCCTCCACACAACAAGAACTACCCACTGCCTCCACACAACAAGAACTACCCACTGCCTCCACACAACAAGAACTACCCACTGCCTCCCCACAACAAGAACTACTCACTGCCTCCACACAACAAGAACTACCCACTGCCTCCACACAACAAGAACTACCCACTGCCTCCACACAACAAGAACTACCCACTGCCTCCACACAACAAGAACTACTCACTGCCTCCACACAACAAGAACTACTGACTGCCTCCCCACAACAAGAACTACTCACTGCCTCCACACAACAAGAACTACCCACTGCCTCCACACAACAAGAACTACCCACTGCCTCCACACAACAAGAACTACCCACTGCCTCCACACAACAAGAACTACCCACTGCCTCCACACAACAAGAACTACCCACTGCCTCCCCACAACAAGAACTACTCACTGCCTCCACACAACAAGAACTACCCACTGCCTCCACACAACAAGAACTACCCACTGCCTCCACACAACAAGAACTACCCACTGCCTCCACACAACAAGAACTACCCACTGCCTCCACACAACGAGAACTACCCACTGCCTCCACACAACAAGAACTACTCACTGCCTCCACACAACAAGAACTACCCACTGCCTCCACACAACAAGAACTACCCACTGCCTCCACACAACAAGAACTACCCACTGCCTCCACACAACAAGAACTACCCACTGCCTCCACACAACAAGAACTACCCACTGCCTCCACACAACAAGAACTACTCACTGCCTCCCCACAACAAGAACTACCCACTGCCTCCAGACAACAAGAACTACTCACTGCCTCCACACAACAAGAACTACTGACTGCCTCCCCACAACAAGAACTACTCACTGCCTCCACACAACAAGAACTACCCACTGCTTCCACACAACAAGAACTACTCACTGCCTCCACACAACAAGAACTACTGACTGCCTCCCCACAACAAGAACTACCCACTGCCTCCACACAACAAGAACTACTGACTGCCTCCCCACAACAAGAACTACTGACTGCCTCCACACATCAAGAACTACCCACTGCCTCCACACAACAAGCACTACTGACTGCCTCCCCACAACAAGAACTACTGACTGCCTCCACACAACAAGAACTACCCACTGCCTCCACACAACAAGAACTACCCACTGCCTCCACACAACAAGAACTACCCACTGCCTCCAAACAACAAGAACTACCAACTGCCTCCACACAACAAGAACTACCCACTGCCTCCACACAACAAGAACTACTCACTGCCTCCACACAACAAGAACTACTCACTGCCTCCCCACACCAAGAACTACCCATTGCCTCCACACAACAAGAACTACCCACTGCCTCCACACAACAAGAACTACCCACTGCCTCCCCACAACAAGAACTACCCACTGCCTCCACACAACAAGAACTACCCACTGCCTCCCCACAACAAGAACTACTCACTGCCTCCACACAACAAGAACTACCCACTGCCTCCACACAACAAGAACTACCCACTGCCTCCACACAACAAGAACTACTCACTGCCTCCACACAACAAGAACTACCCACTGCCTCCACACAACAAGAACTACCCACTGCCTCCACACAACAAGAACTACCCACTGCCTCCACACAACAAGAACTACCCACTGCCTCTACACAACAAGAACTACCCACTGCCTCCACACAACAAGAACTACACACTGCCTCCACACAACAAGAACTACCCACTGCCTCCACACAACAAGAACTACTGACTGCCTCCACACAACAAGAACTACTCACTGCCTCCACACAACAAGAACTACCGACTGCCTCCCCACAACAAGAACTACCCACTGCCTCCACACAACAAGAACTACTGACTACCTCCACACAACAAGAACTACCCACTGCCTCCACACAACAAGAACTACTCACTGCCTCCACACAACAAGAACTACCCACTGCCTCCACACAACAAGCACTACTGACTGCCTCCCCACAACAAGAACTACTGACAGCCTCCACACAACAAGAACTACCCACTGCCTCCACACAACAAGAACTACCCACTGCCTCCACACAACAAGAACTACCCACTGCCTCCACACAACAAGAACTACCCACTGCCTCCACACAACAAGAACTACCCACTGCCTCCACACAACAAGAACTAATCACTGCTTCCACACAACAAGAACTACTCACTGCCTCCCCACAACAAGAACTACCCACTGCCTCTACACAACAAGAACTACCCACTGCCTCCACACAACAAGAACTACCCACTGCCTCCACACAACAAGAACTACTGACTGCCTCCACACAACAAGAACTACCCACTGCCTCCACATAATAAGAACTACTGACTGCCTCCCCACAACAAGAACTACCCACTGCCTCCACACAACAAGAACTACCCACTGCCACCACACAACAAGAACTACCCACAGCCTCCACACAACAAGAACTACCCACTGCCTCCCCACAACAAGAACTACTCACTGCCTCCACACAACAAGAACTACCCACTGCCTCCACACAACAAGAACTACCCACTGCCTCCACACAACAAGAACTACCCACTGCCTCCACACAACAAGAACTACCCACTGCCTCCACACAATGAGAACTACCCACTGCCTCCACACAACAAGAACTACTCACTGCCTCCACACAACAATAACTACCCACTGCCTCCACACAACAAGAACTACCCACTGCCTCCACACAACAAGAACTACCCACTGCCTCCACACAACAAGAACTACCCACTGCCTCCACACAACAAGAACTACTGACTGCCTCCACACAACAATAACTACTCACTGCCTCCACACAACAAGAACTACCGACTGCCTCCCCACAACAAGAACTACCCACTGCCTCCACACAACAAGAACTACTGACTGCCTCCACACAACAAGAACTACCCACTGCCTCCACACAACAAGAACTACTCACTGCCTCCACACAACAAGAACTACCCACTGCCTCCACACAACAAGAACTACCCACTGCCTCCACACAACAAGAACTACCCACTGCCTCCCCACAACCAGAACTACTGACTGCCTCCACACAACAAGATCTACCCACTGCCTCCCCACAACCAGAACTACTGACTGCCTCCACACAACAAGAACTACTCACTGCCTCCACACAACAAGAACTACCCACTGCCTCCCCACAACAAGAACTACTCACTGCCTCCACACAACAAGAACTATGCACCGCCTCCACACAACAAGAACTACCCACTGCCTCCACACAACAAGAACTACTCACTGCCTCCACACAACAAGAACTACCCACTTCCTCCACACAACAAGAACTACCCACTGCCTCCACACAACAAGAACTACCCACTGCCTCCACACAACAAGAACTACTGGCTGCCTCCACACAACAAGAACTACTGACTGCCTCCCCACAACAAGAACTACTGACTGCCTCCACACAACAAGAACTACTCACTGCCTCCACACAACAAGAACTACTCACTGCCTCCACACAACAAGAACTACTCACTGCCTCCCCACAACAAGAACTACTCACTGCCTCCACACAACAATAACTACTGACTGCCTCCACACAACAAAAACTACCCACTGCCTCCACACAACAAGAACTACTGACTGCCTCCACACAACAAGAACTACCCACTGCCTCCACACAACAAGAACTATTGACTGCCTCCACACAACAAGAACTACTGACTGCCTCCACACAACAAGAACTACCCACTGCCTCCACACAACAAGAACTACCGACTGCCTCCACACAACAAGAACTACTGACTGCCTCCCCACAACAAGAACTATGACTGCCTCCACACAACAAGAACTACCCACTGCCTCCACACAACAACAACTACCGACTGCCTCCACACAACAAGAACTACTGACTGCCTCCCCAAAATAAGAACTACCCACTGCCTCCACACAACAAGAACTACTCACTGCCTCCCCACAACAAGAACTACCCACTGCCTCCACACAACAAGAACTACTCACTGCCTCCACACAACAAGAACTACTGACTGCCTCCACACAACAAGAACTACCCACTGCCTCCACACAACAAGAACTACTGACTGCCTCCACACAACAAGAACTACTCACTGCCTCCACACAACAAGAACTACTGACTGCCTCCACACAACAAGAACTATTGACTGCCTCCACACAACAAGAACTACTGACTGCCTCCACACAACAATAACTACCCACTGCCTCCACACAACAAGAACTACCGACTGCCTCCACACAACAAGAACTACTGACTGCCTCCCCACAACAAGAACTATGACTGCCTCCACACAACAAGAACTACCCACTGCCTCCACACAACAACAACTACCCACTGCCTCCACACAACAAGAACTACTGACTGCCTCCCCACAACAAGAACTACCCACTGCCTCCACACAACAAGAACTACTCACTGCCTCCCCACAACAAGAACTACCCACTGCCTCCACACAACAAGAACTACTCACTGCCTCCACACAACAATAACTACCCACTGCCTCCCCACAACAAGAACTACTCACTGCCTCCACACAACAAGAACTACCCACTGCCTCCACAGAACAAGAACTACCCACTGCCTCCACACAACAACAACTACCCACTGCCTCCACACAACAAGAACTACTGACTGCCTCCACACAACAAGAACTACTGACTGCCTCCACACAACAAGAACTACCCACTGCCTCCACACAACAAGAACTACTGACTGCCTCCACACAACAAGAACTACTCACTGCCTCCACACAACAAGAACTACTGACTGCCTCCACACAACAAGAACTATTGACTGCCTCCACACAACAAGAACTACTGACTGCCTCCACACAACAAGAACTACCCACTGCCTCCACACAACAAGAACTACCGACTGCCTCCACACAACAAGAACTACTGACTGCCTCCCCACAACAAGAACTATGACTGCCTCCACACAACAAGAACTACCCACTGCCTCCACACAACAACAACTACCCACTGCCTCCACACAACAAGAACTACTGACTGCCTCCCCACAACAAGAACTACCCACTGCCTCCACACAACAAGAACTACTCACTGCCTCCCCACAACAAGAACTACCCACTGCCTCCACACAACAAGAACTACTCACTGCCTCCACACAACAAGAACTACTGACTGCCTCCACACAACAAGAACTACCCACTGCCTCCACACAACAAGAACTACTGACTGCCTCCACACAACAAGAACTACCCACTGCCTCCACACAACAAGAACTACTGACTGCCTCCACACAACAAGAACTACCGACTGCCTCCACACAACAAGAACTACTCACTGCCTCCACACAACAAGAACTACTGACTGCCTCCACACAACAAGAACTACCCACTGCCTCCACACAACAATAACTACTGACTGCCTCCACACAACAAGAACTACTCACTGCCTCCACACAACAAGAACTACTGACTGCCTCCACACAACAAGAACTATTGACTGCCTCCACACAACAAGAACTACTGACTGCCTCCACACAACAAGAACTACCCACTGCCTCCACACAACAAGAACTACTGACTGCCTCCACACAACAAGAACTACTGACTGCCTCCACACAACAAGAACTACCCACTGCCTCCACACAACAAGAACTACTGACTGCCTCCACACAACAAGAACTACTCACTGCCTCCACACAACAAGAACTACTGACTGCCTCCACACAACAAGAACTATTGACTGCCTCCACACAACAAGAACTACTGACTGCCTCCACACAACAAGAACTACCCACTGCCTCCACACAACAAGAACTACCGACTGCCTCCACACAACAAGAACTACTGACTGCCTCCCCACAACAAGAACTATGACTGCCTCCACACAACAAGAACTACCCACTGCCTCCACACAACAAGAACTACCCACTGCCTCCACACAACAAGAACTACTGACTGCCTCCCCACAACAAGAACTACCCACTGCCTCCACACAACAAGAACTACTCACTGCCTCCCCACAACAAGAACTACCCACTGCCTCCACACAACAAGAACTACTCACTGCCTCCACACAACAAGAACTACTGACTGCCTCCACACAACAAGAACTACCCACTGCCTCCACACAACAAGAACTACTGACTGCCTCCACACAACAAGAACTACCCACTGCCTCCACACAACAAGAACTACTGACTGCCTCCACACAACAAGAACTACCGACTGCCTCCACACAACAAGAACTACTCACTGCCTCCACACAACAAGAACTACTGACTGCCTCCACACAACAAGAACTACCCACTGCCTCCACACAACAAGAACTACTGACTGCCTCCACACAACAAGAACTACTCACTGCCTCCACACAACAAGAACTACTGACTGCCTCCACACAACAAGAACTATTGACTGCCTCCACACAACAAGAACTACTGACTGCCTCCACACAACAAGAACTACCCACTGCCTCCACACAACAAGAACTACTGACTGCCTCCACACAACAAGAACTACTGACTGCCTCCACACAACAAGAACTACTCACTGCCTCCACACAACAACAACTACCCACTGCCTCCACACAACAAGAACTACTGACTGCCTCCCCACAACAAGAACTACCCACTGCCTCCACACAACAAGAACTACTCACTGCCTCCCCACAACAAGAACTACCCACTGCCTCCACACAACAAGAACTACTCACTGCCTCCACACAACAATAACTACCCACTGCCTCCCCACAACAAGAACTACTCACTGCCTCCACACAACAAGAACTACCCACTGCTTCCACAGAACAAGAACTACCCACTGCCTCCACACAACAAGAACTACCCACTGCCTCCACACAACAAGAACTACCCACTGCCTCCACACAACAAGAACTACTCACTGCCTCCACACAACAAGAACTACTGACTGCCTCCACACAACAAGAACTACCCACTGCCTCCACACAACAAGAACTACTGACTGCCTCCACACAACAAGAACTACTCACTGCCTCCACACAACAAGAACTACTGACTGCCTCCACACAACAAGAACTATTGACTGCCTCCACACAACAAGAACTACTGACTGCCTCCACACAACAAGAACTACCCACTGCCTCCACACAACAAGAACTACTGACTGCCTCCACACAACAAGAACTACTGACTGCCTCCACACAACAAGAACTACTCACTGCCTCCACACAACAACAACAACTACCCACTGCCTCCACACAACAAGAACTACTGACTGCCTCCCCACAACAAGAACTACCCACTGCCTCCACACAACAAGAACTACTCACTGCCTCCCCACAACAAGAACTACCCACTGCCTCCACACAACAAGAACTACTCACTGCCTCCACACAACAATAACTACCCACTGCCTCCCCACAACAAGAACTACTCACTGCCTCCACACAACAAGAACTACCCACTGCTTCCACAGAACAAGAACTACCCACTGCCTCCACACAACAAGAACTACCCACTGCCTCCACACAACAAGAACTACTGACTGCCTCCCCACAGGCTTTAATTCTATCTATATATTGTATTAAAAGAAATGCACACCCGAGCCACTAGAGGTCGACAAAGAATCGTCCACATGTGGGCCCTTGGATGTTAAGAGGTCAATGTTTTTTAATATTTTTTTGTAGCCAAGAGTAAAGACCATAACCCTATCAAAAACAGTAGTCAAAGTGTATATTTTAATTTTTACCGATGTTTTATATGTTTTATCGGAAATACTAATTTATCGGAAAATGCTAATTATCGTAAAAAACGCAAGAAATTACTAAATCCAGATTCATGTTTATGTTTATTTAGGATCCCCATTAGCTTTTGCACTAGGCAAAAGCTATTCTTCCTGGGGTCCGGCACGCACAAATGTACAACAGTATTCAATACATTACATTACATCAATACATACATTACATCATCATCAACATCAACATCAATACATTACATCAATATCAACATCAGTCACATCATCAATTACAGTACATCACTATCAACATCAGTTAGAATGATATTGTACAAGATATCCACCAGCAAAAAGCATTCAAATAAAATAACTAAAATAACTAAAATCAAACAAATAGTGCTTCCTGAGCAGCACTCACCGCCATCAACTTAAACACAACCAACGTGAAAATAACTAAAATAACTCAAATCAAACAAATAGTGCTTCCTGAGCAGCACTCACCGCCATCAACTTAAACACAACCAACAGCCAACTGGTTTTCACCTCTTTGCCATAATGGCTCAGTGCATGCTCATCAGCAGATGGCACTTTATCTTCCTCTTAAAGGTAGCCTTGGATTCTATTTCAGCTAAGTAGCTTGGCAATGAGTTCCATTCCATTATAGCTCTGTAAGTCACAGAAGAGTTTAGTAGATTTGTTCTCGGTTTTGATGCTGTACTGTACATTGTCGAATCGTCAGCATACATGATTACCCTAGATTTATTTAATACATATATTTGTGAATATTGAGTATAGCAAAGGCCCAAGCGAACTTCCCTGTGGGACCCCACACTGCAACACCTTACTTTCAGAAAAGCTCCCATTGAAAAATACTTTCTGGCTTCTCCTAGTCAGGTAGGTCTCCATCCAACACATAGCAACAGAGCCAAAGCCATAGCATTTGAGTTTGTTCAGCAGCAGACTATGATCGATCACATCGAAAGCTGCGCTAAAGTCTAACATCACAGCGCCAACAAGCCTCCTATCATCCATGCTCTTAAACCATTCATCGGTCATTTGGGCAAGTGCTGTGCTTGTAGAGTGACCATCTCTATGCATGTTGGTCATTCGTTATCAGACTATTACTTAAAAAGTAGTTTTGAATTTGGGTGTATACAATTTTTTCTATTATTTTACTTAACACTGGGAGGAGACTTATGGGTCGACTATTGGAACCAGCGAAGGTTTTTCTTTTGTCCTTAGGTAAACACCGGTTCCTGACAGGGAGCGAGCGAGCGAACTAGAGACAAAATCGCGCGCGACACTGTCCTGATATGAGGCGGCGCGTGTCCGAGTGTGTCTGTGTGTGTGTGTGTTACCTGGAAGCACACGTGGGGGGGGGCTGCGATTCTTGACCAATAAAAAGTGTTTAGGGGCGGGACTCGGCCGCGTAATCGCTCAACTAGAGACACAGCGAGCGAATATCTGAGGGGTGGACGACATCGCTGCTCAGTTCGCTGTCGCTCGCGGCAGGTCAGGATAGTCTGATTGAAACGAATACATTTTAATCATTTTCGCAATCACGCTCGCTCGCGTCGCTCCCTGTCAGGAAGGGGTGTTAAAGGGATAACCTTGGCTTCCTTCCAGATCTCAGGGCACACACCTTGCTCTAGACATTTATTGAAGATGTGACTTAATGGCTTAGATATGTATTTGGCAGTCATTTTGAGCAGTTTACCATCCAAGTTGTCAATACCAGGAAATTTATCATCAGACAGGTGTAAAAGCATATTTTCAACATTTTCCTCTGTAACATGGTGGAACTCAAACATGCACTGCCTCTCCTTCATGATACAATCTTTAATGATGTTATGTGACACTGTGTCATCGACTGCACCCATGGCGTTTCTCAGCTTGTCTACTTTATTTGTAAAGTAATCATTAAAATGATTTGCAATATCTGCTGGCTTGGTAAGGAATTTACCCTCTGTTTCTATAAAGGAAGGATGCATGTTTGAGTTCCTCCCCATTATGTTATTTAACGTTCTCCATAATTTTTTTCCATCATTTTTAGAATCACTGATTTTCTGCATGTAGTATTCCTTCTTTCTACATTTATTCAATTTTGTTACCGCGTTTCTTAGTTTACAGTAATGTTGTTTGTCACATGGATTGGCTGTTCTATTTGCATTTTTTTTTGCATCATCTCGTTGGACCATCAGACTTCTCATCTCATTATTCAACCACGGTGCACAATTTGACCGTGCCGACCATTTTCTCATTGGAGCATGCTGATCGGCTATCCCCATGAAATACTTCATAAATTCTTTCAGTGCTTTTTCTGGGTTTTCTTCCTGGCAAACATCAAACCATTGCTTATTCTTTACATCCTTCACAAATGGTGCTGGATTAAACCCCTTATAAGACCTTCTATAATTTATCTTGGAGCCAGCTTTAGGTATTTTAGTCTTCCGTACAATGGCTACTAGGTTATGATCACTAAAACCAACTGTAAGTGACAACACTTTAGTGCAGAGCTCTGGCCTGTTAGTATATATATGATCAATGCAGGTTGTTGTAATGGCCCCATGTTTATTTGTGGCCATTCTAGTTGGTGATGTCATTACCTGAGTCATATTACACATTTTGGCAGCTAATGCAATCTTGTTCCACATGGGGCATTTCTCATTGAAGGCATTGATATTCAGGTCTCCCATAAAATATATTTCACTATTACAATCAGCTGTGTTGTCTAACATTTCACATATACCATGTAGATAATTTGAATTGGCACTTTGGTGGCCTGTAACAGCATCCAATTAATATGGGTTTTAAATTTGGCAATTGTATTTGTAACCATAAGGCTTCTATTTCATTTTTCATTAAGTCGTATCGTACTTTAGCTGGAATATGATTCTGTACATAAATCAGAACTCTGCCACCATTCTTATCTCTATCCTTTCTGAACAGATTGTAACCATGCATTGCAACCTCTAAGTCACCAAAAGATGAGTCCAGGTGTGTTTCTGTGATAGCAAGTATGTGTATATTATTTGATTCTACCAAGTGGCATAATTCATGCATCTTGTTCCTCAGACTACACACATTCAAATGAGCAAGTAACATACCCTTTTTTGGCAGATTAACAGAGTGTGACACTGTTACCTTAGCAACCATAGTCGCGTGTGTGTATCGTTCAACCCTGCCATTGGAAAGAGGAGCATTTCCCCTATCCATAGATGTATGATTTGGCCATAATAAGGTCAAGGTCAAGTTCAAGGTCAAATATGAATTTATAATTAAAGTCGATTATCATTAATTACTGTATCTACAAATCCTTCTGTTTAATCATCTTCCCGCGGTTCATTTGCTTAGATTTTTTGTACACATGATCTCAATAAGGTGGTGAATGAGCTCAGTGAGCATTTTCTCGTGCCCCGCATAAATCTTTGATCATCATCATCAAAGTCATGAATCATAATTAATCATAATTAATTTATTCATTACAATTTACTCAGCCTAGTAACAGACACAATATTTCTGACACTGGAAATACATACCCCCAGGTCCCTAGATGTTCCTAGATACCAAGAACATGCAAATTAACCTTGCAGAAGTGGAGCAATCTTCCATTTACTTAGGCATGTATCTTTTAGGCGTAAACGGTCTACAGATTAACAAGAGAGCTCTTTTGCCATGGCAGCGGCTCGTTTGCCATGGCAGCGTTTGACATGGCAGTGTGGGGGCGGCCAGTCGGTGTCAGCCCTCATCATGTCCACCTCTCTTAGTCAGCCTCATCGGATCCCTCTTCCAGGAGTCCCTTAGAAATAAATAAAAGGGAGATGCTTTACACTTTAATGACTTTCCCACAGTGGCCCACAAACACAACAGCTCCCCTTAAGTCGCTGAGCCTTTGGCCGAGGCTGGATGAGAGAGTCCCGCAGCGCTGAACTGAGCGAGGGGAATACAGAGTCTACTGTCTGTCCACTTGCCTGGACCAGCCAACAGGGGGGAATAATCAGGCCTTTATGTGGCAAGGGGCCTGCAGGGGACAGCCTCGGTATTGTCTCCCCACCAAACCCCCCCCCCCCACTCTGGCCTGATTGTTCCTCTGCAGCCAACATGTGGTCACACCCCCTCACCCTGACCTAGGACATGTGCATGTGCACCCCCCCTCCCCTGCTCTATACCCCAACCCCCCTCTCCAAAACAACATACAGATAATAATTTTTGTCCCGAAAGCAAGATTTAGAGCAGTTGATATTATTCTCAGTCACGATGTAAAAAGAGTAAAGACCCATTTTCAAAACCACATGGACACTCCCCTACCAAGAAGGTGAGTCACGCTTTCTGGTTGTCAACCACTGCCATGGTAAAAGTCATGTAGTGCCATTGGAACCACTTTTGTATTTAAGTACGGTAATACCATGGTATTTTGTAATTTAAAGCACGATACCGGTGGTAATTCCATCATGGTATTTTCGAAAAGGGCCACCACCATTATACTGTTTTTAGGTGATCGCCTCCTAGATTGTCAATGTCACTAACCTAGCCATCAGTCAGTCAGTCAGTCAGTCAGTCAGTCACTGACTCACTCCTCGTGGCAGAACAATTTGTGTAAGACTAGTTCAATTCATGCTAGAAAACTACAGAGATGGATTCAGTTTTTAAAGTAAGTAACCGACTGCCCAAGACCAGATTCTCTTAGACCCAAAAAATAACCCCCTGAGACAAGCAACAGTTGTGATTGGAGGATCAAGGAATGAGGGCGGGCTTGAGATAGGTCAATTTCCTAAGTCGCTCTACTGAAAATTAGTGTTTCAGAATTCTAAGATAAAATTCTGAGAAAACATTCAAAACAAAACTTAGACCTGAAAGGGGAGGCATATGGAGGAGTATCAGGAGTATAGGAGTCAAGAGAGCTGTACATCCACAAGGCCAGTTCGAGGCAGGAGCATCAATTGACCTCAAACCCTGTACTCTTTTATTCATCCGCCAATCACAACTGTTGCTTCCCTCCCTCAGACAAGAGGGAAGCAACAGTTGTGATTGGAGGATCAAGAAAAGAGGACAGGGTTTGAGATAGGTCGATTCCCTCATTTCCTCATCACTCATTCAATTATCTCAATCTTCACACTAGCCTTAAAGTATCATGGTATTTGCAAAATAATTGTTATACATTTTGAAGTACCTTTTTCGTCACTATGATGATGATATTACCATTGGTATCATGGTTTACGTAATTTGGATTATATCATGGTTTTAAGTACAAAAGTCAATACATAACTTTTACCATGGCAGTACCATTATTCATCCAATGGCCGGTATCATGGTAAAACGATAGGTTATGTATATAACCTAGTTATATGAGTATTGGCTGAGCGTCCCGCTCTAGCCTATTGAGATACCCCTTATCTCCTAGTACCTACTGTACACCACCACGAAACAACTTATGCACCCACACCTGACCGGGTCCCGCCTCTATGGAGGCGTAGCCTATAAGACCATGGTCATGGTCACCAAACACCCTTTCTCGCCAAATCCCGTTCCAGTAAAAGATCCCTCAAAAGGGAACTCAGGGCCGCTTAGAGCGGGACGCTCAGCCAATACTCATATAACTAGGTTATATACATAACCTATCGTTATATTTCGTATGGCTATCGCGTCCCGCTCTAGCCTATTGAGATATGGGTTAGAGCGGACGCGAGACCCGACAGATGTACCCCCTGAGGACCCGTAAGCCCACATCAAGGGGTGCGGGGAGCCCTGTCACCCCATCCTTCCTAACGAAGGGGGGGCGCAGTCAACTCCACCTGAATGCGAACAAGGGGGAACTAGAACCCCTTGAACACACCGCACAGGCGGAACCACGTGTGACTTAACACACTGTGGCCCATACCCAGGGCCGCCTCAGGGGGTGTGCGAGCAGTGCGGTCGCACAGGGCCTCGCGGGAAGGGGGGCCTCGCAATTTTTTTTTTTTTTAAATATTAAAAAAAAACATTTTTTATTTAATTTATTATTATTTTTTTTTTGCGAGGCCCCCCTTCCCGCGAGGCCCTTTTTCATCACAGACCTAAAATCTAGTTTTGCTTATATGCTTATATATTTCACATTAGACACGTTTGTAGAATGTGTCTGACTTGTTCCTGGCTCTGCGGCTCTGCAGATACACTATTGGCTCTGCAGATATACTATTGGAGGCAGCTTTGAGGCTCTGCAGCAGAATTGGTTTCAATGAGGGGAGGGGTTACAGGTAAGGTAGAGTCTGACTATTTCGCGCGTGCAGCATTGGAGGTTATGCCAGCCAAGATGAAGAGGACATTGTTCGGCAGATGGACTGAAGATGAAAGTTGTTGCATGTTAGACAGTTCAGTCAGGCTAGCCATCCCAGCTAAAGACAGGGACAGCTAGTTAGCTTTAGCTACGTTATAATATTGAGTGCTAACGTGTGGTTCAGTCGGGATATAGCCATGATGATGTCGGCTAGTAGCTAGCTTAGCTAAAGGCTACACGAGGTACAGGGATTATCTAATTCAGCGCTATTCAGAGGAGCGAGGCGAGTGGATGTCTTTTCAAAAGAAGGAGAAGAGAACTTGTGAGCAGATAAATCTGTTAGGCAGCAATACGCCGAAAGGTGTCCAGTCTGCCGGAAAGTACTCGAAGAAGAAGAAGAAATTACACCGTGGGCCAAGAAAGTCTCCTTCCAACTTTACCATTGGCGCCGCTGCCGCCGCATTGATACTGCGTTATGGTGAGTCAACCTATGATTATATACCCGCCGTGGACCTATCTATCTTTCTCTCTCTCTGGAGCCAAACTGGTCGACTAGCTAATACTACTAGTAGCTAACGGTGTGTGCCTGGTGAGAGCACCTGGCTGTATGTAGACAGTAGCCGCATAGCTTGTTAGCTGTTAGCTAACGCAGAAGCAAGCTATGCGGCTACTACATACAGCCAGGTGCCTGATTGAGCTAACTGTTAGCCAGTTAGCTGTTTAGCGTCAGCTGGGAACGTTCGTTTGATGCTATCAGTTAGCCTTGAGAATAGCAGGCCCTGGCACTCTGACTACGACATCATCTTTGACAGAAGATGTAGTCGGGCCTGCACCATGACAAGGCTCTGGCCATAGCTTTGTCCCGACAGCGAGAGGCCTTTCGTCAACGTGGAGACCTGTGTTGCGGCCTTTCGCCCTGCGTTCCTCGTGCAGGTAAGATTAATGAAAATGTCATGACATTACCCCACTCTTCCTTCCTTCCCCTTCCGAATGTTTTGTTAATAACGATGTTTTTTTCGAGGCAAAACATATGCTACTTCACAACATTTGGAGATACGACATGTGCTGTGTGTGAATGGTCGTTTGTGTAGCTTGGGTAGCGTTGGGCCGTTGGCCAAAGCTGTGTGTGGCCTGGTCACAGTACCTGGCTAGCCTATTTAGCTGATGTCGGCCATTGGCTCCTTGCTGCTTTGGTTTCTCTGGTATAGACCCTCTTCTTGTTGGATTTAAGTGTTGATCTTTGTCCTTTTGAATCTGTCATACATGCTCTAGTCTCTCTCTAACACACACACACATGACAAACACACATGTTCTCTCTCTCTCTCTCTCTCTCTTTCTAACACACACAGTCTGCCTATGGCGGCCTTTCTCGATGGCTAGGCTGTGCTCAAGGATCTTCAGTCACAGTGCTCAGGTATTCTGCCACTGTGTACTCTCTGTTTAGGGCCAAATAGCATTTCAATTTCTTTCCAATGTGTCTCTCTCTCTCTCTCTCTCTCTCTCTCTCTCTCTCTCTCTCTCTCTCTCTCTCTCTCTCTCTCTCTCTTGGATTTAAGTGTTGATCTTTGTCCTTTTGAATCTGTCATACATGCTCTAGTCTCTCTCTAACACACACACACATGACAAACACACATGTTCTCTCTCTCTCTCTCTCTCTTTCTAACACACACAGTCTGCCTATGGCGGCCTTTCTCGATGGCTAGGCTGTGCTCAAGGATCTTCAGTCACAGTGCTCAGGTATTCTGCCACTGTGTACTCTCTGTTTAGGGCCAAATAGCATTTCAATTTCTTTCCAATGTGTCTCTCTCTCTCTCTCTCTGTACACTGTATATTGACTGTAGAACGGGAGCTCTCTCTCGCTCTCTCTTTTGCTATATGTTGACTGTATCATGCCCCGCCTCGGGCAGCGCTATTATTTAAGAATATGTTGACTGTATAAAAAAAAAAATATATATATATATATATATATATATATATATATATATATATATATATATATATATTTTTTTTTACCTTTGGGGGGGGGGGGGGGGGGGCTCGCGTTAAATCTCGCACAGGGCCTCACATTTCTCCCAGGCGGCCCTGCCCATACCCACACACCCCTGCTACCCTACCAAAGGACGGGAAGCAGGAAAGGCCACAGACCCCAGAACCGCCTGGGAGACAGAACCCCCGGTCATGTCCATGAGGTAAAACCTTACAAAGGGGCCCGGGGAGGACCATGAAGCTGCAGCACAGATGTCCTCCACCGAGGCCCCACCCAGGAGAGCGGCAGAGGCAGCCACCCCACGAGTGGAGTGTGCCCTGATGCCCCCAGGGGGATCCTGCCCAGCCAATGTGTAGCAGAGGGCAATGCCCTCGCACAACCAATGGGACAGGCGCTGTTTCGACAGTGCCTTACCGGCACGAGACCCACCGTAACAGACAAAAAGCTGATCGGTAACCCTGAGGTCCTGAGTACGGCTGAGGTAAAGTCCCAAAGCACGGACTGGACATGACAGGTGAAGGCCTGCATCCAACTCACTGGCGTGAGGAGGAGGACGAAACGCCTGAACCACAATATCCCGGGAGCGGAAGGAACTCCGGATATTTTTAGGCATGAAAGCAGGATTAGGTCGCAGAGTGGCACCGCAATCGGCCCGAAAGGACAGGCACTCTGGACGTACCGAGAGAGCACAGAGCTCACCCACGCGTTTAGCGGAAGTGACAGCCAGTAGGAACGTGGTCTTGAAAGACAGCCGTTCCAACGGCGCCTGCTCGAGCGGCTCAAACGGGGCCAAGGACAACCGACCGAGGACCAATTGAAGATCCCAAGTCGGAGCCAAGGAGCGTTGCACCGGCTTAACGCGTCGAGCGCCAAGCAGGAAACGCTTCACAAGAGGGTGGCTGAACAAAACAGTCCCCTCAATTCCCTTATGATAAGAGGATATAGCTGCCGCATATACCCTCACCGTCGAAGCCGACAGTCTATCAAGAAGAGACTGGAGATAACTCAGGACAGCATCCAGGGGGCAGGAGACTGGGTCCCAGCCCCCCGTCTTACACCACTCTTGGAATGCACGCCATCTGCCCGCGTAAACCGCGAAAGTGGAGGGAGCATGCGCACACCGGATGGTATCAACCACCGAAGGGTCCATCCTCTCCAGACTCACCCTCCCACCAGCCACACCAACAGCCGTTGGCCCAACAACGGAAACTGGAACAGTGACCCGTCGTGCTGTGAGAGGGCCGTCGCCGACCAAGGAATGACCTAAGGAGGAGCGACCAGAAGCTGGATCAAGACCGGGAACCATACTGACTTGCCCCGGTCCGGTGCAACCAGGATCACCGTCCTGCGCTCCCTCCGTATCCGCTCCAACAGCTGACCCAACAGCTGTACAGGAGGAAAGGCGTACAGAAGACCGGGCGGCCATGGAAAGGTCGAGAAGGCATCCACCCCCAAGGGGGGATGATCTGCTCGACTGAGCGAGAACCACAAGGGGCACTTGTGAGAGCGTCGGCACGCAAACAGATCTACCGAGGCCTCCCCGAACCGATCCCAGATCTGCCTGACTATGTCGGGGCAGAGTTCCCACTCGTCGTGATGAGGACCGCCCCGAGACATCATATCCGCCCCCATATTCTCTGTACCAGGAATGTGGAGCGCCCTCAGACTGCGCAGCCTGCGGGATGCCCATAGCCAAAGTTCGACCGCCTCCCGGAGCAGGCGGATGGAACGAGTCCCACCCTGCCTATTGATATACGCCGTCATACTGTCTGTCCTGACCAAAACGTGTTCGCCTACCACCAGGTGGTCGAACCGTTTGAGGACCAGGAGGACCGCCTTCAACTCCAACACATTGATATGCAGGGTAGCTGGGCCAGCATGACCCGTCCAGCTGCCCCCCACTGCATGGGTCCGACACATCCCTCCCCAACCCGTGAGAGAGGCGTCGGTGAAGACCGTGACGTGTGAGCTCCTGCTGCCTATGGGGACCCCAATGGTGAGGATACCCAGCCTCCTCCAGTGGGCGAGATCTCCCCATATCGACAAAGGAACCGTCAACCGTTTCCTTTTGTCCCTCACCGGATCTATTCTCAAAGAGAGAAACCACCTCTGTATCCTCCTCATAAAGAGGAGGCCAAGAGGAACCACCGTGTGAGCAGATGCCATAATGCCTAGCAGACGCATCACTTGCAGCGCCGTAACCGTCCCTCCCAGACGGAAACCCAGAGCGCGTGACGGAGAACCACCCGACGCTGCTCCGAGAGGGTTGCAATCATGGGCCTTGACCTCAACGTCAAGCCCAAGTACTCCACCTGTTGACTGGGAAGAGGGGTACTCTTCTTCCAATTCACAGCAAAACCCAGGTTGGTGAGGAATTCCACCACCAGCCTGGTATGAGACCTGGCAACCTCCTCCGAACGACTGAGGAGTAGAATGTCGTCGAGATAGAATAGAACTCGTAACCCCCGACGACGCAAGGGCTCCAGTGCAGTCGCCACGCACTTGGTGAATGTGCGGGGAGCCAGAGAATAACCGAACGGCATCCTCTGGTACTCGTACGCTACGCCCTGAAACAGGAACCGTAGGAACTTCCTGTGAGGAGGGTAAATGGGGATGTGAAAATACGCATCCTTCAGGTCTATGGAGGTGAACCAGTCTCCCCTCCTGACAGCAAGCAGAAGGAGTTTGACGGTCAACATTCTGAACGGTCTCGCTGCAATCAACCGATTGAACGCGGACAGATCCAGTATAGGTCTGACCCCCCCTGTTTTCTTGGGTATCAGAAAATAACGGGAGTAGACGCCTGACATTGCGTCCTCTCTTGGAACCACAACGACGGCCTGCTTCGCCAACAGAGATTGGATCTCGTCGGCCAGGGCTGTCACTGCGTCTGACCCTGACAATAGGGTCGGCACCAAACCTGAGAACGGAGGATGGGATTGTGCGAAATGCAAAACAAGCCCCCCCTCCAATGTTCTCTCCATCCACCGATCCAGACGGCATTCCTGTCGCCATATGTGAAAATAATCCCACAGCGCACCCGCCGTCAACTGACGCTGGGCCGCAAGGAACAGTAGATAGTGGGCCCGGTCCCTCCCGCTGTGCAACGCACCCAAGGGGGGACCCCGACAGAAAGGGCCGGTTTGATACGGGAGAAGCTGTCATCAAACTTGTTGACACACACCCCCCCCCCCTGAACACCCCTCTAGCGCATGCTGAGGAGTTGTTCCGCAGCTAGACACGCAAGGCATGAGGACCCCATGGGCTCCTACACGCCGAAGCCCTGCAGTGATATTGCTACCACCCACATCACTGTCGCCTCTCCTTTGCAGACCACTGCCGCTGTGACGGGAGTGGGAGGCATCAGCGCGATACCCCGCCTGGCGAAGGCGAAGCCGGGGTAACCCCTGCTGTGCATTCAACAGAAGAGGCAACAAGTCCCCCAGCTGACTACTGTAGCTAGTGGCAGCTGTAACACCAGGTTCCTCCAACCCACAACATGTGGTGTAGGAACCACGCGACGGAACATTCTCACGGACAGACCCAGGCTCAGCCATCAACTGGGTGTCAGCCCCTGTTCCCATGAGAAGTGAAGAATGGGGCCGCATACGCTTCAATGAAGGTTCGCGGCCCGCAGCCAAAGGAGAACGATCAGAGCCCCGCTTCCGTGAGTAACAGAGAGAGGATTGAACGGGGAGCGGGCTGCTCGCGGCAAAATGACGACGGCTTGTTTTCCCAAACTCGAATTCACCCAAAATGGCCGATCCCTCGGCCGCCAAGGCTGTCGGCCTTGCGGTACCCTGTTGACTCTCCACCCAGGGCACCACTGGCGGGGGAAACATGGCCGCCTGTCGAGGATCTCGCCACAGTCGTTGACGAGACCGTGCTCCCACCTCTGGCTGCACAGCGTGAGGCGGTGTAGGACCCAGATCAACAACCGCCTGCGCCTCCACAGAATGCCCAAAAAGACTATCTGTGGAAAAAGGAGTCGTGAGGAGAGAAAACCTATCCTCTTCCCCAAGAGGAGATTGCTCCAACCGAACATGCCTAACAACCAAAGTTGATAGCATCCTAATCCTCCCCGCAGTTATAGCTTGCGACTGAGTCAAGATCTCCATAACAAACATGAACTATGTTTACAATGTCGGTTGGACCCAAAGTCCTACTACCCGACGCCAATATGGATAGGAAACTAGCCAGCTGAGCCATAACATTGGCCGCCGCTAAATACCATCCTGTAGCAGTATACCACTCATCCGTCCATACTGCCACCCTCCGAGCCGATTCGCTATCAAGCATCGGCCGGGCGGGACGTCGTTCATCCCCGCCGGGGCACAGGAAAAAAGCTACCTGGCTGCTTAGCCACGGTACCCCCGGCCTGCACCCTGTTGTTAGCCCATTCACCTGTAAAAAAGGTAAATAGGACTCAGCGAAACCCCCCACATTCACCACCGACTGACCTTCATCAATGAAGCTGGTAAGAGGAGGGAAAAGCGGTATCCCGCGGCGGGGATGATTAGAACAACGACCCATTTCAGCATCAACATTAGCATTAGCAGAAGTAGCAGTAGCAGCATTAACGTTAGCAGCGTGCTCCAGGATTGCCAGGAAACCGTCCACTGCAGTGGAACGATCACCAAGCCGCCCCGGCCCTGGCGCCGAAACATACTCCACAGCATTACCAATACTGACATTGACGCCTAATGACACAGGCCTTACCTTTGTACAAGCCGACTTGCTAGTCAAACCTTGTACGCTGCCCCCCGGTCTGCCGTCGTCAGCCGAGGAAACATCAGCACAGGCCCCATGTGTCGCTGAAACATGCTCCGAAGATGCCAGGGAAAAGCAAACCTCTGGTAAGCTTTCAACATTACAAATCTTCTCTAATCTTTTCATACTACTAGTTACATACGGTGCACGCAGCCGATATGATGGAACGAAAATAGAGGAAGGGTGTTTGGTGACCATGACCATGGTCTTATAGGCTACGCCTCCATAGAGGCGGGACCCGGTCAGGTGTGGGTGCATAAGTTGTTTCGTGGTGGTGTACAGTAGGTACTAGGAGATAAGGGGTATCTCAATAGGCTAGAGCGTGACGCGATAGCCTTTATGAAATATAACTGAATTACCATCAAACTACCATGATACTTTTTCATAAGGGTTATAAAAAAACCTTTGCTAGTTGTCATCATAAAACCAACAACATAAAAACAAAACAAGTTTTACCCACCCTGCACTTTGTTGATCTAACCTTTTGTTTGTGTCCCTGTCCTTACTACCGGTACATACTGTATGTCAGTTGTAACCGGTAAAACTGCCCTGATTTTGACATCAGAACCTTGCCTTGCCCTGTTGAGTCAGCATTCAAATTACATTCCCTATTGCATCATCATCATGGCTGAGGCAACGACATACTGCTCGCATACGAAGCATGCTAATTTTACTGATTACTTTGAATCATTTAAGCTTTGAATAAGTCTGTCAGTGGGATGTCATATCTCATAGAGGCCGGCTAACAAGGTCCTGTTAAAGTGGATTACAGCTCATGGTGTATGTAGTAAAACATAATCCTCCACTGTGCTGATATAACTGTAAATCCTTTCTGAGGCAACAATACACAAAACCCAACTGGCGTATGTATGTATGTGTGTGTGTGTGTGTGTGTGTGTGTGTGTGTGTGTGTGTGTGTGTGTGTGTGTGTGTGTGTGTGTGTGTGTGTGTGTGTTTATGTACGTCTGCCTCATGTTTATGGGCATTCCAGCCAGCCTGAGGTCTGCAAACGGTATGTTACTGTAAAGGGGAATGCTGCACATTTTAAGAATTCACACATGTTATTGCTGTGCCCCAGGGCAGTTCAGTCAATATTCTGTGAACATGTGATGCACCGCTCTCTACTATATCTACAGTAGATATCATTGTGATGGCAGGAGCTGGAGCTACTCCATGCAGCGTTATAGGCCTTTAGCATGAGCTCTCACACCCAAATGAAGTTTTGCGATTGTGGTTGTGACCTGTCAAAGGTCCCATATTTTGCTTTATTTTTCACTATTTGGGCAATTTTACACAATTCCTGTGAGTCTATGGAACACATCTATAAGGTTTTTTTCAATTAAATTCATTGTTATGTATTTTTAATCAAGTACTTTTGGTGCACCACGTTCTGCCCTTCCAGACTCCAAGCTGTTTTTGGCTGGGCTCCGCCCATACTCACAATGTGCTTTGATTGACAGTCACCCACCTGCACTAGCAGATACGAGAGAGAGAGCTCCCCCCCCCGAATCCCTCCCACCCATTCTAACCAGCCAAGCTGCTGTCTTCTCTCTGTGTGTATGACTCGGTTGGCTAGCTAGCGGCTAACGTTACGTTAACGTTACGAGGGTGCATTGCAAAGCTTATTTTAAAGCATTGAAGTTTTCACTGCATAATAGAAACAGTGTGGGGTGAAAGCTGGGATTTATAAGCACTCTGGAGCTATGCTGTCGAACACTTTTGAGGAAGTGCTGAACAGCTGAAGGTCTCTGCTGTCTGCTGCCGAAACTGCTTCCGCATTATTTCCACTCGCTCCGTTTTCAACGTATCACAGTTGATTGATCAGCGCCTGGTGCAGTTGATTGGTGGCAGATCAGCACCTATTCACGCCAGCGAGTGAGTCAATTCAGAATGGCTTGGTTCAGTGGGGGCGGTTCTTGTCTGAGCTGAACTGAAGAAACGGGACTGAGTAGAGATTTCACATCTAGTCAGTGTTGGTACAACCCCACATTCCTAGAAAACAATGCAAACCACTGGAAAAGGCCATTTATAAGATAGACATTAAATGATAAAAATATAAAACGAATGTGGGTGCGAGAACAAAAAGCAGTGCCCCGTTCATCGTCTATCAATGGTGCAGCCCCAGGTAGTGAGTATCTCCATGATTTATAGCTTTAGACGAGAGTGGTGCAGGTTCACAAAGATTGACGGAACTCTCCTGGGGGCACAGGAAGAACATAAATTCTCGGAATTGGTGGCATTCCCTTTTAAGTAGTTATGCATGCTGGTCTTCCGATAGAAATCATGGCGACATACAGTTATTACAAATGCTGACAGTACATACTATTGACTATTGTCAGTCTTCTGGATTCTAAGCTGTTGTTTTCTTTTTCTTTTTCTTTTGTATTGTATAATATGTATAATTATTGACAATATGGATATTCTCCATTATATAATTTAAGTATTAATTAATTTAAAAAAATCTAACCGTACTGTCATGCACTTGTCCTAATAAACTAAACTACACTGTAGCACTCAACACTTTGATGAACATTGTTGCTCAGCTGATAGAGTTGTACCCTTCCTGATGACTTGTCGTACAGAACTTGTAAGTCGCTTTGGATAAAAGCGTCAGCTAAATGACTAAATGTAAATGTAATGTAATGTTAATTAATGTTCCCACTTGGAAGTGGTGGATAGGGGTAGGGCATGATACGCTTAGGCTTCTTCCTACTCCTTTTCGAACAGTGATATGTATAATTTACGATGTTTGTCTTTTTTATTCTTTGTTTTTTAAATCATGTTCGAAATAAAGATCCATAGCAGCACAGGGGAGGGGGTGTACAGACAGGGTCATATAAATGGGCAAGTTAATTCCCCCTCCGTGTGTACGCCTAGCGCCATAAGAATTTTTCTGGACGGCTGCCAACAGTATGCGCGTTGTAGGAGGGGATCCTAAGACTGTCTCCCGATCCCGCCCGTCCATGCCCTCCCTCCCTCCCTCCCTACCCGCCACCTGGCGCGATGACACTTTGTTTTCAACTACTCAGTTGTTGTTGCAGCCTGACTATCGCATATGGCATCTCAGGCATTCTGTAGATGACATGTGTCAACAAAAGTACATGTCTGTGTGAATTTATGCTGTGCCGTTGTTACTGTAAAAATGTAATGATTGTGATGTTATTATTAATGAGACGATGAGCTGTATGTGTGTGTCGCTGGAATTTCCCCAAGGGGATTAATAAAGGAATATCTTATCTTATCTTAGTTACAGTTACTAGTTACTTCTTCCAAAAAGTAACTAAATTACTTACTCAGTTACAAATTATAAAAGTAACTAGTTACTTCAGAAAGTAACTATTGCGTTACTTTCAAGATGTTTTTTTTTACA
Organism: Notolepis coatsorum; assembly: GCF_963971535.1. NCBI lineage: Eukaryota > Metazoa > Chordata > Actinopteri > Aulopiformes > Paralepididae > Notolepis > Notolepis coatsorum. Next base: position 61,208,258 of record NC_140177.1, on the reverse strand, counting down.
TAAACAACATACACAAATCTAAACTATTTTAATGTTGCTGTGGGACAAAGTGAGACTAGCCTCCAATCAAATGCCATGTATGTAGATATTATAATTACTATGTTTATATAGTGGATCATACAAATACAAACACAATAGATGTTTTGGAACTTTTGATATGTATTGCCCCTCAACAGGCCACAACTGGGCAACATTAAATTATGCATGTTAAGCACTATACCAAAAATAAATAACAAATATATACTGATTGATTGAACATTTTAATTAACAGATTGCAGAATGGGTACAATACAGTACGGCTCAATACACACAATTGTTAAGGGGATGCAGACCAGAGAAAGACTTTCATCTTGTTTACATCAGGGTCCCCCATTTTCAATTCATTTATGACATACACAACATACAGATATAAGAATCTAATCGAATCATCTAAACCAGTGATTCCCAACCTGGGGTCCGCGGACCCCCTGGGGGTCCGCCAGGGGGCGCAGGGGGTCCGCCAGACCACAGATGATTTGAGGTATTTTTTTTTCTTATTTTTTTTCTTATAATTTTTTTCTTTCAGAGAAATATTTAATTAGCATATTTTTATCATCAGAAGCATGAATAGTCTCTCCACTACAATAAAAAATAAAGATAAATAAATAAACATCTAGACATGATTTTTGAACGTTAACAGTAGGCTACCGGGTAGCCGCTAAAACGCGAATCAGTTGACTATCACTTTCTGTAGCTAGCCTAGCACGCTAGTTAACTTTCTCGGCTCGTCTGCAGTCAGCCGCCAGAGGCGAAAATGTGTGACAAACGAAAAGGAGATGACGGCAGCTCATCTGCAAAAAAAGTTAGGACCTACAGCAATCACGAAAATTACATCACCATGGGCTTCACTGAGGGACCAGACAAACGACCTGAGAGTGTGATTTGTGGAGAAAAGTTGGCAAACTCGAGCCTGAAGCCCAGCAAGCTGAAGAGACATCAGGCGTCTAAGCACCCAGAAACCGTTGGGAAGGATCCGGACTTTTTTCGGAGGAAAGAACAGTCTCTCAAGGCAAACAAGCCTGTTGATGTTAGAGTAGCGTGGAGCAGGGGTGGCAGTGATTTACAGAATGCTACCGAAGCCTCCTTTGAGTGTTCGCTTTTAATTGCAAAAGCAAAGAAACCGCACAATATTGGCGAGCAGCTCATCAAACCAGCCTGCATCAAAATGGTTTAGAAACTGTGCGGCCCACAGGTGGCGGATAAACAAAAATCAGTACCACTCTCGAACAATGTAGTGAAAGACCGAATTGATAAGATGTCAAGTGATTGCGAGCAGCAGCTGTCAGAAAAGCTTAGAAAGGGTCCATTTGCCATACAACTTGATGAAACTACAACTGTCGCAGACGAGGCTGTGCTCATCGTTTATGTGCAATATATCGAAAATGAGGATCTGAAGCAGGACATTCTCATGTCAGTCAACCTTACTACCACCACTCGAGGTGAGGATATTTTTACTGCAGTGGATTCTTACTTCATTCAACATAAATGCAAACCGCCCTAAGATTTATTACGGGTGACAAATATGATACTCACCATTGTCTTTTGTATGAGAGGGTAGGCTGGCCATCTCTCTCGTTGCGACGTAGTTATCATGGGTATCTTTTTATCTACAAAGCAATTATTGGCAAACTTCCACCTTATATTACATCTTTGTTGGTCTGGAGTGCTGTCACCTACCAAACTCGTTAGAATGATTGGCTTGTGCTCAGGGTGCCTCGAGTTCGGTCTGAGCTTGGAAAGTCTGCCTTCTCCTACGATGCTCCATACACATGGAATACCCTGCAAAAGACTCTAAAGCTCGGAACATTCCCGTCATTCATGGAGTTTAAAGGCATTGCACTTGACCTATGTACTGAATCATGTAATTGTTTTTAATCCATCATTGTAGTAATTGTAATTCATTGTAATTATTAACTGTTATGATATTTGTGTCCTTTGTTAACTCGTCATCACTGTAAATGAGGGAAACCTCAGTGCTTTCACGAGTATAAATAAAGGTTTGAAATGAAATGAAATGAAGTTCACCATTAGGGCCTGATTTGAGAGGATGAATACAGGATTTGAATATTGGCCAAAGTTTTTAAATACATATGGTGCAAGATTAGATTTGTTGATTGAAGGCACAAGTCAAAGAAGCATAGTGGGTCTAATTATGATGCATATGCCTGTGTATAAGCAGTTTGTTATTAAAATGACAAAAGAAAGTATTAAAATGACAAAAAAAACGTATTTTATGGTATTTTATTAGGAGGGGGGTCCAGGAATTTCATCAGAGATGTTTGGGGGTCCCTGGGGGAAAAAAGGTTGGGAACCCCTGATCTAAACTAATCTAATCATGACATTTAAGACATGCATGACATACAGATATATATATCTCTGCGCACCAGACTGTGCTATTAAACCAGGAAGTGCAGCACTGTTGATAAGGCTGTCAGCAGTAGAGCCACTACTACTTGCCCTGCACTGCAACACAACAAGAGTGAACAAAAAACGCTCATGGACCTGCGGTCTCACGCTGACTGCTCGCTTATGTTGTTCCGTTGGATTCGTTTTGGATTATTTGGGCTCAAAACGTACACTACACGGACCCGCGGTCTCACGCTGACTGAGTCGCTCGTGTTGTGGCTGTGTCAGACTCTGGAGGCACCCGCCCACCTCTTTTACTCAACCTCAGCCAATCGTCAGCATGTTTGTGCTTGGCTCGCGCACTGCCCACTAAACAAGGAAGGACAGAAAATGCCTCTCAGCGCAGAGATCAGTCTGATGAAAGAAACAGGTTCATTCATAGTAACGCGCCGCATTTTTTTGGAGTAACGGTAACGGCGTTATTAAGATTTGAAGAGTAATCCGTTAGATTACTCGTTACTGAAAAAACTAACGTTGTTAGTAACGCCGTTACTTATAGCGCCGTTATTCCCATCACTGTAAATAATATATAAGAATACAAAGTATAGTAGGTAATAAAAAGTTAGAATTGGTAACAGCTCCACTCCCGTCAACGTTAATTACGTTCAAAAACATTATTTTAACAAATACCAATGAGATTAAACCACATCGTATGTATTAATAGGAACTTCTACTAACTATATCAAAAAATATAAAGACTCAACATGGATGGTAAGGATAAGAAAAAGGTTGGAAAGAAGCACGAAGCAGCAAATCCAACGGCGATTGAGACACGTTCAAAAAAAATAACAGGCGACGCGGCGGCAGATCCGTTGTTGACAATCCCCGATGAGAATATACCGGGACCATCGGCGACTGGCTCCGAGAGGGAGACAATAGAGGACAACATAACGGGAACGACAGGAAAAAGTACCGTTAAGGACAAAGCAGAGGATTTTGAGAAGATAATAGCCAACAAATCCATCGGTCCCATCACTGCACCTACAATATCAACTGACACAGGCAGTGCAATTACACAACCCGACTTCAACTATCTGACTATCCTGATGAAAGAACAGATGGTCGCTTTCAAATTACACGTTGCACACATCGATACTAAATTCGAACACATCGATGCTAAATTCGAAGAAGTTATGAAAGCGGTCGCTGTACAGTCCGTGCGAATCACGACAGTGGAGAATACGGTGACAGAAATTACACGGGTAGTCAAAGAGAACGAGAAGAACGTCAACGATGGATTGATAGAGTTAACGAAGGAGATAAAAAAGGTGGAAGAAGCATGTCGGATAAAAATACAAGAAGTCAAAGATGAAGCGATGGAGAGGCTGCTCGAGACCCAACGTTACTACAGGCGAAATAATATCCGCATTGTGGGACTTGATGAATCAGTCAATTGCACAGACGACAAGTTTCCAACAGTGTTAGCAGAGATTTTGGGTAACAACATTCTAACCACAGAGCCGATAGTGGACCAATGTTACAGAATCGGTACTCGAGAACAAAGAGGCAACGGTCCAAGAGTCATCATTGTTACTCTGCGCAAGACGGCAATAAGAGATGACATCATCAGAGTTGCACGCAACCAAAGGGGGAAACTGAAATATGGTGAAAATTCAATATTTATCTACGAAGATCTATGCAAAGAGGCCATCGCTCAGCGTTTCCCCTACAAGGAGGTGATGCAGAAATTGTTCAAGTGTGGCCTCAGACCAAGGCTATTATCGATCGTGGGAAAAGACGGCCGGAGGGAAGGATTACGCACGCCTAAAGACGCAGAGGAATACTTGAATCTACATGGAGCAGGTCCCCCAGGGCAGAACGCAACACTGTCTCGCACCAGATAAGCCTACTCATCTCTCTCTTTCTCTTTGTATTTCAGTATTAGAATGACTTTACCACGACTCAACAAAAGTAGCAGATGATATGCATGCCGGCAACACCAAGGCACAATGTTTATAATATGGTTCGTAATGCATTATATTTACAGACTTCTGGTCTCCGTGGAGACAAGAATATATCATTGACACTGTGAACAATCTGGAATATTCTGGGCTCATCGCTCGACTGCTCTGGGACACTATAGGCGAGTCAATCTATGAACAAAAAGCACTTAACCCAAAAGAAATTTATACAAAAGGTTTTTCGATGGATTCCGATAGTATTGGGCGTGCTAAATAACATACTAAAAGGTGACCAAAATCGCCCCCCCCCGAAAGCCGCCATTTCCAAGATGGCGTCCCAGATGGCGGTGGAGATATTAAAATGGCTATATCTCAAATTGAGAATATGGTGCAAAGGATTTCTCAACTGATTCTGGTACCTCTGGGCATGTTCACTAACATACTAAAAATCTAGGAAAATACACCTTCCAGAAAGGCTTAATCTTCAAGATGGCGTCCAAAATGGCGGCAGACCAAGCTTAAAATGGCTATATATCTCAATAGAAAAAAATATATATGATTTTTCACTTGATTCTGGTACCTCTAGACATGCTTGTGAACATACTAAAAATCTAGGAAAATACACCTACCGGAAAGGCATCATTTTCAAGATGGCTATACAAATACAAATAGCTTACTAAAAAAGGTGTTTGCACTCTCCAGCTCTCAAGCTAGCATAGTTGAAGCCTTCTTTTTGACCATTATAGTTGTTATAGTTAGAGGTGTTTGCACTCTCCAGCTCCCAAACTACCATCGTTGAAGCCTTCTTTTTCTGAATCAGTTTCTTTCTTTCTTTTCTGACCTAGTCCTGTGTTTGGGCATGCCTGGGCGTGTCTGACCTGGCAGTATTATTTAAGCCCCAGTTTCATTCTTCTTTGACAGAGGTGTTTGCACTCTCAGCTCTCAAGCTAGCATAGTTGAAGCCTTCTTTTTGACCATTATAGTTGTTATAGTTAGAGGTGTTTGCACTCTCCAGCTCCCAAACTACCATAGTTGAAGCCTTCTTTTTCTGAATCAGTTTCTTTCTTTCTTTTCTGACCTAGTCCTGTGTTTGGGCATGCCTGGGCGTGTCTGACCTGGCAGTGTTATTTAAGCCCCAGTTTCATCCTAGTCTTTGCCAGAGGTGTTTGCACTCTCCAGCTCTCAAGCTAGCATAGTTGAATCCTTCTTTTAGACCAGGGCTATTCAACTAAATTGTTCAGGGGGCCACATTGTCAGAAACCCAAGGGGCCAGGGGCCGGACTGCCACGGCGCCTCCCCGTGCTATGAATATATGTACACTTGACACAACACGCAACCACATTTTCACAACTTTTATTTAACTACATTGCAAAAGTAGTATACTTTTCAAAAAAAGTGCTTCATTTATGTGCAACAACTGCAACATCTCCTCTTCAACATTTCAATATAAAAATAAAATAAAAAACAAACAAGTGCATGATGTGCATCTGAACATTCTAACATCAACACTTGAACAAAAAAACACATTTATAGTGCAGCTGAGCTTATGAAAAAGTGCTTCGTGTCTGTGCAACAACAGCAAATCACAGCATCTTATTAGCACTTATTGTCCACTCTTAACTCTCAAACATCAGGGGGGTGGGGGGCAGACAGGCCTAGCCTACATACACACATCTAATGAGAGCGATTGCACTTCTTTGACTGGGCAATGGCAGAGAAAGAGGGTTCATAGGAAGTGAGGGCTACCCGCAAACAGTGATGCAAATGCTCATTTGTCAAGGAGGCACGGTTGCTTGTTTTAATGGCATTCATGTGAGAGAAACTGGATTCACAGGTGTATGTTGAGCCAAACATTGTTAGCACAGATATTGCCAGCGTTTTTATTTTGGGGAATGTCTTGACATGAATACACTTTATCCAAAATGTTGTGGTGGATTCATTCTCAAGTGCCTGCTTCAGAGCAGATGATGCTTGCATGTCAATTATTTCAAGTTGCAGGAGACCTTCATCAATGTGAAGTGATGCAAGGAACTCTTGTCCTTTTGTGGAAATAGCAGCTACATTGGCAAATGGGTTGCTCACAAAATGCATCAATTCTCTGGACATGTCAAATTCATCAAATCGACTTGCAAAGTTTTCCCTCAATTTATCAATGAAATCTGTCATTAATTGGGTGACTTTTGGCTCAATTGTGCGTGTTAACGTTGACATGAGAAAAAAAAAGAAAAAAAAATTATTATCATGTAATCTTTGGCGGGCCGGTCAGAATCATCCCGCGGGCCGGATCTGGCCCGCGGGCCGCCAGTTGAATAGCCCTGTTTTAGACCATTGTCTGATTTCTAAAGTGATGAGTGAATTCAGTGCCCAGATCTGTCCCATTTGTAAATTGGAAGATGGAAGTGATTTTGTTGAGATTCGTCAGAAAGGTGCTGATGGGATCAATAAAGCTAGTGTTAAAAGAGGTGACACTGTTCATGTGACTGCTGGCATGAAAGTACATTCAGAATGCCGCAAAATGTACATACATAGCCGAGATATTGATTTACATTTACAGAGGAAACAGAGCGGTGAATCAAGTACCACTAATAAAAGGACTAGTACTAGGCAGTCTGAAGCTCTATTCAATAGCCAAACTGATTGCCTTTTCTGCGGCACAAATGTTCATGAAGGACGTGCCGACTACAGTTACGTGAAAACAGACAACTTTGCAAAGTCTATATTGCAAAGCTGTGATAAACGAAATGATGAGTGGTCATTCAAAGTCAAAGGTAGAATTGAATACTATAATAGTGATCTACATGCTGCAGACTGTGTGTATCATAATGCTTGTAGCACACATTTCCGGTGTGACCGTGATGTTCCCATGGAATTTCAGCCTGATTGTAATCCAAAGCGGAGAAAGTCTGGAAGGCCAAAGAATGAGGACCAAGAACAAGCCTTCTCAAAAATGTGTGCTTACTTTGAAACGAATGATGATGGATAGCTGACCGTTTCTGCACTTAGGTGTAAAATGCAAGAGTATTTGTCTAAGGCCGATTCCATCCCATATAGTAATCAATACCTAAAAACATTGCTGATGCAACGATATGCAAATAGCATATTTATTGCAGAAGGAGATGGCTTGGATTGTATTGTTACAATAAGAGAGAAAACATCAGACATACTCAGATCCTACTATAACAACACAAAACAAAACAGTGATGAAGAGTCTGAGAAGAGACACTTACTTGAAACAGCTGCAAAACTCATAAAAAGTGACATAATGACTAATGTTCCACCTGTTAATGAGTACCCGACTACAGAGACACTAAAACTACAGAATGCCCTTGATTATATTCCACAATCACTCCACATTGTGTTAAAAGCTTTGTTTGTCGGTAAAGAGACAGAGCAGAAAATTGCTAGTATTGGCCACGCAATCATACAGGCAGTCCGACCACGAGCTGTCCTTGCCCCTTTGCAAATTGGCCTAGCAGTGCAAATGCACCACTTAAACCGGTCTCGGTTCATTGTAGATATGCTGAATAAGATGGGATTCTGCTCTTCCTATTCTGAACTGCAGAGGTTTGAAATGAATGCTGCAAATTGTACTGCACCAAACATGCTTGGTAAGGATATTGATGTGTTGAACACGACCGTCTTATTTGCTGCAGACAATGTAGATCATAATATTCTAACAATTGATGGGAAAGGGACATTTCATGGGATGGGCATGATAGCTGCCTTGACACCAGGACAGAAGACAGACCAAAGGATTCCGAGGTTCAGAATTAATGAACTGAATCTTGTGCAGAGGTCAAAAGTTGTGATAATAGATTATCACTTTGCCAAACACTTTTGCAGAGACACCACATTTAAAGAACTTCCAAGACTCGCAGAATGTAACAAGATGGTTGATCTGCTTTGGGAGTTATCGTTCAATTTCAAACAGCCTGCACCTGGTTGGCAGGGGATGATGCACATTATTCATAAAGGAGATGAACATCCAGGGCAGTCTTCAGTGAGATACTTACCAATGATAGACATGTACTCCGGAGACAAAACATGCATTCTGTCAACACTGGAGTTCATTTGTGGTCTGACATCCAAACACCACCTTGCCCCAGTAGTTACATTTGACCAACCCCTATATTGGAAAGCAGCAGAGATAATCCTAGATTCACCACAGTGCAGTCACCTCAAGTCCTTTGTCGTGCTCCTAGGAGGATTTCACACATTTATGAATTTGCTAGGAGCAATTGGTACACTGATGGACGGTACAGGACTTAAGGACATTCTAGGGGTAGTCTATGGGGAGAACTCAGTAGCCCATATGATGACAGGCAAATCAGTTCAGAGAGCATTCCGTGGCCATCTTCTGGTTGACAAATGTCTTAACCGCATGATAATATCAGAAATGGTAGATGATAGTCATGAATTTGCAGCAATGGTTGAACAGTCTGAAGCAATGTATACCTCAATAGTTAAGGGTGAAATGCCATTGGAAACAGTGTTCACATCAGAGACCCTCATTACAATAAATGAAGAGCTGGGAAAAAGGAAGATGGAACTGTGTGCTAGATCCAAAACTAGTCAGTTGTGGCTAAATTACCAACACATGTTAGAAGTTGCTAGGTCACTGATAACAGCAGATCGCACAGGTTCCTGGCTTTTGCACCTACGCGCTGTTTATGAATGCATGCCGATATTCGCTGCGGCTGGGCATTACAATTACTTGAAATTGGCACACTTTTATGTCCAAGAGATGAGTCAGCTTCACATCAACCACCCAGATGTCTTCAGACAATTTGAAAAGGGTTTTCATGTTATCCGTCGCAGCAGCCAATCATGGGCAGGCCTCAGCTCAGATCTTGTAATCGAAACAACATTGATGAGGTCATTGAAGACTACAGGAGGGATGACACATGGAAGTGGAATGACCGACAATCAGAGATCCCTTTGGACAATGTCAAAGGGCATAACATCAGAGTATAACACCGCAATGCAGGAGTTCTCAAACCAGACATACACAACATCAGAACAGCACAAGGATTCAACAGAGGCAAGGATGAAAAGGGATGCTGCTGACCTGGAGAAGATCACTTCAAAACTTGCTATATGTTCACCTTTCTCTCCAGACTCTTCTTTAAGGAATGTTGTTACAGGTGTTGTCGCTGAGGATGGAGTGAACGTGCATGATTATGACTCTGTTGGACGCAACATCATGCACAAAATGATCGGACAGCCGGCATTCACATTTTCATTTAGTAGAAAGGATAAAGCCATAACCCTTGGACAAAATTCGTCTATCAAGGTTGCTCCTGATCAAATCATTGATTCTGCACTTCTTTTTCAACGTTTCCTTATTGTCTCCCAAACTGGAGAGCTGTCATTGGAGGAGGTTATGCGTTACGAACTCAGTCCTTTCCCTCCTGCCCTCTTTGAAGCCGGAAACGTCTTCCGCAAAGCTGATAAACCACAACTAGCGCACGCAATCTGTGATCATGCAAGTGATGCAATCCTAGATTCTGTACCAAAAACGGAGCATTATGTTCTTGATGGTGGTTCACTCCTTCACCGAATACAATGGAAGCACGGACAAAGCTATGGTAAAATTGCACAGTCATATGCAGACTTCACCATCCAACATTATGGCTCAGCTACAACCATTGTGTTGATGGCTATGAGGATGGGCCATCCATTAAAGACAACACAAAGAAAGAAGAACTCAAAGAAGAGGAAACAATATTCATCCCATTGTCAACTTCACTGCTGAGACAGAGTTCTCAGGTAAGAAGGAGAAGTTCCTGTCAAGAGATCTGAATAAACAGAAACTGATCCACATGATAAGTGATGAACTGAAAGAACGGGATTGCACTGTGGTCAATTCACTTGGAGATGCTGATGTAGACATAGTAAGGGCCGCAGTGGGATCATCTCTTCTTCACACCACGACGCTGATTGGAGAAGATACTGATCTCCTCGTCTTACTTCTTTACTATGCACAGAGAGATAGCAAGGGCCTTTATTTCAGATCAGACAAGTCGAAAGCTGATGGTAGTTTTAAAGTGTACGCCATAAACCATTTGAAAGAAGTACTCGGACAGGATGTGTGTTCTCAGTTGCTGTTCATCCATGCTGTGACTGGCTGTGACGCAACTTCCCGGATCTTCGGAGTTGGCAAAAATACAGCATTCCAAAAACTTGTAAAAGGGGATCCTGTCCTTCAGGCTTGTGCCAATGCATTCACTGTACCAAACCAGACAACAGATGTGATCGATGACCTTGGGTGCCAAGCAATGGCTGTCTTTTTTGGTGGAAAGTGCACAGATTCGCTTGCAAAAATGAGATATAACATTTTCAGCAAGAAGGTTGTCTCAGCTTCATCAACGGTAACGCCTGAACGTCTACCACCAACTGAATCTGCTACCAAATTCCACTGTCGTAGAGCATACTACCAGGTCATGGTCTGGATGGGAACAGATGATGGTATAGATGCTCTAGACTGGGGCTGGAACCTGCAGGACAATAGATTTGTCCCACTCATGTCAACAATGAATGCTGCTCCAGACAGTCTCTTGAAGGTCATTCATTGTAACTGTACCACTGCCTGCAAGACACTTCGCTGCTCATGCAGAAAATATGGACTACCTTGTACTACTGTCTGTGGACCATGTCAACTTCATGAATGTGACAATCCACATAACAAGTTTCTCCCAGAGGATCCTGAAGATGATGATGAGTAGGCCTAAAGACCACAATAAGTGGGTCATTTATTTTGTGTTCAACACCAAAGCCAGCTTTCTCGGTTGAATATAATAACCAATTTTAATTTTAGCCAAAATAAGCTACAGGCAGCCATTTTGATGATGCAAATGATGCATTCCTAGCAGATATATTTAGCTAGATATTTTGCTCGTTATTGGCATTCTAGAGATGCCAGAATCAGTTTATAAATCCTTTAGAAATGTTTTCCCATTTGAGATACAGGCATTCTAAGCTCCCAGTCGTCATTTTGAACACCATTTTGAAAATTAAGCCTCTTCGGAAGGTGTATTTCCCTAAAACTTTAGTATGTTCCTAAGTATGTCTAGGGGTACTTGGGGTACCAGAATCAAATGACAAAATCATTTATATAATTTTTATATTGACATATATATAGCCATTTTAAGCTTGGCCAGCCGCAATTTTGGACGCCATCTTGAAAATGAAGCCTTTCTGGAAGGTGTATTTTCCTAGATTTTTAGTATGTTAGTGAGCATGCCCAGAGGTACGAGAATCAGTTGAGAAATCCTTTGCACCATTTTCTTAATTTGAAATATAGCCATTTTAATCGCCCCGGCGCCATCTGGGACGCCATCTTGGAAATGACGGCTTTCGGAGGGGTCGATTTTGGTCGACTTTTAGTATGTTATTTAGCACGCCCAATACTACCAGAATCCATTGAAAAACCTTTTGTATCAATTTTTTTGGTGTTAAACCATATATTGACTCGCCTACTAAGGAATATCCCGAAAATACTAGTAGTCATGAACCCTGGGTAGGAAGATCATTCTGGAACATAACAGCAGTCTGTTTGTATATACTAGGGTATTCTACAACCTTCTAGAATATAATGCACCATTACAACGAAGGCCTGCACATCCGGTGTGTATAAGCATATGATCAATTGACTGAAGTTTAATCAGGCCTTGATAAGGCTTTAAAAAAAAATCAGCCACACCTAAATGTATGAGCACAACAAGGTTATTCTAATAATTTAAATAATCACTCCACTGATTTAGAGATTGGCACAATGTAGCTCTAAAAGTCTCTGTTTTTCTCTTTTATCTATGTATTCAATTTTATTCTAGTGGTTTCTCCACGTTGAGTTTTATTTTAGCTCTCACTCCCTTTTTTTATCTTACATTGTTCTTTTCTATTTTTCTTCATTTTAAGGTGTTAGTGTTTGTCTACAATCTTTTCCTTTTTCTGATGTTTCCTACATAAGTTAGTAGAAGGTTCAAATGAATATATCAATGAAGGTATTCTTTTTTTCATTTTTCATAATATTTTACTACATTAAGGGAAGGCGCAAGACCAAAAGCGACATTCTATTGAATTAGAATGAAAATGTTAGATCCTATGGCAATTAGCATAGGAAGAGTAGGATTACAAAGCTCAGTTTGGGCAATCCGGTGGCCTAAGGGAGGGAGTCATACGCGGAGGATGTGTCTATGGAACACAGGCCTGTACGACTCTCTGGGAGAGGGGGAAAAAGGGGATTTTTATTTGTATATATATATGTTTTTAAGCTCGGCTCTCAACGGGACCTCAATAATTGGATGTACATCTATTGTAGCTTCGCACTCCAAAAGCATTACCAAAAACTACACTACAACATGTATAGATTATGGCTAGTTTGAATATAATGATATGGAACACTGGTGGGATAAATAAACAACACAAACGCAAAAGCGTGCTCACACTGATGAAAAAAGAACATGTGGACGTGGCTCTACTAAGCGAAACGCACATTTTAGAAGAAGACATAGATACGTTAGCGGACAACACATATCATAATATTAGTCACTCTTCTTTTGGTACGAGAACTCGAGGTGTAGCCATAGTCGTTAGACGTAAGTTAAATATTGAATTAAAGGGAGTATGGTCGGATGCAGATGGTCGTATAACTATAGCTATGATTGTACACAATAACAGGAAAATAGCGTTGGCAGCGGTATATGCCCCAAATTTGTACGAAGAGGGTTTCTTCTCTACACTAACCAATGCAATGTTAGACCGTCCCGATTACTCATTTATAATAGGTGCAGATTTTAATGCCATTTGGAATCCAAGGATGGACAAATCTTACCTCGCCTTTTCCAGCGAACAAAAGAATTCATCTAAAGCATTAAAGGATTGGTCAAAGATTACAGGTGTAAATGACTTATGGCGATCACTTAATCCCACGACCCGAAAGTACTCTTGTCGATCTGCGAGACATAACACATTATCCAGAATAGATTATGTCTTTGCATCCCCGAGACTATTTGATAAATATGAAGTGGAAATGATACCCAATGCACTATCAGATCACTGTTATTTACTCCTAAAAGGAACATTTGGCATACTATCTTCCCGAGCCCCAAGATGGCGATTTAAATCGATGCTGCTTAATAACAAGGAATTCATTACACAACTCAAAGAAGCTCTTATAGTATTCCTACGGGAGAATGCAAACTCGGTGCAAGACCCCAGAATAATATGGATGTCAGTAAAGGGAATGATCAAGGATTTCACTGATAGCTTTTCCTCCAAAATGCGCAAGAATCAATGCACAAAACTGTCTGAACTGGAAACGCTTTACTCAACGTTATTTAATTCTCTAAAATACAACAACTCTAGAACATCAAGTTAACGTACTAAAAATAGAGATCAATGCCATATACAGACAACAATCAGAAATACAAATACGCAGCACAAGACAACAGCAGTACTCCCAAGGTTCTAAACCTAGTCACCTATTAGCCATGCGATTAAGAATTAATGCAAAATTTGCAGATATAACTACCATTAGAGCACAACAAGTACTTGAAACAGACCCTGAAAAAATAAACGATACATTCAAAGAATTCTACTCCGACTTATATAAATCAGAAACGACCTTCGATCAAAACAAAATGGACACATATCTTAATCAAATTATTCTCCCTAAACTTTCAGAGGATGACGCTAAACAGTTAGAAACACCGATCACACTAGAGGAACTCTGTTATGGTTTGTAACCGACCCCAATCGCACAACACAAGACAGGTATGAGAGTAAGCCAAAACAGGGCATTTATTCAATACAAACAAAAAGCGGCACTGTCCCTTTAAGGGAGAACACAAAAATACTGGAAACAAAGAAATAGGGAAAAATGTGGCACTGTGCCTTTAAGAGGCGAGCAGGCTAAGGGGCTAAGGCTAAAGGACAGGGCCAGGGCAAAAAGGTCAGGGCAGGAACAGGGGCACTGGAGAGGGGGAAACAGGGACAGAGGCCCGGGGAGGCGGGCTGGAGACAGGGACAGAGAAACAGGGTTAAGGCCTTGGACAGGGCGAGGGCCAGAGCTGCTTACAGGGATGGCAGGGTTCAGACGGCGGAGGCCTGGCAAGGAGATCCTCCTCGGAAGTGAAGAGACGCATCCTCCCGTGGGATAGGAAGCGATGCGCGCCGGCTTGAGCGTCTGGAGTAGGAGCGCGCCGGCTTGAAGAGACGCATCCTCCCGTGGGATAGGAAGCGATGCGCGCCGGCTTGAGCGTCTGGAGTAGGAGCACGCCGGCTTGAAGAGACGCATCCTCCCGTGGGATAGGAAGCGATGCGTGCTGGCTTGAGCGTCTGGAGTAGGAGCGCGCCGGCTTGAAGAGACGCATCCTCCCGTGGGATAGGAAGCGATGCGCGCCGGCTTGAGCGTCTGGAGTTGGAGCGCGCCGGCTTGACGTCTGGAGTGGGACACTGGAAAACCTCCCGTAGAGGATTAGAGAGCGTAGACGGTGTCCCACTCCAGGCAAACGGCGACAGGTGGTGATGGCTGGCACCTCGTCTCACGCCGGAGACGCGGCAGGTGATGGTAACGTCCAGGACTCCATGAACACTGAACACAGAAAAGGATAAAGAGTCCAGAACAAAGAACCAGCATACAGAATGGCACAACGTCTCCCAGTGAGAACAAAGGAATCCTCCCGTGGAAGAATAGAGAGCGATGACGATGTCTCACCAGGAGCGCGGCGGTAGATGGTAGCATACAGAACGACCCGACGAGGACTGGAGGGGAAGTCCAGGTATTTAAAGCCCTCTGGGGCGCTAATCATAACTTATCACAGCTGTGAAAGGTAGTCCAAGGGTGGGGGCTGTTGAAGAGCAGAGGAGAGTAAAACAACGCGAGGGTGGGGGCTGGTGAGGTGAGGAGAACAGGGAATTAAAGGTCTAGGGAACAGGCGAAACCTCACAGTACCCCCCCCCCCTCCACGGGAGCCACCGGGCGACCCAAAATACAGACAGTGGGGCAGGGGACATGACAAAGCAACAAACAAAAAAAAACTGGGCCATGCTAGCAGGGGAAGCTACACCTAAAGTGGGGCTAGCAGAGGGACAGGGAAGCTGGCAGGGCACTGCTAGCTACAGGGCCTATGCTAGCTGTACTGCTACATTAACCAAGAGGCTGCGCTAGCTGCCGGAGCTAGGTTAGCAGACAGGGCTGGACCAGCATGAGAGAACAAGCTAGCTGGAAGGACAGTCCTAGCTGTGGGGAAACTGACCTTGCTAGCTGAAGGGGCAGTCCTAGCAGTGAGGAAACTGACCTTGCTAGCTGAAGGGGCAGTCCTAGCAGTGGGGAAACTGACCTTACTAGCTGAAGGGGCAGTCCTAGCAGTGGGGAAAACTGACCTTGCTAGCTGAAGGGGCAGTCCTAGCAGTGGGGAAACTGACCTTGCTAGCTGAAGGGGCAGTCCTAGCAGTGGGGAAACTGACCTTGCTAGCTGAAGGGGCAGTCCTAGCAGTGGGGAAACTGACCTTGCTAGCTGAAGGGGCAGTCCTAGCAGTGGGGAAAAGGGTAGCTAACAGGGGAGCTAACGAAGGCTAACAGGGGAGCTAACAGGGGAGCTAACAAAGGCTAACAGGGGAGCTAACAGGCTAACAGGGGAGCTAACAGGGAAGCTAACAGGGGAGCTAACAAGAGAACTAACAGGGGAAACTAAAGGGAGCTAGAGGGAGCTAGAGTGGGTTAGAGGGAACTAAAAAGGGCAAACTCAACATACACTGTCTGTGCTGGCTGGGGTCGTCGACGGGTCGGGTCGTACTGTTGGTCGGGTCGTACTGTTATGGTTTGTAACCGACCCCAATCGCACAACACAAGACAGGTATGAGAGTAAGCCAAAACAGGGCATTTATTCAATACAAACAAAAAGCGGCACTGTCCCTTTAAGGGAGAACACAAAAATACTGGAAACAAAGAAATAGGGAAAAATGTGGCACTGTGCCTTTAAGAGGCGAGCAGGCTAAGGGGCTAAGGCTAAAGGACAGGGCCAGGGCAAAAAGGTCAGCGCAGGAACAGGGGCACTGGAGAGGGGGAAACAGGGACAGAGGCCCGGGGAGGCGGGCTGGAGACAGGGACAGAGAAACAGGGTTAAGGCCTTGGGCAGGGCGAGGGCCAGAGCTGCTTACAGGGATGGCAGGGTTCAGACGGCGGAGGCCTGGCAAGGAGATCCTCCTCGGAAGTGAAGAGACGCATCCTCCCGTGGGATAGGAAGCGATGCGCGCCGGCTTGAGCGTCTGGAGTAGGAGCGCGCCGGCTTGAAGAGACGCATCCTCCCGTGGGATAGGAAGCGATGCGCGCCGGCTTGAGGGTTTGGAGTAGGAGCGCGCCGGCTTGAAGAGACGCATCCTCCCGTGGGATAGGAAGCGATGCGCGCCGGCTTGAGCGTCTGGAGTAGGAGCGCGCCGGCTTGAAGAGACGCATCCTCCTGTGGGATAGGAAGCGATGCGCGCCGGCTTGAGCGTCTGGAGTTGGAGCGCGCCGGCTTGACGTCTGGAGTGGGACACTGGAAAACCTCCCGTAGAGGATTAGAGAGCGTAGACGGTGTCCCACTCCAGGCAAACGGCGACAGGTGGTGATGGCTGGCACCTCGTCTCACGCCGGAGACGCGGCAGGTGATGGTAACGTCCAGGACTCCATGAACACTGAACACAGAAAAGGATAAAGAGTCCAGAACAAAGAACCAGCATACAGAATGGCACAACGTCTCCCAGTGAGAACAAAGGAATCCTCCCGTGGAAGAATAGAGAGCGATGACGATGTCTCACCAGGAGCGCGGCGGTAGATGGTAGCATACAGAACGACCCGACGAGGACTGGAGGGGAAGTCCAGGTATTTAAAGCCCTCTGGGGCGCTAATCATAACTTATCACAGCTGTGAAAGGTAGTCCAAGGGTGGGGGCTGTTGAAGAGCAGAGGAGAGTAAAACAACGCGAGGGTGGGGGCTGGTGAGGTGAGGAGAACAGGGAATTAAAGGTCCAGGGAACAGGCGAAACCTCACAAACTCAAGAAGGCCATATCCGAAATGCAAAGTGGTAAGGCTCCTGGAAGAGACGGTATCCCACCAGAAATGTACCTTTCTTGTTGGGACATAATTGGACCCTTATTACTAAATATGATCTTATACTCAGTCAAGGAGGGGAACTTCCATAAAAACGACAATATTGCACTCATAACAGTCCTTCTCAAAAAAGACAAAGACCCCACCGAGTGCGGTAGTTACAGACCCTTAAGCCTCCTCGGAACCGATATCAAACTGTACTCTAAGGTATTAGCCATCAGATTACAAAAGCATATGACGTCTTTTGTTCATCCGGACCAAACTGGCTTCATAAGAGGCCGCCTGATCACTGATAACATAAGACGAATACTGCACGTACTAGATGCCGACAAGGACGACACCATACCTAAGGCGATGCTGTCCCTGGATGCTATGAAAGCCTTTGACAGGCTGGAATGGTCGTATCTATGGGCAGTATTAGAAAGGATGGGGTTAGGAAAAGGATTCATTGATATGATTAAAGTATTATACAAAGACCCATCGGCCATGATTACAACAGGTACCACGCTCAGCCAGACAGGGTTGCCCTCTTAGTCCCGGACTATTCGATCTATCATTAGAGCCTTTAGCACAATATATAAGACAATCCCAATCCATAGAACCAATCGTAATCAAGGGCACACAACACAAAATTCGTTTATATGCGGACGACGTAATATTGTTCATGCAAAACCCCAACACCACATTGCCTCATCTGCTCAAGTTGATTGAGAACTTTGGTGATTTATCGGGATTTAAGATAAATTGGCCGAAGTCGGCTTTCCTTCCACTTAACACCCCTGCAAAAAAAGATATAACCCTCCCAGGAGAGATACCTATGGTAAAACATTTTAGATGCTTGGGAGTGGAAATATTCCCCACCATAAGACAAACGGTGAAGCACAATTACCCAAAAATCCAAAACAAAATCAAAGACGACCTTGATAGGTGGGCAAAACTTAAAAACTCAGTACAGGCACGGATATCAATAGTTAAGATGGATGTACTACCTAGAATCAACTTCTTCAGTTCAATGCTACCGTTACCCCCTCCAGAGGGTTACTGGAAAAGATTACACTCCTCCACATACAAATTTATTTGGAATAACAAACCACCACGTATAAAAAGATCCACCGCACAGAGAAATAAAGCAGACGGTGGCATGGCATTTCCAGATTTTTTCCACTATTTTAAGGCGTACACATTAAGACCATTGACAACATGGTTTGATCCCCAAGCATTAGTATCCTGGAGAAAATTAGAAGAAAACATAGTAGCCCCACATAGACTAAAGGACATAGCATACACTAAACTACCAATCAAGCACTGTGAACGGAAATTTGGTCCCATAATTACCCATGCGATCCGGATATGGCGTGAAACACAAAAAAAATATCCTAACCCACATAAATGGCACAATCATACTCCCTTATTCAATAACAATGCACTCTTAATTGAAAAACGACCTATAAGATTCCCTATATGGGAAGAGCAAGGCATACACTCATTAGGGGATGTTTTTAACAAACAGGGTTTTTGTAGTTATGGAGAAATATGCATAAAATTTAATCTCACCAAGTCCACATGGCTTTTTTACATACAGTTACGGCTATGTTTGAAGTCTCACAGTGTTCCATTAGACATACCAATTGAACACCACAGATACCACAAATTCTTCTATGAAAGAGAGACATCGAGAGGTTTTGTTTCAGATTTTTATCATCAATTACTAACGTCCTCGTATGAAACCCTCCAACTAGACTCTGTCTGGAGGAGGGATATACCAGACCTGGAAAGTGACTTTGATTGGCAAGGAGCCTGGGCAAATGTCCGACTTACATCAAGGAACCCGGACCATCAACAAATCAATCTTAACTATATTCACAGGACATACTTGACTCCTATAAGACTGAACAGAATGGGTCTTAAACAAGACTCCAAATGCTCCCAATGTACAAATGGGGACGAAGGAACATTTATGCACATGTATTGGGACTGCCCACCAGTTAAGACATTCTGGAAAGATGTGACCCAACAATTATCAAAACTCGTATCTTGGAATATACCTGTACACCCCTCTGTATTACTATTGAATGATGTTTTTGAGTTTGCAGTAAATCCACAGCTAAAGAGATTGGTTTTATCGGGTATCACAGTAGCTAAAAAGCTGATCGCATCACGCTGGTTTCAACCGGAAAAAATTTGCCGGAAAGTTTGGTTTCTTACATATCTCGATGTGATTTATCAAGAAATATCTACAGCAAGAATTCTGGGTCTCAATGAATCCAAAATGTCAATGTGGTTAGAAGTGGTGGAGAGAATAAAAGCTAGCTTATAATGGTAGTGTCTGGTTAGGAGCGAGGGATAATGGAGGTACTATCCAAAGAGGGGTCCGGGAGGGGGGGGTTCGAGCTGGAGCATATGTGTGTAGGTTTTTAGATAACAGGTATTAGGGGTATATCCTGTATAAGACATTGGTATAAATGGTAATTTCGTTGGATATACACTGTATATTAATGCTTGTGTATCTTATCGTGTGTTGTCATGTTTGTTTATATGTGTGTTTAAAAATAAATAAATAAATAAATAAAAGTTAGAATAAAGATAAAGGTCTGATCTGCTGAAAAGGTGAGACATGTATACTCCATCAATAATATAACGTGTGTATGTACGTACAGCCCACCCTGGTATAATATACAGACTCTATGCTAACCTAAGTCTACTCTGTACAGATATATAATACTCAATACAATACATACTAAGTCTTAGTCTACCCTGGTAAAAATAAGTAGATTAAGCGGATTATCAATAAATATAAATGTGTGTATACAAATTAAAATGCAAAAAAAGGAATGAGTGATATGTGAGTCCTTGTGCCAAGTGCTCCTTGCAGTATCAGTTCTAACAGTTCTCCAGTTACCCAGCAGTTCGCCAAGTTAAACCTGATGGCTACTGGCACAACAGACTGACAGAGGCCATTAGTAATGTGTGGGATCTATGGCTGAATGTGCTCCTCATCTTTGCTCGCTCCTCATAGAGGGGATGGGAGGGGTTCTCCAGGATCCAATTGTCTCAACTGTTGAAGAACTTGGGGCGACAGTCGCTCAGGAGGTAGATATAAAAGCTATATATAAATGCACTATTTATCATTTATTTTACCATTTAACTGTCTACAGCAGCAACACTACGATAACTACCCCACTGACAATAGTGATTAAATGGCTTATTTAACCATGTCCCCAGAGATTGGTTCATTGCACTGATTTAGTACGATTTTGCCGTACCGAAATAATTAAAGCATGACACAAAACTATTACTAAATTAAAACTCAAGTTTTAATTCAGTAAAATGGTGCAGTCAGAATAGTGCAGTCAGTGAGTTCATAATCACTGAATAATCACTGTTAATCACTGAAGAGAATAAACGCTCTCACACAAGGCCCTGATGAGACAAGACTCCTACTGAACTTTGTTCTGTACGTTTCCGGGCACTTGTCCGCCTCATGTAAACCCAACAACAGGCCATACTTCTCCTCCCCTCCCTCTCCGATCTGATTACATTCTCACGTCTTAGTGGACAAGCATGGGAAAAAGAGGAAGAGAATGGGAAACGAAAGAAAACCCAGGAAACTGGAAACCTGACATTCTGTTATGTGGCAGAGACACAGAAAGCGAGGTGGAGATCCATTCTTATAACACCTGTTCACTCAGAGGTCAAAGCAGAGTGACGTCCCTCTTGTTTAGGCGTTAAACAAAAGGTTCAGAGATCAATTCACTTACAATTCAACAAATTCAGGAACTCGATTTCTGTCAAATACTGAAAAGAAACATTGGAATGTAAAGGTTCTGTTATCAAACCTATTGTATTGACAAGTGAATGAGAATGAATGTTCCATCATCAGCAAGCAAACAGCAATTATAGTTAACATTTTTATTTGATTGAATTGAAAGTGAATTGATCTCAACCCTGTTGTCTAAAAGCGTGTAAACAATGCATTGTGTGATCTACATGCCCAACTTGGCGCCACATGTATATATTGTGCCATTTGTTTCTATATGAAGCCACAATTGAAGATCATCAAGATGATCTCATTTAGCTATTAGAGTGGACATCTGGACCCTATGGTACACAATCCAATGATTGGCTTCTTACACCTTAAAGCAGTTTGTACTGAACTTGGGAAATCTGTTTTTATTTCATCCTGGTCTTCACTGTTAGCAGTGGCATTTTCTCTCACAGTTGACTGTGAATATTGACAATAACTGTTGTTGGTGAAGGCAGTAATTTCACTCCCCGCGTCCACCATACGGTACATGTGTCCTAATTGTCTTCACAGTTAGCAGTAGTGTTTTCACTCAAAGCTAACTTTAATGAATGCTGACATTCTTTGTTGGTGAAGGCAACGTGCTCGCTCCCCGCTCCCAGCGTACGGTACATCAACGGTACATCGGTACAGCATATGGTTGGTGCCTATACGAACACTATGATTAACACTCACAGCTGTACTGCCTGTATGGTGCCTCATTAGCCTGACAATGGCCACAATCTTTGCCCCTCTTGTCTCGGTCTAGAGCACCTAAGGGAGGGCCTATCGGCAGGACCCATGCATGGATTGCAGCTATACGCCTCAGGGATGAGGGATGCTAGTCCTGCTGAGATGGAACTCCTGTTGGAGGATATTGGCCTCCCCTCATCGGTTCAGCCGACTCCAGCACAACCTAGCTGTTGCAAGCAGTGAATGTTAATGTACCCAAACCACCCATGTTGATGTCTGTTTCAGAGGAGGACATTGTTTCAGTGTCAGCTTCAGCCGCTCACTTTAATGACTGTGTGGAAGAGGGGGCTCCCATGCCTCGGAGCTGGGCTCTTGTACTGAATCGGCTCGTAGCTCCTTGGTTGGTACAGAGGATAGTTCCATGGGGGCCATCATTCATATGGACTTGGCTCACCTACGGCTGGATATAGTACCGCAGTCAGCACCAGCTCCTGCGAGTGCTTTCTTCAGGGGCAGTCCAGCTCCTGCCACCTTTACTGTTCCTCCCTCAGAGGAATATCTGAGACAGTTACACCATGCGTGCTGAAGGGACACTAGGGTTCACTCCCATCTCTTGACTGATGGCCGAACCCTGGCAACCATGCAGGATGCGGCAAGGATTGGTCTTGACCACATGCCAGCTATGCCATGTACCGTCTGAAGCCTATGATGCAGCGGCGCGCATTGGCTGTATTGGTAACTCCCTCTGTCACATCATGCCCTCTCAGTCTCCCTGCAGGAGGCTATGGTTTAGGATGCCGCCCACAGCCTCAGTGATGTGTCACTACAGGCCTTCACTCTTATGTCGAGAGAACTTGGGTGTCTGATATATACGCTGGTCCAGACTTGCTGCCAGGTATGGCGTGCACAATCCCCCCTGACAGAAGCAGCTAGGAGGACCCTTTGGATGGATGGATGGATGGATGGATGGATGGATGGATGGATGGATGGATGGATGGATGGATGGATGGATGGATGGATGGATGGATGGATGGATGGATGGATGGATGGATGGATGGATGGATGGATGGATGGATGGATGGATGGATGGATGGATAGATAGAATCTTGACGACCGCTCCTACCAAGTATTATGGAGAGGCACCCTATCCGTAATCGGTAATGTAAAATTAATTAATTAATTAATATTTTTAGCATGGATGGTGGGAATCGAATCCTTAACTAGCAGCTACCACGCTCTCCCCATTTAGCTACACAGGATTTATATTGTGCTAAATCATAATTTATTTATTGCAAACTACAGATACATTTTCACAAGAAGGTAATATTTGATGGGTGTGTGTTCTCTAGGAAAAGGGTTCTAATGGTTCCACTGCTACTTCTGCATTTATTGACAGGGCGGTTTGGTAACACAGGGACGCGGCTGCTTCCTCCTTCCTTTCTCTGAATCAGGTCTTGTCTACAGCTGACTCATGAGAGTAAAGGTCTCCACCACCCTTTCTCTTTCCACTATGTCAGAAATGTTTGATTGATTGATTGATTGATTGATTGATTGATTGATTGATTGATTGATTGATTGATTGATTGATTGAAGATTAACAGATTGCAGAATGGGTACAATACAGTACAGCTCAATACACACAATTGTTAAGGGGATGCAGACCAGAGAAAGACTTTCGTCTTGTTTACATCAGGGTCCCCCATTTTCAATTCATCAGGACATATATGACATACATGACATACAGATAGTCAGTACTGCTACATCTATACATTTATGACATACCAGATTTGCAAATACAGTACTGTTTGTGATACAGAAGGAGTCAAGAAAAGGGAGTATATACATTTGACGTAGAAACTGTACATTGGAGGAGGTTGGGTGGGGGGGGTTGGGTACGTTGGGATATTGACAACCATACTGGGTAATTTACATTGGAGGTGGTTGGGGGGGGGCACACTGTATAAACAAGCAAAACTGTACATTGAGGGGTGGGGGGGGAGACACTGTACAAACAAACAAAATTGTACATTGGACTATTGACAAAACCATACTAGGTAAATGACTGTACATTGGAGGGGGTTGGGTTAGGATATTTACAGGGGCCAGTGTTGAATTGCAGTCTCCCGTAGGTGTCCCTTGAGAGAGGTTTTGAAAGTGGGTAGTGATCCACATTCCTTTACAGCTTTGGGTAGGGCGTTCCACATTGATGTGGCATAATTGCGAAACGTGTTTAGTCCCTTATTTGAGCCGAATCTGGGTTTAACATGATTTGTGGAGCTCCCTCTGGTGTTGTGATCGTGGTATTCACTGACCTTTGGGAAGTATTTTGACATGTACATGGGTACCTTGGTCGTGTAGTGTATCTTGTAGACCAGGCCCATTGCAAGTTGCTGTACTCTGTCGTCTACTCTAAGCCATCCTAGGTTGTCAAAGTGGGCAGGGGTGAGGTGGGTTCTAGGAGTAAGGTCAAGCAGTAGTCTGACCAGTTTGTTTTGAGATGTTTGTAATTTTGTTTACATAAACTACAGCTGCAAATTAGCAATAGCTGTAACCTTTTTGAGATAGGCACACACACACACACGCACACACACGCGCACGCGCACGCACGCGCACGCACACACACACACACACACACACACACACACACACACACACACACACGCACACACTTGACCGCCATGCCCAAACATGTGGCCACTAGATCAGTGGTTCTCAAACTTTTTACACCAAGTACCACCTGAGAACGTAGCTGGCTCTCCAAGTACCACCATATGACCGGCGTTAAAATACAGTCTATTCAGCTATGCACAGTTCACGCAGGAGGCAAATGTATTCCTAATACCATTATTTATTGTTAACTTTTGTCAGACAGCCACAATGTACAAAGGGATAGCACTAGAACTAGCAAACGCTTCCACACAACTCATACAATGCAAGGGGCATTGAGCACATAATAACTAACATTCTCACATAGCAAGTGAGAAAATTAAGAACAACTGTATTTCAGCAAATGTACTTAATTCTCTCTCTATCTCTCTCTTTCTCTCTCACACAGTTTTCAAGTTTCAAGTTTCTTTAATAGTTGTCATACAGAAGTACAGAATACTTTCATACAAAATGCTTCTTACTGTTACGCTCCAGAGACTGTGCTAGACAAGATAGTATCAAATAACATAGTATAGCATGTAATTTAGAAGAAGAAAATGAGGTCACAGTGTTCGGTATAGACATATGTACAATGTTCTGAGTTACCATATAATATACAATACTATGCAGTGTACTAATGTACAGTACTATATAGTGCAAAGCAGAAATGGGATGAGGTACAATTTAGGTACAATTTACAGTAAGGTGTACGAGTTGTAGTGCAATCCTTCATCAATAAATATAAAGTGTGGGGAGTGGGTGCTACAGTGTGTTTGTTTAAAGTGGGTGTGTGCTATAAAGTGTGTGGAGTGGGTGCTACAGTGTGTCTGTTTAAAGTGAGTGTGTGCGTGTGGATGTGTGTGCTATGTGCGTTTGGTGGTTGTTGTTGTGTAGTGTTCATTGTTCGTTTAGCAGTCTGATGGCCTGGGGATAGAAGCTTCTTCTGAGTCTTTCTGTGCTCGCCTTGAGACTCCGGTATCGCTTGCCTGACCGCAGCAGTTCAAAGAGGCAGTTGTTCGGGTGACTGGAGTCTTTAATGATTCTCTTAGCCTTGCCCTTGCAACGCTTGTTGTAAATGTTCTGGAGGGTGGGGAGCCCCCCTCCAATTGTGCGTTCGGCTGAACGTGTCACTCTTTGTAGTCTGCTTCGGTCTTGTGCAGTGCTATTCCTAAACCAGGAGGTGATGTTGCCAGTCAAGATGCTCTCTATTGTACATGAGTAGAAGTTCTTAAGGATCTTCTGACTGACTTGGAACTTCCTTAGGCGCCTGAGGAAGTAGAGGCGTTGTCGTGCCTTCTTCACAACACTGTCAATGTGTGTGGTCCATGTCAAGTCCTCGGATATGTAGGCTCCGAGGTACTTAAAGCTGTTGACTCTCTCAACCGGTGCCCCGTCGATGCTGAGGGGGCTGTAGTCCTTGACCCCCGACCTCCTGAAGTCCACAATCATCTCCTTTGTTTTGCTGACGTTCAGGGAGAGGCTGTTTTCCTGGCACCATCCCGCCAGGACCTTGACCTCTTCCAGGTAGGCCCTCTCGTCGTTGGCAGAGATCAGGCCCACCACCACTGTGTCGTCAGCAAATTTGATGATTGTATTGCTACTCCGCTGAGCCACACAGTCGTGTGTGTACAGGGAGTAGAGGAGGGGACTCAGAACACAGCCCTGGGGGGCCCCTATGTTGAGGGTGATGGATGAGGAGGTGCAGTTGCCTGCTCTCACCACCTGGGGTCTGCCAGTCAGGAAGTTCAAGACCCACTGGCAGAGGTCATAGTTCAAGCCCAGGTCCCTGAGCTTGGCTATGAGTATGGAGGGGACTATGGTATTGAATGCCGAGCTGTAGTCGATGAATAGCATTCTCACATAGTTCCCCTGCCTCTTGTCCAGGTGTGATGCTGCTGTGTGCAGCACATGGGCTATGGCGTCCTCCGTGGACCTGTTGGGGCGGTATGGAAATTGCAGGGGGTCCATGTTGATGGGGAGGGAGGAGCAGATGTAGCCCTTTACTAGCTTCTCAAAGCACTTCATGGCTATGGAGGTGAGAGCTACAGGGCGGTAGTCGTTGAGGCAAGCAGGCTTGGATTTTTTGGGTACAGGGATAATAGTGGACTTCTTCAGGCAGGTGGGGATGACAGCCTGTTCTAAGGACAGGTTAAATATGTCAGTGAATACCGGGGCTAGTTGGTCGGCACAGACTTTTAGGACGCGGCCGGGGATGCCGTCCGGACCTGCTGCCTTCCTGATATTCACTTTTTTAAAGGTCCGCCTCACCTCATGCTCTGTTACCCTGAACACTGAGTCTCCATTGCTGAGTAATGGAGATTTACTCATTATAATGTAATTTACACAGCAAGCAATTGTCCTTCATTCTCTCTCTCTCACACACACACACACACGCACACACACACGCACGCACACACACACACACACACACACACACACACACACACACACTCACACACACACAATTATTTTGTTACAAAAACTTAATTTCCTGCATTCTAGTGCAGGAATTTTTTAAATGTTACCCTTTAAATGCCAGTGTTTGTGATGGGCATCACACATTATTGTAAAAAATAAAAGAAAACACATTCAATACATTTTTGAATGTTTACCCTTTAAATGCCAGTTTGTGTGATGGCATCACAAATTATTGTTAATAAAAAACACAAAAAGTAAAATATTTTCAATATATCAAATGCAAAGTACATTTTTCTGGGGGGGATTATTACAGGCTAGGCATGTGTCAATGATTAGCAACAACACAGATTTTGATGGATTTTTTGTAATGTCAGATTTAACACCAACTCTTTTCAGAAAAGTGGGAGTATTTAATTTTTTTATCTGACATTACAAAAAATCTAAAAAAAATAAATGCTTATGATCAGGGCTGAAGTTGAATTTAAGATGTATGACTGTTTAGACTGCATTACTCTCTGTCACAGTGATCTCCTGGTTGTTCCCCACTTAGGTTATCTAACTATCGCGCCGCCGCAACCAGAAACACCGGCCTGGCCTGCTTCTAAGTTCAGTGGCCTGACTGCAAAAAAAAAATCTTTTTTTTTGCTTTTTTGTAAATGTTTTCAAGTACCACCAGTGGTACCAACAAGTACCACTAGTGGTACGCGTACCACAGTTTGAGAACCACTGCACTAGAGGGTGGGGAAATATTTGTGGTCGCAGCTAAAAATACCTGTTTTGGACCAGAGTCAGCCAGTTTGTTCATGTTGTAATGTGCAGTAGTCACGTGCGTTGAGAGTGAGAAATGTGCTTATCAAGTCAACTCGTAAACCTCGTTTTCCGCTCAATCAGCCGATTGAAGCAAGAACACATGGACCAATCCCTGTGTGCTATCACGCTCCAGACACCTCATCAAGTCACCTTATAACATCTATTTTAGGCAAATCCTATCATTATTTGCATAACACAGACATGTCCTTGTATAGAGCACTTTGCAGTTTTGCATACCCCCCTTTGTGTACCGTTAAGCATTCTCCTCCTCTGAATGTCTATCTGTCTTATGCAACACACCTCTCGAACCCAACCCACTAACCTCCATTTTTGGAGTAATACCAGGGGAAATTCATACCACAAATGCGCAAAGGAAAGCAATTGGATTCAGTAGCCTCATTGCACGCAGAATCATTCTAATGGAATGGAAATCCAACAAACCCCCCCCCCCCCCTTCAGGAGATGGATACAGGAGGTGTTGTCTTTGCTACAGCTTGAAAAAATAAGACATACACTGAACGGGTCTTATGACAAGTTCACCAAAGTATGGTCTCCCTTTATTGAACATTACAAGATACTTTAACAAGATACTTTAATGCCACACAACGATGGTTGGTGGTAATTGTTTGTGGTACAGATTGTTAGGCACTGGTTACATCAACATCAAACATCAGACATCAAACATCAAAAACGCCCCCCTCCCACCTCCCAATCCCCACAATAAATACATATATACATAGATACATACAGGACAGTCACGGTAACAGTGTCAGTCAGTGACAGATGCTTGCCCGTCTGTGCAAAGGGGGGCGGGCCAGGGTGTTCAGTGTTCGGACTGCTGTGGGGAAAAAACTGTTTGTGAAGCGTGTGTGTCTGTCTGGTTAGAATGGACCTGTAGCGACCTGAGGGCATGTGCTGGAATAAGTGGTGTGCTGGGTGAGAGGGATCGTTGACTATTTTTCCGGAGCGGGTGTAGGTGAACATGTAAAGGGATTGACTCTTTGAGATAACACCAACCTGATTGATGGTCTATTTACTCAGTTTACAAACAACACCTATTCTACGAATCCCCTTTCTGCGTATGTGTATGTATGTATGTATGTATGTATGTATGTATGTATGTATGTATGTATGTATGTATGTATGTATGTATGTGTATATATATATATGTGTATATATGCGTATGTGTATATGGATATGTACCTTTCTCTTTTTACGGTCAACTAGCATGAATACTTATTTTATTTTTATTTTTATCCGTTCTCCCTCTCCTTCTCTCTCTCTTTCCTCTTCTCTAGTGTGCTCTTGATCCCAGGGGTGGTAGGGAGGGATAAGGGCATAGCGGGTCATTGTCCATGTGTCTTCAATGTCTGAATAATTTGTACAAGTATGTTTGTTAGAATAATTGGATGTCTATATTTATGTCTGTGTGTATATTAGTCTGAATAATTGAGTGTCTAATTTGTATGTCTATATTTTGATATATGTATGTTTGTTCAAATAATTGAAAAATTCTACAAATAAAGGTGTAAAAAAAAGAAAAAAAAGCATTCTCCTCCTTGGTTGCGTTCAAAGGCCTTTCCAGATTCCTTGTGACTGGCATACGGCACTGGCATACGGCACTGCCAGCGTGATAGTGAGGTCAGCGTCATGAATAGATACTCCATTCATACAAACAAACAAACAAACAAACAAAGGGTGGCTCTTGTTCTTTCAACATAGATAACAATATATTTCCCTGGTCATTTGGAAATGAAATGCCTCAAGCTTGATTATACGAGGGTTGATTATGATATTGTTTTGCTGATTAAACCTCAAAAGTAGAAGTCAAACTGTGGATAATGTTGTGTATCATCTGTTTTATGTCAGAATTTACCAATAGTTTTCCTGTTTATTTATTTGTATTCTGTCTTAGCATGTTATCGTCTCAGTATCTGCCATTAAATTGGTGATCACATAAATCAAGGAAACATCATGGTGAGGAGAACGGGTTAAGAAGGATCGTCACATCTGCTACCAGCGCCTTATCCTCTTGTCAAGCAGCTGTACAACAAAGAGACTGTTGAGCAGACCAGTGTTTGAGGGTTGAGTGGAAAATAAATAAGAGAGAGAGAGAGAGAGAGAGAGAGAGAGAGAGAGAGAGAGAGAGAGAGAGAGAGAGAGAGAGAGAGAGAGAGAGAGAGAGAGAGAGAGAGAGAGAGAGAGAGAGAGATCCTATTTTGGTGTTTCTCTGACTGGTCAGGTAATATGTGTGGTATGTGCAATCACTTAAAACAAAACTGGCCATGAGGGCCCAGAGAATGCTGGAGAAAGGAGGGCGGGGGAGGGAGGGCGGCCATTATTCCATGTCTAGAGTTCCCTCTTGGAACTGGTCACTGAGCTAATCCTGCAGTGGCTTTCATCTACATCAATGGAGGAAAGGAACAGGCCTGGCAAACACCAAGCCCTGACCCCTGGAGCCTGTTCTATGTGGTCTAGAGTGGGACCGTTTTGATTCAATGTACCCCCTCAAGCCCATCTCAGTATCTCTTCAAAGACAGTTAAGGGTCAGAGTTTAACAGAACAGTTGTTTTAACAAACAAACAACGAACCTTCCCCTCCGCAGCGTCTTGTATCCTTAAACCGGGATTTGAACGTGTAATGTAACTTTCCGGTGTAGCCCCCCCACCCCCCCCCCCCCCCCTGCTGTGCACCCTACCTGGTCCAGTGTCTACTGCTGCGGGAGTGCCGTCAAAGAGGCTTAACGGGCATCAGCTCTTAATGAGGCTTTACACACGCCAGGCCCCCATGCCGGGAACAATGGCTCAGCTGTGCATCTGGCCCTCCTCTCCGTGCACCTAAACACATTTTGTATAGTAGGACGTACCGGAAACCTCGGATCTGCACACGGGTCACCGGAGCGGCAATGAGTCCTCAGCTGTTCGCACTTAGTGTTCCGTTAATAGGTGGCGTTATCGTCGCATGGAGTCATGGCTGCAGACCTTGTTTATGGATTGCGCTTGGGAACAAACACACACACACACACACACACACACACACACACACACACACACACACACACACACACACACACACACACACACACACACACACACACACACACACACACACACACACACACACACACACACACACACACACACACACACACACACACACACACACACACACACACACACACACACACACACACACACACACACACACACACACACACACACACACACACACACAGAGTAGACTTTATACAATGAATCCATACATCCCATCGCTACAGCGTTATTTCAGCATGCACCGTGTAATTTAATTTCACAATGTGTTCTGACCACTAGGCCATTGTGCCGTAGTAGCAGGCGAGCGAGGCTTCTGATGTTTGAAAGAGGCTTTAACCAGAGAGACCCAATAATGAAGCCATTGAGATCCGATGGGGGCTACATGCACAAACTGAACACAGTATGAATAAACAAACCTCTCTTGCATAACAGCTTGCAGGGCTGGAGGTTCTAATTATCATACAGGCAAACACAATGGGCTTCCGCCTGGCTGTTTCATGGTGTCAGATTTGGTTTGGGACTCTCATTCATGATGGAGTTGGCCATTCGGTGACATAGCCCACACTTCCCCTTCCCTGCAGTGAGTCACAGGCGCCAATCAAGCATGGCCAAAATGTGACCTTCAATGTGAACCATTTAATAAAAGCGATGAAAAATAGAAAAGCGTTAACTAAGGTGTTTAACCCTTTGAAATGGGGACAGTGTGGGCTTAACCCTGTACATGGAACGAGCGTGTTTAGCGGCTGAGTCCTACGTGGTCCGATGACAGTATACAGTCAGCCGCTAAACGACACGCTTATTCCACGTATTTGTACGTGGTGAATCTACACTGTTTGTTTATCTTAAAAAGGACTAGGCACTGCAGCAAATCTTACTGAAAGTAAATTATATTCCTACTATCACAGTAATAACGGACACAGGGCCGTTACTAGGCTTCTTCACTTGACCTATTTCCAGGACGAGTTCATCCGGTGTGTTTTCCTCTGCGAGGGATCCCAGGGTAAAGTCCTGTAGAGGGGTATTGACTGGGTTTCCCATAACATTATCAATGCTTTATCAGGCTGTTTACGTTAACCATAGCCTTTCCCTGACCCTGTGACAAAACACATGTGTTTATCTAATGGTGGTCAAGCAGCAAGCTGAATCATTTTAAGGTCTAGTGAGGGTTCCCTTAATTGGAAGAAGAAACATTCTCATTCTCAAGTAATGTTAAACAGGCTGTTAACTGCTGTTATAAAGCACCACAAGGAGGGAACCTGCTGATTCTTCCATACAGTTGGCTGGTTGCCAAATGGAAAGGAGGTGGAAAACAGAACAATAAGCACTTCTTTCAGAGACACAGATGAAGCCTGGTCCAAATCCTATACCAACATGCTCTTCCAAAGTAGACCTCCATTGAGAGGAGGTCTATGACTCGGCTTAATCCTTGTGAGATACGCTCCATATCATGTGATAGGCCATGGGTACGAGCCAGACTCACTTCAGACCCTGACTCTGTCCATGGCACAATTGCCCTTTACTCACAGGCCCCTGGTACATGAATCAGTCATTTGTTGGCATTGTATCTTAGCTTCTCATTAAAATGGCCCCATCTGCAAGTCTTTGTCAGTGTGCGCATGTAGCAGGTCAGGTCAGGTTGAATAACAGGCCCTTCAGTGCACTCCCTACTCTACCCTGCCCCCAGAGGGGTAATGATGGGAGGCTTCCAGCCCGACTCGGTTCATCTGACCCGGCACAGGGTGCTGACTGCCAGCCAGATGAATTGGGTCCGCTCTGAAGGGACAGTTTCCGTTTCATTCTGCGGCTTTTGGCTGCTCCTTTACCACAATGCACTGCTCTCCGAGGAGGCCGTTCCCACGGTATGGTGGGTGACCTGGGACACATGCTGTGTGTGTGTGTGTGTGTGTGTGTGTGTGTGTGTGTGTGTGTGTGTGTGTGTGTGTGTGTGTGTGTGTGTGTGTGTGTGTGTGTGTGTGTGTGTGTGTGTGTGTGTGTGTGTGTGTGTGTGTGTGTGTGTGTGTGAGAGAGAGTATGTATTCACCTGAGTGTCATAGTCCCATTGAGCAAGGAAGCATTGGAAGTGATGAAGCAAATGAGTGTGGAAATGAGAACAGGGGACTCACAGGGGATTCACATACAGACAGACAGACAGACACACACACACACACACACACACACACACACACACACACACACACACACACACACACACACACACAACGCCTTTTAAAGCAACTACTGTACTAACTGATTACAGAGGCATATTCAAGCTTTGTATAGTGTAGAAAAGTAACCGGTTGAGTATGCTATTGTCACAAAGTTCTTAGGGGAACCAAGGCGACAAAGAAGACATGGAATTGAAAAGTCCACAGAGGAAGTGGGGCCAGACAAGAAGAAAGAGACATGATGCATCCAGGTCAAGGTTTGTATTTTTCCAGGAAATTGATGGCAGCATATGGTTCCTATGAAGACAGCTTTTGAGTCCTGCATTCAAGGAATTTTACTTTTCTCATTGCAGATAAGTTCAAGGGAACTCTTTTGATATTTCACTGAAACCCAATTAAGTGACCCCCCCCCCCCCCCCCCCCCCCAAAAAGCTTTATTAATTTTTATGGGAAATATAATTTTAAATACAACGTATCTCTGGGAGGGCTTGGGTGTGTTAGCTCTGGTATTAGAGAACTAGAGACTCACATCACCGTACTGACTATCTTGTATTTTGCACTTGAGACTAATATCACTGGACTATCTTGTGTTTGTACTTTTTTTTTCAAATATTATATTGTATTTGTATCTATACTTTAACAATTGTGTGTATTGAGCCGTACTGTATTGTACCCATTCTGCAATCTGTTAATACAATTTTCATTCAATCAATCACCGTGCAGATTGATTGATTGAATGAAAGTTTTATTAACAGATTGCAGAATGGGTACGGCTCAATACACACAATTGTTAAGGGGATGCAGACCAGATAAAGACTTTCGTCTTGTTTACATCAGGGTCCCCCATTTTCAATTCATAATGAATTGTAAGTAAGGGTGCAACTTGCTCCGTGCAATCCATTCTTTGTGGATCTAGCAAGTGTTTTAGACAAGAGCTGACAACTGCTCAGATAATTGGAGATAGATTATCTGTCTTATCTAGGCCATGTGATATATTCATTATGGCTGTATTTTACAGCCCAGATTGAGCTACTTATCCGGTATCTCAATGATAACATGAACACTAATCACACTTTCATTGATCTGTTGCCAATGTTGTTTAAAACAATCAATACAATTGTAGGCTCTGAAATAAATTCCATGTTTGTGTAGCTGGTGTGATCTTACTGCGTTGTGTTTATTTCGATTCGACCCCTGTTAAGGGATTGCCCTGAGTGGGAGTTGAACCCCGGTCCGGGACATCACAGACCACTGTACCAAGAGGTACAGTGGTCTGTACCTCACCTCTTGCTACTGGGTCTGGATGCCTCTGGGGAGTGAGTTTACTTGCAGTACCGCTTAACGTCCACAGCCACTTCACTACTTGTACCTCGTGACTGTGGATAGACTGCGGTACCTCCGTTACATTTGTCCCCTTTGGAAATTCAAGCATGTTCTTTGTTTTCTGGGCATGTGCATGCCATGCTATGGTGTCTATGTGTGGTGCTATACTGGTAAACATCCCTGGCCCATGTGGCACAGGGGTTGTGGCCCCTCGCTCTCCCGTTTTCTACTGCTCTGACCACTGGAGGGCAATCCCTAGCCTTTACAAATGCCTTGTCTGCATGGGTTTCAAGGCTCAAGGCTCCGAAGAGGAGAACCTCAATGAAGGGTAGTGCAGCAGACAGCTATGAAGCGTGAACAAGTGAACAAGGGCATGTTTTCATTGACTAATTGGAAAGAAAAGTTGTCATTGTATGTATGTGTGTATGTACGTTTTTATTTATTATTATTATTATTATAATATATTTTTATTATTATTATTATTATTTTTAATTAATTAATTATTAATGAGTCAGAAAATGGGTCAAGCTTTTGTGGTGCAGGAAGTCCTGTCAGCATGTAAGTCATTGACCTGAGGCTGCTGCAAAGCAGGTCTTAATGTTCTGCCAAGTGAACGTCATCAACAAATCAGTTATCGTTCGTGAGAGTCTGTCAGTTGAAACCGTCACCTGCTTGCCACTGCAAGTTTTGAAATCTCTGCCAAAGTGAATATAGGGTACAGTTGGATGGTAGTGTCTTGATCAGCATAATAGGTGATGATTTAGTAACCCTTTAAATCACAGACCATTAATTACACAATTATTGGTTAGTAATTAATAAGCAATAACTGGTAATTAATTAGTAATATTCAAGTAGAAAAGCTGTCATCACCTATATGTTTGTAGTAATGACTAATAATTAGTATGTAATAAACTAAAACGAACTGAAATTGTAGTTACCACATAACATGAATGAATGAATGAATGAAAACTTTATTTAACAGATTGCAGAATGGGTACAATACAGTACGGCTCAATACATACAATTGTTAAGGGGATGCAGACCTGAGAAAGACGTTTGTCTTGTTTCCATCAGGGTCCCCCATTTTCAATTCATATAGACATTTATGACATACACAACATACATGACATTTATGGCATAGGGACATATAGGTATTTAGTACTGATACATTTGTGACATAGGCGGTATTCAAATATACAGTACTGTTACCCCTAGATCCTGACAGAGTATATACATATGATGGGGAGGGGACTGTACATTAGGAGGGGGTGGGTGGGTGGGAGGGAAATATACATACGGCGGGGAGGGAATATATACATGCGGTGGGGAGGAGACTGTCTATTAGGAGGTGGTGGGGGTTTTGGGCATTTACGGTGGCCAGTTTCGAATTGCAGCCTCCAGGCCAGGACCAGGCCCATTGCAAGTTGCTGTACTCTGTCGTCTACTCTAAGCCATCCTAGGTTGGCAAAGTGGGCAGGGGTGAGGTGGGTTCTGGGGTTCAGGTCAAGTAGTAGTCTGACCAGTTTGTTTTGTGATGTTTGTAATTTTGTTTTAAGCGCCTTTGAGGTGCTTTGGTACCATGAGGTGCACGCATAGTCATAGTACCCTTGAATGAGTGCTCCTGCCAGAGTCTTCAGGGTATTCTTGTTTACCAGAGAGGAGATCCGGTACAGGAATCTAGTTCGTTGGTTGACTTTTTTTATTACATTGGATGCCATTTTGTCACAGGAAAGATTTGCCTCTAGGATGGAACCCAGGTAGGTAATTTCGTCTTTCCTTGTGACAATATTGTCACCCACTGTAACTGAGAATCCGTCGGTCTTGCTGAGTTTGTTATTTGAACCGAAGAGAATGGACTCTGTTGTGAAGGGCCAGATTAAACCGAATATATATATTTATTTATATATATATTTAATTGTATTTGTATATTCTCTAATATTCCCTGATATCCCTTGTATATTCCTTGTACAATATGCATTGAATATCCATTCTAGCCTACTGAACATCCCATAATAGTCTCCATTCTACTATTGGTCGAGACCTTGGTGCCAGGCTGCCATACCCCTCAGACCCAGTTCAAACGTACCGCTCCACATGTACGAACAAGTCCTAGTTCCGCGTAGGAATCTGGCTACCGCACCACTAATGGGACTATTTGTTCATAGTGCGTATATATACTGCGCTACTAAAGTAGGACTTTCTTTTCAGTCCAGTTTCTTACCCTCCAATAGAGTCACAGACGTAAAGCCTCCCCGCGACGCCACGTGTGGGAGTAAGGCCAAGTTCGCCTACCATCGGTATTGAGACATCGTGTATATTAATATTTGAATAGTCATATTTGGCACTATATCGTCGAGTTGGACGTAGTCTATTAAGCTAATAATAGTCTGTTAATATATAGTGCTTCGTGCGGTGAGAATACTACCGTGGTCAGTACCCCATCGTTTCGGGCAGAGAACTGGCTGCTTACCCAGGGTGGTTGACCCCATGTGAAGCTGCACCCGAGGAGCCCCAGAGCCGACGAGCGAGTGGACCTGTATACCGGATTATTCTACCGACGACAGCCCGCCTTCCCAGGCACGGATTATGCTTTGTATACTTTGATTATTCCATGGATAAAGACCCCCGACACTGCCGTGTGTTGGAACCCCCCCCCCTGGAGAGGACGCAAGGTGAGGAGACGCTCTGCAAGACGAGGTCGCTTCACGTCTCTCCCCCGTGGACCGGAGAGAGCCGGCCCACAAAGAGTCCACCTGCTTTCATCTGTGGTCCAAGGATCGCCGGCGCATTGAACGGCACTACAGTGGGTTCACCTGGGATACCCTTGGCCGGACGAGGCAGCCGGATTCTACCCCCCCCCCCCCCCTCCTACTCCTGTCGGCTTACAAGCGACCGGATTAACCCCCTCTAGTGTATCTAGTATATAATCATTAAAGTATCATTGCTGTTATTCCTTAACTATTCCAGGTCGTATATTTACCACCTGCGCCTTCAGAGATTGGACATTCTCTATTGATATACCGACGAATACTCTTTGCCATAAAAGTGCATACTATTTCAATTCATAAATGTAATTAAGTGATTAAGTGCTTGTTCTACACACCATCGCTGTGTAGAAATAAAGACCTGTTTCGACTTCGTACATTTGTGTTGGATCCGTTTCATCTACGTGAGAGTGTTTATGATAATATATTTATGCCGTGTACTGGGTGGCCGAATATTAAGTACAAAGGTAGTGGTAGTAAGTATCATATCTAGTAATACAGTCAGGGAATTGTACCCCTCAGTTAAAATTGGTCCTTCGAGCCGGAGGGTAATTAGTGTAATATTAATATAGTGTTATTAATATTGAAATGGCCTATGATGAACACTCCACGAAACGATCCTCCTAACCAACGCCCGCAGCGCGAACGACGGCTCCCTCAGTACTTAGAGGCTTACGCTGTAAGTCAACAACCTAGTCTTCTACTAACAGTAAACGCGGTAAAACTAGAAAGTAAAAGTATGTCTAACCCCAACGCCCAGACTACCCCGACCATAGAGGCCCCTACGGGCTCTAATGTAACTGACCAAGTTCACGGTGGGGACCAGTGGGAACCAGACATGACTTCACACCCCGCCAGTACTGAAGAAGTAGTCCCCGATGAGTCCCGGGAGGAATACAACGCTACCGAGAGAGAACTCGGCACGGAAGAAGACGGGGAGAGCACCGTGGAGATAGAACTCCAAGGCTCCGCAAGGAGTACCCCGAGGGAAGGCTCCCCTATACAACCGCCTTCTCCCAGCGAGGCAGAGAGGACCCTACAGCAGGCCTTCCTCATCAGCCTGAACGCCGCTGCTGAACGCGACCGACTGCAGATCCAGCAGCGAAGCGAACACGAGCAGATACGTCTAGAAATAAGACGCATTCAGATGGAAGAGAATGTGGCCCGAGAACGAGCCGGTGCTCAACGGGACGCAGCGCGCGACAGACAGCAGTCGCAACTAATAGAACAGCTGATCAGACGGACAACACCCTCTCCCTCCGCCAGAGGCTCCAGGAACTCGTCTAGACACACCTCCAGGGCGGCATCCCCTAGCCGAGTAAACAACCCTGAACTTGACCAACAGACGAGGTCTATACCCCCCACAGACCACCTCCCCCCACCGGTCCAAGCGAGACCTAGCAACCGGGAAGGAGCAGCATATCCTGTGGAGAGGCTAAACCAGAGACTACAAGCACTGGATGACCTAACTGAAGACGAAGAGGAAGAGGAGGAGAACCACGCCCGAAGACAGCACAGTACTCTACCGGACCAGGAGGCCCGGTACAGCCCAGGCTATACTCCCGCGGAGCTGCGCTACAGACCCCCGACTCTATACACGGGTGAGCACGACGCACGACCCGCACCGAGGAACAGCACCTGGACAAGCGGGCCATGGTACACTGCCGGTACCAGCCCATACCAAGGAGCGGGAGGAGACTCGCCTAGGAGGCCTCTCCCCCAACGCTCGCCGATGTATCCACAGTCAGCGTCATACATTGGCACGCCTATGGTACCCGACTTCACCCAAGAGAACCGGGCCCAGTATACAGAACTCCGCATGTGTCTGGAGACCATGTTGGTGGATGTATTGGATGAACGCCACAAATACGCCATCCTACTGAAGCACTTAAAGGTACCCCGCGCACATAATATAGCGCTCGCCTACGCGACTTCCACCACCCCATACACAGCAGCGCTGGTAGCATTGGACCAGAGGTATGGGCGCATATGGGATTACGTGATCCAGGAGATCCGACACATCGACCGCTTACCCCCAGCAATAGACAATCGAGCACTGGACGACCTGTCCATCAGAGTGCAGTCCCTGGTAGGGATGTTGGGAGCGCAAAGAGAGAAGGGGAGGCATGAACTTTACGCCAACTCAAATGTGGAAAGGATCCTGGAGAAGCTGCCGCCCGCTCGTCAGGAGCGCTTTAGGCGGCAGAGGGACCACAGAGACCCGAATGGCCCCGAACCGAACCTCCTCGATCTAGCAGACTTCCTGGCGAGAGAAGTCAGCAGCCTACGGCTAGATACATTCGGACGGAGCACCCCTGGCTCCAGAGAAGGAACCAGACGACTAAATGATGGAAGAAGATCGGTGACTGTGATGCACCAATCGGAGTCAGTACCGAGCAGCAGGAGCCACAGTACCCCCTCCAGAACGGAGAAGTGGAAGATAGTGTGCCCCTACTGTGAGAAAGAACACTGGCTAGCGCAATGTGACTCCTTCCCCAAGCTGAACGCGGAGGAAGCAGGTCAATGGATAAAGTCCAACAAGCGCTGTTTTCGCTGTGCGCGCTCACACATGGCAGCCGAATGCCGCTTAAAGAAAGGGTGCACCAAGTGCGATGGAGCCCATCTGGACATACTTCACGACAGTAACAGACGGCGCCCTTCACCTGCACCATCCAGCCGCAAAGCGAGCGTCATGTACATCGATCCCGCCAGCAGCAGTGGAGCCCGAGTACTCCTAAAAGTAGTGCGTGTGACACTAAGCTACCAGAATAAAGTCCTGGACACTTACGCCGTCCTCGATGACGGGTCAGAGAAGACCCTGCTGCTCGCCTCCGCTGCGGCCCAGCTAGGGCTGCGGGGAAGCGAAACCCAAATGACAATTCGGACAATAAGACGAGATTTGAAGACGATAAAGGGCGAGAATGTCTCATTCTCTATCGCAGCAAGCGGCCAGCCTGAGCGACGGTACCAGATTGCAGACGCTTTCACCAGCCAAGAAATAGGACTGTCGCGGTACACATACCCCGTCGCCAAGCTGATGGAGAAATATGCACATCTGCGCAAGTTACCGATCCCGCTCATAGACAATGCTATGCCGACCCTGTTGATAGGCTCCGACCATGCAGACCTCATTGTCCCGATAGACCGGGTTCATACCGGACCCCGAGGCTGTCCTGCAGCAGTCGAGACCCGTTTGGGATGGACTCTCCAAGGCCCGCTCGCCAAATCTCTCAACCGAAGTACAGCCACTAGATGTCTCCACTCCCGAGTCACAGAGGGAGAAACCGCACTCCTGCAACACGTAGAGCGGCTATGGACCTTGGAACAAATGCCCTTTAAGAACGGAAAGAAAGACATTCGCTCTAAAGATGACATTTACGCCATTCACCTCCTCGAGACAGGGACCAAGAGAGTCCCGGTCAACGGCGTGTTGAGATACGCCACGCCACTCCTGCGGCGAGAAGGAATGCCTACTTTCCACGCCAAGACAGACGCCACAGAACGGTACCTGCTGAACACGGAGCGGCGCTTAGCCAAGAACCCCGCCCAAGAGAGTGTATACCGCGCTGAGATTGAGAAGCTCATCACAGCGGGACACGTCACAAAGATGGACATTAAAGAGGCTGACCAGACCACTGAATCGTAGTACGTGCCCCACCACAAGGTCCATCACAACGGTAAAGACCGCATAGTATTTAACTGCAGCTACCAGATCGGATCCCAAAATCTAAATAAAGAGTTACTGCCCGGTCCCACACTCGGCCCCTCCCTACTCGGCGTTCTACTCCGCTTCCGCCAGGAAAAGGTGGCCATCAGCGGGGACATTAAAGGAATGTTCCTGCAGGTGAGATTAGTAGAGGCGGACAAGCCCCTGTTACGGTTCCTATGGAGAGAGAAGCCAGGAGATGAGCACCCAGCCATCTACCAATGGGAAGTCCTCCCCTTCGGAACGACGTGCAGCCCCTGCTGTGCGACATTCGCACTACAGAAACATGTAGCAGAGGACCCAGCAGCGGACGAAGAGGTCCGACACAGCGTAAAGAACAGCTTCTACGTAGACAACTGTCTACAAAGCCTTTCAACCCAGGAAGAAGCCGAGGCTCTCCTGATTAAACTCAGCGCCTCATTGATCAAAGGCGGCTTTGATCTCAGGCAGTGGGCCAGCAGCGATCCGCAAGTACTGCGCAGCCTCTCCTCCGAGGACAAGGCAGCCAGCAGCGAGACCTGGATGGCTACAATCCCGGGAGAAGCCCAGGAGATGACCCTGGGATTGGTGTGGCGATTCAAAACAGATTCGCTTCACTACAGACACAAGCCCCTCACTACGGAGCAGGGAAGGCCGGCGGCGGCGCCGACCACCAGACGGAGTGTGTACACAACACTCGCCCGACAATATGACCCGCTAGGATGTATTCTACCGTACACCACCAGGGCAAAAATGATTGTACGAGCATTGTGGGACAAGGACCAGGGCTGGGACGACCCCATTCCCGCACACCTTGCATCCACCTGGAGAGAGTGGGAGATGGAGCTCCACTCACTCCCAGGCGTTAATATGCGCCGAAGCTACTTCCCACCCACGGTGAGGCCAGAGACATGTAAAATGGACTTACACGTCTTCAGTGACGCCTCAGAGGTCGCATACGGATCAGTAGCCTACTTGCGGGCCCAAGACCAGGGGGGAGAGATCTACACAGCATTTGTCCTCGCCCGCTCGAGAATAGCCCCACGCAAGCAACAATCTATCCCACGTCTAGAGCTCTGCGCAGCCCTAGCCGGAGCGCACCTAGCCACGCTCATCCAACGTGAGCTCACCATACCGGTGTCTAGAACAATCCTGTGGTCAGATTCCACGACGGTACTCGCCTGGATCAAATCGGACTCATGCAAGTACAAAGTCTTCGTGGGAGTCAGAGTCACCGAGATTCAAGACTTAACCGAAGAGTTAACCGGAGAAACAGAGTGGCGCTACATTGATACAAAACAGAACCCAGCTGACGTCATCACCCGGGGGATGCCCCTGGATGACCTCACCCGTCGCAATGTCTACAGTGACGGCCCCGCATTCCTAAGACTCCCGGAAGGACAGTGGCCCATGCCTATCCCGAGGGAAGCAAGTCCAGAGGAGGTGGAAAATAAGAAGTCTGTGTTCTGTGGATTGAGCACCGTAGCCTCCACCGACCCTAACATAGACGATTGCACGTCCATAGAGAGTGCACAACAAAGAACATTCCTGCGGTACCACCCGGAGTGCAAGTCCCCCGCTGATATGTCAGCAGCTAACTACGAGAAAGCAGAATTGCTTCTACTGCAGCGAGCCCAGAGAGACTCGTTCCCTGATGAATTGGCCTGTCTACAGGGAGGAAAGCCCGTCCCATCCGACAGCAGATTAATTCACCTGGCCCCCGAGAGCGACGCTCATACCCTCATCAGAGTGGGTGGTCGCCTACGCAGAGCCCCCAATCTACCGGATGACATTAAATACCCGATCGTATTGAACAGCCGACACAAGGTCACAGAGCTGATTATAAAGAAATACGATGAGGATGTACATCACGCAGGAGCAGAAAGAGTCTTCGCGGAAATCAGACGTCGTTACTGGATCCTACAAGGAAGAGAGGCGGTACGACGCTTCCAGCGAACATGTCTAGACTGCCGCAAGTGGCGCGCGCAGCCCAGCATACCAAGGATGGCTGACCTTCCTCCATGTCGCCTCCGAATCGGTGACAAGCCATTCCACTCAACGGGTATGGACTGCTTTGGCCCGCTGCACATAAAGAAAGGAAGAGGAACCGAGAAGCGGTGGGGTATTGTATTCAAATGCATGACCACCAGAGCGATACACATCGAGCTTCTCCCGACCATGAGCACAGACTCATTCCTTATGGCCTTCCGAAGATTCACATCACGGAAAGGAAGACCGTCTACCCTATTGTCCGATCATGGGACAAACTTCAAAGGCGGCGAAAGAGAGCTGAGAGAGAGCTTCCAAGCTATGGGCCCAGAACTTAAGACCCACCTCGCTCCAGCACAGGTTGATTTCCAATTCAACCCCCCAAACGCACCCCACTTCGGTGGCACTTGGGAACGAGAAGTGCGCTCCATAAAGACAGCCCTGTACGCAGTACTTGGGGCCCAGACTGTGGCGGAAGAAGTCCTAATGACAGTCCTCACGGAGATTGAGGGAGTACTTAACTCGAAGCCCCTCGGATATGTCTCCAGTGATGTGGCGGATATCGACCCAGTTACCCCCAACACACTCCTGATGGGGCGGCTAGATCCTGCATTACCCCAGACAATGTACCGGCCTGAAGAAGCGAACGGCCGACGAATGTGGAGGTACAGCCAAGTATTAGCCGACAAGTTTTGGAACAGTTTCCTACTGCACTACCTACCGTCTCTACAGACCCGCCAGAAGTGGGTAAAGGAGAGAGACAATTTGACAGAAGGAACAGTCGTCATGATTATTGATCAATCACTGCCCAGAGCTATGTGGCCGGCCGGCCGCGTAAGCAAAGTGATCACCGGTGCCGACGGCAAGGTCCGAGCAGCTGAAGTGCTCGTCCAGGGTCGCACTTACACCCGTCCCGTGGCAAGGCTCATAGAACTGCCTCGACTCCCAGACACAATCGATGATGACCATGACCCTACAACCCTATGACTTTGTGAAGTTGACTGACCCCTACAGCAAACCCTTATGTGTAAATAGACAACGCGATTAATCTGTCTCTGTTTAACTGATTAGGTCTGGGACCTATTCAGGGGGTGGCTGTTGTGAAGGGCCAGATTAAACCGAATATATATATTTATTTATATATATATATTTAATTGTATTTGTATATTCTCTAATATTCCCTGATATCCCTTGTATATTCCTTGTACAATATGCATTGAATATCCATTCTAGCCTACTGAACATCCCATAATAGTCTCCATTCTACTATTGGTCGAGACCTTGGTGCCAGGCTGCCATACCCCTCAGACCCAGTTCAAACGTACCGCTCCACATGTACGAACAAGTCCTAGTTCCGCATAGGAATCTGGCTACCGCACCACTAATGGGACTATTTGTTCATAGTGCGTATATATACTGCGCTACTAAAGTAGGACTTTCTTTTCAGTCCAGTTTCTTACCCTCCAATAGAGTCACAGACGTAAAGCCTCCCCGCGACGCCACGTGTGGGAGTAAGGCCAAGTTCGCCTACCATCGGTATTGAGACATCGTGTATATTAATATTTGAATAGTCATATTTGGCACTATATCGTCGAGTTGGACGTAGTCTATTAAGCTAATAATAGTCTGTTAATATATAGTGCTTCGTGCGGTGAGAATACTACCGTGGTCAGTACCCCATCGTTTCGGGCAGAGAACTGGCTGCTTACCCAGGGTGGTTGACCCCATGTGAAGCTGCACCCGAGGAGCCCCAGAGCCGACGAGCGAGTGGACCTGTATACCGGATTATTCTACCGACGACAGCCCGCCTTCCCAGGCACGGATTATGCTTTGTATACTTTGATTATT
Source organism: Notolepis coatsorum (assembly GCF_963971535.1). Taxonomy (NCBI): domain Eukaryota; kingdom Metazoa; phylum Chordata; class Actinopteri; order Aulopiformes; family Paralepididae; genus Notolepis; species Notolepis coatsorum. Next base: position 61,163,643 of record NC_140177.1, on the reverse strand, counting down.
CCATGGATAAAGACCCCCGACACTGCCGTGTGTTGGAACCCCCCCCCCTGGAGAGGACGCAAGGTGAGGAGACGCTCTGCAAGACGAGGTCGCTTCACGTCTCTCCCCCGTGGACCGGAGAGAGCCGGCCCACAAAGAGTCCACCTGCTTTCATCTGTGGTCCAAGGATCGCCGGCGCATTGAACGGCACTACAGTGGGTTCACCTGGGATACCCTTGGCCGGACGAGGCAGCCGGATTCTACCCCCCCCCCCCTCCTACTCCTGTCGGCTTACAAGCGACCGGATTAACCCCCTCTAGTGTATCTAGTATATAATCATTAAAGTATCATTGCTGTTATTCCTTAACTATTCCAGGTCGTATATTTACCACCTGCGCCTTCAGAGATTGGACATTCTCTATTGATATACCGACGAATACTCTTTGCCATAAAAGTGCATACTATTTCAATTCATAAATGTAATTAAGTGATTAAGTGCTTGTTCTACACACCATCGCTGTGTAGAAATAAAGACCTGTTTCGACTTCGTACATTTGTGTTGGATCCGTTTCATCTACGTGAGAGTGTTTATGATAATATATTTATGCCGTGTACTGGGTGGCCGAATATTAAGTACAAAGGTAGTGGTAGTAAGTATCATATCTAGTAATACAGTCAGGGAATTGTACCCCTCAGTTACAGACTCTGTTTTGCCCATGTGTAATGATAGTTTGTTATCAGCGAGCCATATGCAGATTTTGCCTAGTTCCGTGCTGAGGGTTTTTTCAACCTGCAATTTGTTCTTGTCAGAGACCAGCAGGGCTGAGTCGTCCGCAAACAGGAACAAGTTGCAGTCACAGGCTGACGACATGTCATTTGCATAAGGCAGGCACATCTCAGCCATTTACTATATTTAGTATACATTTCCAATGTTTTTAAGTAGCATATAACCTATTAATTACCATGCATTACTGTGTAATCAATGGCCTTTGCCAATTAGGCTTACCAGTAACTCTAATATCATTATAGCAGGTGGTCAGGGTGGGGGGTCAGACCTCCAACACCATCACCCTGAGCATCGGGTCCCCCCAAGGCTGTGTTCTGAGCCCCCTGCTGTACTCACTATACACACACGACTGTGTGGCCAAGTTCAGCTCCAACTCCATAGTGACGTTTGCGGACGACACAGTGGTGGTGGGGCTGATCTCGGACAACGACGAGAAGGCCTACCGGGAGGAGGTTGAGGTACTGGAACGCTGGTGCCAGGACAACAGCCTGCTCCTGAACATTGGTAAAACCAAGGAGCTGATCATGGATTATAGGAGAGGACAGCAGGAGACACACACACCACTGAGGATAAACGGGGCTACCGTGGACAGGGTGAGCAGCTTCAAGTACCTGGGGGTCCACATCGTAGAGGATCTGACATGGACAACACACATAGACTCAGTCGTAAAAAAGGCGAAGCAGCGCCTCTACCACCTGAGACAGTTAAGGAAGTTCAGAGTATCGGGGAAGATACTCCAGTCCTTCTACTCAGGAGCTGTAGAGAGCATCCTGACCGGAAACATCACTGCCTGGTATGGAAACAGCACGGCACAAGACAAGAAGGCCCTACAGAGAGTGGTGCGCTCAGCCGAGCGTACCACGGGTATTGCACTACCACCTCTGCAGGTTCTATACAACAAGAGGTGCAAATCCAGAGCCTGCAGAATAATGAAAGACCCTCACCACCCCAACAACAGCCTGTTCATGCTGCTGAGGTCAGGCAGACGCCTGCGAACACCAGCTACTAGGACAGAGAGACTTCGGCTCAGCTTCTTCCCCCAGGCCATCAGAGCCTTGAACACTGAACTCTCCACACACAAGCACACATGAGCACACACACGACACACACACTGTACACGCTCACACACTAGCAGCCACTTTAACATGAGCAAGCACACACTCATGCTGCACTTGCCCACACTTATGGCCACTAAGGAAAGGTAACTTTAAGAATAGTATAGTATAACTTGAGATTGTATAATATAGCATGTACAGAAAGACCCAGTGCCTCATCCGTAGCTAACAGTGTATTGCACTACCACAGGACCTAGCATGTCCTACCATGCTCTGTAAATAACTTATGTACATATACCGATATGCCCTACTCTGTTTACTTGTTTATTGCACAATGTCGTTCTATTGGATTATATTATATGTTATTACTATTGTATTATGCACATCGTTGTGGGCATGACCACCCGCATTGACTTGTGTATAAAGACAATCTTTATCGATTATATCAACTATGGGTAGCCTATATACTGTTCTTGAAGGGTTTGACTTGCTAATGGGAAATAATCTCTTTGCGCCAACCAAATTATAATTAAAATGTAAGAATTTATCACCAAACTGATACGATTTCTCCCCCTACGAGCAGGAATGCATGTTCACATCTCCTTGGGTTGCTATTAGAGCTGGTAAAAGTCAAACATCCCTTGGGAAAAGATTACAGTCCCCATGTAATCTCAGTTGTTTCACCTTGTCCCGTTGAGACAGCTGCTCCAGAACTGTTCACCAGACTGATTACATCAATAATATGCAGTTTCTTTATTTGCTTGGTTCAGACCGACTTCTAATCTGTACAACATGTCCAGAGCAGCGGTCAAGGTCAGTACGCTGCTGCCGAGAGAAAGAAAGACCAAGTAGTTCATTCAATTCAAGCTCTCTTTTTTGGGGGGGCGGGGGCTGTAAAGTCAGGCCACATTATGCAAGGTCAAAGCCTGCATTGCAATTGAGTATGATGATGATGATGATGATGATGATGATGATGATGATGATGATGATGATGATGATGATGATGATGATGATGATGGTGGTGATGATGACAATGACGATGACTTCCAAGGCCGATCACACTACCAACATCTGTGTTCAGCGACTCTGTTGTCACGCCCACGGTTCAGTCTCCCTGTACGCTGATCTCCAACCTACCAAAGTCAGCCCATGTTATCCCACTCCTTAGAGAGCTGCACTGGCTCCCCATCGCCGCACGAATCCGCTTCAAGGTCCTCGACCTGGCATATCGCGCAGCGAAGGGAACGGCTCCCGCCTACCTCTGGTCAATGGTCTCTAACTACCCTCAAGATCCCTCCACTCTACATCCTCTGGCCGCATCTTCTGGCCGCTTTTACAAACCTTCTTACTGTCTTCTACTATCATGCACTCTTCCACTAATTAATCGTCCTTGTCTATATTACTACCTATACTAATGTGTCTCTACTACGGTGCATTCAACACTGCAGCGCCCAAGTTTCAACACTGTTTGATGGACATTGTTACTTACAGAGCTGTACCCTTCCTGCTGACTTGTCGTACAGAACTTGTAAGTCGCTTTGGCTAAATGACTAAATCTAAATGTACGCATGGTATGGCGCGGTGCATTTCCTCAACCCAAGCTTTGGAGTGGACTATAATCACACATCTGTCCAATCAAGGGTCTGAAGCCCAAAGGCCTTTTCAGACTCCCTCCAGGCGCCTCCCCAAAACCTGTGCCCTCCACTGCAGTGATCCCGCCGGACCGGGCAGCAGGCCGAAGACGCACAGGCCAAGACAGGCGATCAACTCTCATGGGAAAATGCGTCATTCCCGCTGCGTGTGCATCATTCTAATTTTGATTACTCGGCGCAGATTAGTGGAATTGATCCGATGACACAATCCTCGCAGTGACGACACAACAGTGTTCTTATTTTATTCTTGCAGTACTTTACCCCTTTTTACCATGGTTGTGCGTTGTTTATGGCGGGTGGTGTATTATTCGATGTAATTCCAACCACTCTGTATTAAGCAAAAAAAAGGATTTGGTGGGATTAGGGCCTTGTGACAGACTAATGGGGTTCTGTGAGACTTGCTGTGGCACCATCAGATACATGATCAGGCCTTTAATCAAGCTTGAGCTGTGCGGAGTGGAAAGGGGCCTTTCTCTTGTAATCATTTCTAAATCTCCAGGGAGGACTTAAGACTTCAGTCAAGTGATTCATCATCCTTGTTGTAATCTATGAATTTCTTTCTACGTTTTTTTTTTTGGACAATGTTGAATCTCTAAACAATATTACTAAATCTTGAGTATTGAGTAGTTTGCAAGACTTGAGTGCACTCGTGGATGCGTGTGTGTGGCAGTATGCGTGCGCGTGCATGTGCATGTGCATGTATTGGTGTGTGTGAGAGCATGTGTGTGTGTGTCTATGCGTGTCTTTGAACTCAGCTTCTGTCTGTCTAAAATGACTTGTTAATCCTCACACCCAGTTGGCAATTATGCAACAGCAGAGCCGTCTGTTTTAATGTTTTGAATCAGCAGTCTGGAAGAACGAGGCGTGTGAGGTCAGCAGAGGAGGAACTGACTCAAAGGTGAAGGGTCTCTGTTCCGAATTGCAATCGTGTTAAAGGAACACACCGACATTTTAGGAAGTTAGCTTATCGTCTTCTCCAGAGAGAGACAAAAAGATAGATACCAGTTTCCTCTCTGTGCGTTCAGTAGAAAGCTATCTGGCTGCATGTTAGCCTAGCTTAGCACAATGAATGGAAGCGGACATGACCGGTTAGCCTAGGCATTGTCCAACTAACATATCTCCCGAAGGCTAACCGGCCATGTCCGCTTCCATTCATTGTGCTAAGCTAGGCTAACATGCAGCCAGATAGCTTTCTACTGAACGCACAGAGAGGAAACTGGTATCTATCTTCTTGTCTCTCTCTGGAGCAGACAATAAGCTAATTCCCCCAAATGCTGGCGTGTTCCTTTAAGACATAAATTCCATCCTCTGTCGTTTTCATATAGTTTATTTTAATACAAGACTATTTTTGTTCAAGACACAACAGGAACATAAACATGTCATCCTGTGTGCAAGTGTGGGTTGTTATTTGCAGCGCATCATATTTAAATATGTCCGGGTCTTAATGTTCTGAGGTATGTGCTTTAAGTTATCGAACAGGTTACAACATCCCTCCTCCCTATAGTTAGAATTCATAATATGCATTTCATAATGGGCCCTGTTAAGTGCCCTACACACACACACACACACACACACACACACACACACACACACACACACACACACACACACACACACACACACACACACACACACACACACACACACAGACACACACACACACACACACACACACACACACGCATATTATGTACACACACATATTATGTACACACACACACACATACACGTACACATACACACACACACATGTTATGTACACACACACACACACACCTACACACGCACACACACACACACACACACACACATATAGTATGTACACACACACACACACATACACATACACACACATTATGTACACACACACACCCACACATACATACATTCACACACACGCACACACACATACACATACATACACACACACACACACACACACACACACACACACACACACACACACACACACACACACACACACACACACTGCATTTCAATATGTGTACACTGCTGTCTATGATATAAACATTGCAGAATCAATTGTATTATTAGAATGCTATTACCCCAGAAGTTGTACTAGTTTAATGTAAACATGTTCACAAATCGCTTGTTTAGAATTGAATCTTCTAAGAAAGAGGAAATCTCTCTCTCTGTGCTGCACAAATCATTTTCAGTTTGCAATCCTTATGTAATGATCAAATTAATACCACTTGATGAGCTCCATCTTTACATGTAATGGTGCTCACTTGACTGTGATTGTGTAGTTGGCATGTTTGCATTATGTAACCATATGTATGGAAAAGGACATAGTAGCGTTTTGAGACACAATTATGTAAATATGTGTGAAACAGTTTAGCATAGAGGGACACCGACATAGATAAACACTTTATTTTATAGAATCACGCATGTGTAAAATTGTGCTTTTCAACACACACACACACACACACACACACACACACACACACACACACACACACACACACACACACACACACACACACACACACACACACACACACACACACACACACACACACACAGACACACACACACACACACACACACACACACACAACCATAAAATGTGGAGATTATGTAATCCCAGTATAGTTCAACTTCATTCATGTGAGGGTAATAAATGAATGCAGTGGGCGCTTGGCTGCTTGCACGTTAACCCTACATCGTTATATAGCAAATAAATTAGTTCTGGACCTCCTGTGTACCATTTCTGAAGGCTACAGGTTCAGAGCAGAATGCCATATCAAATATGTATGTATCAATTTACATTTGACAAGGTAAATCACTCTTGTACTTATACTCAAGCTTAATGATGAATGAATGAATGAATGAATGAATGAAAACTTTATTTAACAGATTGCAGAATGGGTACAATACAGTACGGCTCAATACATACAATTGTTAAGGGGATGCAGACCTGAGAAAGAAGTTTGTCTTGTTTCCATCAGGGTCCCCCATTTTCAATTCATATAGACATTTATGACATACACAACATACATGACATTTATGGCATAGGGACATATAGGTATTTAGTACTGATACATTTGTGACATAAACGGTATTCAAATATACAGTACTGTTACCCCTAGATCCTGACAGAGTATATACATATGATGGGGAGGGGACTGTACATTAGGAGGGGGTGGGTGGGTGGGAGAGAAATATACATACGGCGGGGAGGGAATATATACATGCGGTGGGGAGGAGACTGTCTATTAGGAGGTGGTGGGGGTTTTGGGCATTTACGGTGGCCAGTTTCGAATTGCAGCCTCCCGTAGGTGCTCTTTAAGAGCGGTTTTGAATGTGGGTAGTGATTCACATTCCTTTACAGCTTTGGGTAGGGCGTTCCACATTGTTGTGGCATAATTGCGAAACGTGTTTAGTCCCTTGTTTGAGCCGAATCTGGGTTTTACATGATTTGTTGAGCTTCCTCTGGTGTAGTGGTTGTGGTATTCACTGACCTTTGGGAAGTATTTTGACATGTACATGGGTACCCCGGTCGTATAGTGTATCTTGTAGACCAGGCCCATTGCAAGTTGCTGTACTCTGTCGTCTACTCTAAGCCATCCTAGGTTGTCAAAGTGGGCAGGGGTGAGGTGGGTTCTGGGGTTCAGGTCAAGTAGTAGTCTGACCAGTTTGTTTTGTGATGTTTGTAATTTTGTTTTAAGCGCCTTTGAGGTGCTTTGGTACCATGAGGTGCAAGCATAGTTGTAGTACCCTTGAATGAGTGCTCCTGCCAGAGTCTTCAGGGTATTCTTGTTTACCAGAGAGGAGATCCGGTACAAGAATCTAGTTCGTTGGTTGACTTTTTTTATTACATTGGATGCCATTTTGTCACAGGAAAGATTTGCCTCTAGGATGGAACCCAGGTAGGTAATTTCGTCTTTCCTTGTGACAATATTGTCACCCACTGTAACTGAGAAGCCGTCGGTCTTGCTGAGTTTGTTATTTGAACCGAAGAGAATGGACTCTGTTTTGCCCATGTGTAATGATAGTTTGTTATCAGCGAGCCATATGCAGATTTTGCCAGATTTTGCCGCTTTGTCATCCATTTAACTCATAGGGTTACCATAGCTATTGACCCTCAACCTTTTAATGGCCAACAATATACTACACAGCCCTCATTTGACCTGCGGCATCAATCATAATTTGGGATTACTGGCACGTTGACAGACTGATATCAGGTTTGCTGTTTGTGCATGAATTGGCACGAGTTATTGGAGAGGGCCCGAGGGAGCCTACCATCACTGCTAGACTTCCGTATAATTAGCAGCTATAATATCCTGGCAGATGGGTGACAAGTCGCCCATAAATTATTTTTATTTATTTATTCCTCCTTTATTTATCCAGGAATGTCCCATTGAGATACAAGATCTCTTCTTCCAGGGACTCCTGACCAACACGGCACACAACAAGTTTCAACATAAAAACAAGGGTATTAAACAAAAAACATACAATTCAAATATAAATACAGAAGGCCATTGTGCAGTGGCAAGACGTATAATTCGATCAGCAATAGCATCAGGTAAAACATTTACATGTTTCATGAAGGGCTAGTCGTAGCATACCTTTAAAAGCATTCACAGTAGGAAGTGCCTCTAGACAAAGTTTCTCTTGCAGCGTATTCCATAAAAAGGGAGCATAGTAGGAGAATGCAGTATTACCAAGCTCTGACTGCATCAAAGGAACATTTGAAAGCATCCCATTTGCTGCTCATCTGGTATTAAAAAAAGCAAGTATAAAAGGACAGAAGTCTGGAGATATATAAGGGCAGCTTACCTAGCAATGACTTCAGGATAAAAATCAACATGTGTGATTACATACTCCAGTAACTTCCTTGCATAGTGCACATTTCTTGCCTAGTTAGCAAAGCTCTATGTTGGTCAGTATGTTAAAGGGGAACTATTTTACTATTTCTTTCACTATTTGGGCACTTTTACACAATTCCTGTGAGTCTATGGAACACCTCTGTAATATATATATTTTTTTTTATTCATTGTTTTGTATTTCTAATCAAGTCCTCAAAAACAGCATTTTTCTACCTCAAGATCTCGAGCTGTTTTGAGCCTGGGCTCCTAAACCACTGTGTGGCCTGCGCCGCCTCTTGAACATTAACATGCAGCAGTGACTATATGACATCACATATAGGGCACATTTTCAAACGACTCAGTTCAGTGAGGGTGAATATTGTGAGAGGAGAATTGGAAGAATGCGCCAATATGAGAATTTTGAGACATAGATCATATTAATATAAGTTCACATAGCTAGGAAACAATGCTAAACACTCAAAAAGGCCATTTATAAGATAGTTCCCCTTTAAGAAAATAGTATGAGGATACAAAACTCTATGCCGGGTTTGTCTAAATTGTCGTGGTATATACCTTAAAGATTCAGTACAATGAAAATTAGGGATGTCCGATATTATCGACCTACCGATATTATCGGCCGATATCGGCATTAAAATGTGATATAGGAAAATATCGGTATCGGTTTTCAAAAAGTTTTTTTTCTTTTCGTTTTTTTTTTACTTTTCTATAGCCTTTATTTACCCAGGCAAGCAAGTAAGAACAAATTCTGATTTTATTTATTGTCAAAAGTATGCATAATGTTGTGTTAATTCCACAACAAGAGATATGTAATGTTAATTACCTGAAATTATTCCATTTTTTGGGGGGGGAAACCCTGCATTTATCGGTATCGGTTGATATCGGTTGATATCGGTATCGGAAATTAAGAGTTGGACAATATCGATATATCGGTATCGGTAAAAAAGCCAATATCGAGCATCCCTAATGAAAATTGTGTTTTTCAATCTCATTGCATTTCTTAGCAAAAGGTATGTTGATGTAAAATTACCCAAAATGTTATAACTGTTGTTGTTGTTGTTGTTGTTGTTGTTGTTGTTGTTGTTGTTGTTGTTGACTAAAGCCCTTTGATCCCTATTCCACTGGACAGCAACAACCATGTCAGACTATCTGCTTCCCTGAAAACATTCCATAATCTACTCCGGTTACCCTGATTGGCCCACCAGCCAGTCTGTCAGTTGTCAGTAGTTGTAAAGGATATCAGCTAGCTATGTATTATTTATGATACTAACTTGTCATCTCTCAATGATCAGAAGGCCACGCCCCCTCAGCACACTGAGAGTCGGTGCACTAAAACACTTATAACAAATCAAATAATACATCTGAAACTGAAAGAAATTACACTCCTGACATTAACATTCCACAATGAGCTTTTTCTGATTGAATTAACATCATTGTACTGGTTCTTTAAGAGAAAGGCCTAACCTCATAAACAGAACAATCCTATCCTCAGCAAAACCTTATCCGTCTCCCATGAATATTTTATTGTGTAATTTCTGCCCTATGACCAGCCATAATTAGCCAGCCTGACGACAGTTGACTCATCTTAACAATGCGAAGCCACGTCATCAGCTTCACCACCTCACCCAGGCTCCTGGTCATTACTCTTATTCAGTGTTGCACGCGAGGATCTGGAATATCTGTGTCTGGTTTACAGTGCAAATAGAATCAATATAAAAGGATTTTAAGCCTCCGTCATTTCATCTTGCTGATATGTGTGTCATCTGGACCAAGAGGTCAGGAATGTGCATGCTGATGATCAAACACTTTTCACATTTAGCATTCTTCCCCAGCTTTGAGATAAAGTAGTATAACCTAACAATTAAGTATTTTAGTGCACAGATAAAATGTCAAAGAGTAACTGATGTAGCCAAGGAGATGGTTGTCAAAAGCGCTGGTTGTGCACTATAGCTTAGGCATACTTCTTTACTGCACGTGTCCATCACTGTGTGCTTGTGCGTGTGTGTAAATGCTTAAAGGGAGGTGTTACACAGGTGGTGTGCGTCACATGACTGCGCAAATCCTGGAGGAATAAGCATTCCTTTTGTTGACTGAGTGAACAATAGTAGCATTGGCCCAATAGGACATCGACAAACAGGCTTCTCCTGTCTTACCCGGTGAGGACTGGAAGCATGATGATGGTTCTCAGCAACACAGAAGGACAATGCTGTTGACCTTTTTACTCTGTGTCCCACAGCCATTGTCTGGGTCGTAGGAGTTACCTATTCAAAGTAACGTCAACAAAAGATTCCGTGGGACAAGGGCCTTAGGGAGAATTCAGAGGAGAAACACACATGTCCAGCAATGGCAGCTGCAGGACAGAGGGACACAGATGAATAAATAACAACTGGAGTCTACACATTTCTTACAAAGCTCCCCAAAGATGTCTATTTTAACCACGGATTAACGCTTCGATCCATATGGATCTTCGTCAATGATGGATGAAATGTCACACATAGGCTGACAGTAGGCCAGGGACCTGAATTCTGGAATGTTTTTTTTTTTTTATCAATTTTTTATTATTATTACTTACATGAAACAAGACAACACATTAATCACAATCACAATACACAGAACTTCACAGGAAAATAACCAAAACAATAAAATCCGGCAACAAATTCAGTTTCAATCATACAGAAATCATGAACCCAGAATATCAATCGCAAAAGTTGTGAAAGCAGCACTGCGAGTTTTAACTAGTATTATTCACCTTATTCGTCCTTCCTGCTATTTAGGGCTGGGCAATATGGCCAAAAATACCACATCGTAATATTCTTCTTTGTCTTGATGATATTTAGTACTGTCATAATACAATGTGATATAAAATATTTTTGTGTGTGATTATCTTGTAATACTATTGTAATGGTGCTATTTCATTCAAAATGGTTCATTTTCTTTTTTCTTTTTAATACTGCTACAAGGAAATGTTTTTTTTAACAATCTGTATATATGATGGAGTACGGTATACCTTTGGATAGATTCATGATGGTACAATCACATTCAGTAAACCTCCCAGCTATCACTGCTGTCTTTTCATTTGCAGTTGGCAATAATACTAAAGACATCTGATCATGTGGATATTCCCAAACCAAATAGATAATGGATCAGTACACATAAAACTACTATAGCTATAGCCCATTCTCCTTGTAACAAAGATATTTGTGAAGGTAAATGAACAAGGACCTGGGCATTGTTTTCATTCAAATCTGACTGACAACAAACAACAAACAACTCACTGCTGCATCCACTTTACCCACTTTAGAACACCTAAACACACTTTATATTTATTGGCAAAGAATTTGCACTACAACCCATACCTCATTACACCTTACTGTAAATTGTACCTAAATTGTACCTCATCCCATTTCTGCATTGTACTGTATATAGTATATTGTATTGTAACTCAGTTACTTTTCTACTCTGCATTGTACATTGTATATATGTATATACACTTTTTGTCTACGTACTTGACTTCTATTTTATACTTACTATACTTTTTATACTTATCTATTTTATCTAGCACAATCTCTGGAGCAAAACAGAAAGAAGCATTTTATATAAAAGTATTCTGTACTTCTGTATGACAACTAATAAAGAAACTTGAGAAACTTGAAACTTGACCTCACAGGCTTACACATGGCTTTCTAGACACAGTGTAGCTTGCTCCTTCTTCAACCTTCTACTACCTGCGCCGACGTTGACAGAATCAAACTTTGAGTGAATGAGTGAATATCTGATTCGGCCAAATACTGTAAGTACACCAGCTTGTTCCTTAGTGGAAATAAATGGTGTGAGTAACTATCTATTAGTTGCCACTACTGTAACAGGTGTTACTAGTTTAGATAATTACTTGTCACTTTCCTTTTTTTGCGACCTTTCCATGCTCTCTTTCTCTCTCTCTCCGTTTTGTTGTTGAAGCATAATGTCTGCACGTATGACAAGTGTGGAGTTCTTAACAGTTTTAACGGTAGCAGCTGATGACGTCGTAGAGTACAAGGTCACTTAGGTAATTTATTGCGTCTCGTGTCATGTGCACAGTAGGAGGACATTTAGGTCACAAGTTTAAGGTGCTTTTATGATCATAATTATACCTCATAAACGTTTCCCTCCCACACACCTTGTTAGGAGGTTATAGCCATGGAGTCAGGGGTCAGCTGACAGGAAGAGAGGGGGGGCATGGAATTCGGGGTACTTGAAAAGAATTTCAGACGGTGGCCATTTTGCACTTATGTCATGCTCAGATTGGGTTCCAGGGTAGAAAGGAACTCAACCTGAGCATGACATAAGTGCAAATGGCTGCTGTGTGAATATGGTCAATAGAGGCCTTGCACAAATTGCATGTAGTTATCTTTCTTCCAGCATGGCTGTCTGTAACATAGCAACCATTATTTTGTAGTAATGGTAGAATACGATTAGTCATATTGCACATCCCTTCTTAGGTGGAGGGTGTGGTATTCCATTATGGTTGATACACTGACTGACTCATTCAATGACATTGAGGGTGTGTCTAATACTACAGGATGTACTTGGCCTATTTATTAGCATGGAAATCTATTTGGATCATGAGACCCGATGGAGGCTCTCTGATTAAATCACAACATTGTCAATTTATTTAATAAAGTAGTGATACTCAGTGGTAACTTTATTAGGGACACCTGTATACCTAATAAAGTGACCAAACTCAGATGTTAGTGTGTTGAGTGCCTACTGTATTACTGGTGTACAAGTGTACCTAATAAAGTGGCCACTGAGTGTACTGTATATTGTACATAGTTGTTGTGGGTCCTATGTTCATATGTTGCCCTAGGGGGAGTCTGAGGGTACCTGACAGAAATACTGTTATCCTAGCAGGGGGCATGGAGTCTGAGGGTACCTGACAGAAAGACTGTTATCCTAGCAGGAGGCATGTAGTCTGAGGGTACCTGACAGAAAGACTGTTATCCTAGCAGAGGGCATGGAGTCTGAGGGTACCTGACAGAAAGACTGTTATCCTAGGGGGGGGGGCATGGAGTCTGAGGGTACCTGACAGAAAGACTGTTATCCTAGCAGGGGGCATGGAGTCTGGGGGTACCTGACAGAAAGACTGTTATCCTAGCAGGGGGTATGGAGTCTGGGGGTACCTGACAGAAAGACTGTTATCCTAGCAGGGGGCATGGAGTCTGGGGGTACCTGACAGAAAGACTGTTATCCTAGCAGGGGGCATGGAGTCTGGGGGTACCTGACAGAAAGACTGTTATCCTAGCAGGGGGCATGGAGTCTGAGGGTACCTGACAGAAAGACTGTTATCCTAGGAGGGAAGGGCATGGAGTCTGGGGGTACCTGACAGAAAGAGTGTTATCCTAGGGGGGGGGGGGCATGGAGTCTGGGGGTACCTGACAGAAAGACTGTTATCCTAGCAGCTGGCATGGAGTCTGGGGGTACCTGACAGAAAGACTGTTATCCTAGCAGGGGGCATGGAGTCTGAGGGTACCTGACAGAAAGACTGTTATCCTAGGAGGGAGGGGCAGGGAGTCTGGGGGTACCTGACAGAAAGAGTGTTATCCTAGGGGGGGGGGGGGCATGGAGTCTGGGGGTACCTGACAGAAAGACTGTTATCCTAGCAGGGGGCATGGAGTCTGGGGGTACCTGACAGAAAGACTGTTATCCTAGCAGGGGGCATGTAGTCTGAGGGTACCTGACAGAAAGACTGTTATCCTAGGGGGGGGGGGGGGGGCATGTAGTCTGAGGGTACCTGACAGAAAGAGTGTTACCCTAGGGGGGGCCAGGGAGTCTGATGGTACCTGACAGAAAAAGTGTTAGCCTAGGAGGGGGCATGTAGTCTGAGGGTACCTGACAGAAAGACTGTTATCCTAGGAGGGGGGGGGCATGTAGTCTGAGGGTACCTGACAGAAAGAGTGTTACCCTAGGGGGGGGGGGCCAGGGAGTCTGAGGGTACCTGACAGAAAAAGTGTTACCCTAGGAGGGGGCCAGGGAGTCTGAGGGTACCTGACAGAAAAAGTGTTACCCTAGGAGGGGGCCAGGGAGTCTGAGGGTACCTGACAGAAAAAGTGTTACCCTAGGAGGGGGCCAGGGAGTCTGAGGTTACCTGACTCGCTTTGGGTTCACTGTTATTTCAGGGCTTGCACAGACTGAAGAGCAGCCCAATTTCTTTACATTCGTTTTGTGGCTATACTAGCCAGAGTTATGAAGAACAGCATGGATTGAAAGACACTACCGATCGAACATCGGTATGGGCAAGTTACTCAAGAAGTGTAATTAGTTACTTATTACTGATTACTCCTTTAAAAAGTAATCAACATTACTTTACTGATGACTTTGTATCAGTAATTATTTAGGTTACTAGTTACGTTACTCGTTACTCCTGTTTATAAACGTAATCTAACATTCAACACATTACATTCTGGCAACGAGGTAACGCAGTAATGCAGCGTTGCTTGGATTAGTAACTGTAATATAATTACTATTTTGGTAATTGTAAAGCCTTACTCTACTCCTTACTGGGAATGTAATGCAATTACAGTAACACGTTACTAAGTAAGCTGATAGATTTAGTTCATTGATGATGCCTGGTAATATCTGATATCTGTGCTTAGGCTGCACACTGCTCTCTGTGTCTCTCTCCCCCTGCATGTGGCGTGACCTGATGACCTCTGGCTGAAGGCCCCTTCCACACACAGGGCCGGCTCCCTCCTCACACACATGCACGCGCACATGCACACACACTCACGCGCACAAGCTGTCACGCCCCTTTGAGTTATGGAGATGTTGTTCAAGAATAGGGGTCTTCTACATCTGGAAGCAATTAGCCCCCCTTCTTCTGAGCAAGCACACACACACACACACACACAAGCACACACCACACAAACACCCATACATACACACACAGAGACATACACACACACCCCCCTCCCCTTTCTCAAGAGTGTATAAAATGACATGTAATATGGACATTCTGCCTCCTTCTTCTACTGTCTACTGGTGATGTGCCCGCGCGGGGTAACTGTCTTCTTCTCTAATGAATAAAAGCTCAGTTTGAGAAATACTCTGTCTCCGCTTCGTCTTTCGGCCGACTGGTCCACTGGCAAATCAATTAAGAACTCACGACCAGGGATAGGCTAATCCCTAACAAATGGAGGTTCCGGAGTGAGAATTTATGTGGGCCAGCCCCGAGGACGGAGGAATGGAGACGCGGAGGGGGAGAAGACGATGCAGAAGATCCAGCCAGACAGTCACTACCAGCTGTCTGCAGCGCGTCTGACCCAGGGGTGAGCTACCAACGGCAGCCCCTCAGACGTCCGTGACCAGACCACCAGACGACCGGATGACAGGCAGGAGGAGACGAAGGACAGACGGGCCAGGATGAGAGGCGGACCGGAGGAGATGGCAGCTGTGCGAGAGGCCGGAGAGGAACACCGCGGCCAGGCATCGACAGCAGCCAAGCACCGCCGCAAATCATCTACGACACGCAGTTCATCCACGACTAGAACGGGGGAAGCGGCCGCAGGAGGGACACTGAGCTGAGTTGGAGTGACGGTGGGGCCGGCCGGCGAGAGGTGGAGCGGACAGTCTGAGACACTGGGAAGGCGGCGGACCAGGGGAGACACGTTTGTCTAGGGGACCCGCACCTGGAACGGGGACCAACCTCAGGAGGTCAGCCCTTGCCCTCCAGAAGACGGGGCCGACCCAGGTGGGCGGTGCACTGTAACAGGGGGAAGGTAGCGCCCTGATGGACGTTGTGTGTGCCTGAGTAAGGGGGGTCCAACGGGGTTACTGTATCTTCTGTTAGGTTGCCGGAATCTGTGTTTCTCTCTTTCTTCTCTCTCTCTCCCGCTCTCCCCCCTCCCTCTATCACTCTCTCTGCTCTCCTGATGTTGATTATCCCGTCTGGTATTGGATGTGATGCATGTAATGAGGTGACAATCGACGGATACAGATCAATGAACTGTTGTGTTTGACGTATATATTTAACGTCAAAAAGGGGGAATTGATAGATTTAGTTCATTGATGATGCCTGGTAATATCTGATATCTGTGCTTAGGCTGCACACTGCTCTCTGTGTCTCTCTCCCCCTGCATGTGGCGTGACCTGATGACCTCTGGCTGAAGGCCCCTTCCACACACAGGGCCAGCTCCCTCCTCACACACATGCACGTGCACATGCACACACACTCACGCGCACAAGCTGTCATGCCCCTTTGAGTTATGGAGATGTTGTTCAAGAATAGGGGTCTTCTACATCTGGAAGCAATTAGCCCCCCTTCTTCTGACCAAGCACACACACACAAGCACACACCACACAAACACCCATACATACACACACAGAGACATACACACACACCCCCCTCCCCTTTCTCAAGAGTGTATAAAATGACATGTAATATGGACATTCTGCCTCCTTCTTCTACTGTCTACTGGTGATGTGCCCGCGCGGGGTAACTGTCTTCTTCTCTAATGAATAAAAGCTCCGTTTGAGAAATACTCTGTCTCCGCTTCGTCTTTCGGCCGACTGGTCCACTGGCAAATCAATTAAGAACTCACGACCAGGGATAGGCAAATCCCTAACAAAGCTCAACACCGTTCTTCTCATATTCAAAATAGTCATAGTCTTGGTAACTAATCCGAACAGAACTAGTTTATCTAGGTCAATACAGTCAATGAATGAAATACCTTTCTCAAGCACTAAGTCGCGATGACGTGTGTTTGTGTGTCAGTGGAGCAGACCTTTTCTTGTCTCACAGATTTGTAGCCAGGGTCAATAAGCTACTCTCAGGATCATAGATATATATAACTAGATGGTGCAAGGCGGAGTCTCCAGTGTAGTTCACCGGTGGCCATCTTGTCACAGGCAGGTCAGCCCGTATAGGGATTTATCATTGGGAAAATGTATTATCGGCTATTGTAATAATTCTGCCTCATGAACATTGGCAAGCTTTCAAAATGAGTTCCCTTCTATCACTAACATTATTGTTTAAGCATTTTTGGTTGAAATAAAATTAGTTATAAGGTTGTTTAACTCATTCAACGCCAATCATGGAAAAAGTCGGGTTAACTCGCCAACCGTTCAGCGCCAATCACGAGAAAAGTCAGGTTTTAATCGTTATTTCTTTTATTAGCTATATCCATTCATTTTCATCCATCCAGCCTGATGTTATCATTGGGAATGGGTCTGAGTTTGCAAAAGGGCAAATACCGCCGCCTACGCCTTCCAGCAAGTATTGCACTCTATTAGAAATGGTGTAGTTTCTTTTGAGGGCCGATCTGAGCCGTGCAGGGTTTAAATACTCAGACGAGGCAGGCCTTTACAACGACGGCATGGAACAGTAACCCCGCCCGCCCGTTCATGTGTAACGCTCTGTAATGTGGGACGGACCTCCACGAGCAGTGCGATCAGATAATTGGATTATTTCTTTTGCATTTCATCAGATGCCAGGTAAGGACTCTATATCTAAAATCTTGCATTGATCTGATATTTCTTTCTACCGCGATCGCGGCTGTCTGTGTGTGTCTGTGTGTGGCTGTGTGCCGTTGGGTGCAGGAGGGGACTGGGGGAGCCTCGCGCTACAAGGGCCATTTCACTAAAGGTCTATTGTCGCGTCTTTTCCTGGGATTACTAAGAATCACCAAAACTATATTCATATTCAAAACAGTATAAAACGGAAATGTACAGATGAAAAAACTATCCGTTTTGTACATGTTGACTGGAAGCAACTCACTGACAATCGACGGGTGTATTAGACCCATAGCTATAATATAAGATATATTTTAAGCACTCGCAAATCTTGCAGTCCCCCCATTGATTAAAGCGATGGCGTAATAGCGCCCTCTGGCGCATTAAGCGATGGCGCAGAATGAGTTAATTTGTCCTTATAAAAGAACTACACTTACCAGTAGAACGCCTGTGTTCAGTGCTGTCTTTCAGTGCTGTCGCAGTCAGCAGCGCCAAAGTGAAGTGGAGTTCCTCATTGAATGAAAACGTAAACATTGTTATTTTGCTACTTTTACGATTAATTGCGAATTGTTTCATGTTGCGCTATAGATTGTGGATGAATACACACAGAAAGGTACACCATGCCAATGTTCATGCTTTATTTGTTTTAAACGAGACGATTTAGAAATGTGTCCATTGGATATATACATTGCAATTTCAAGTGAGGTGGACCGCACGGCAAACAACAATGACGTAACCACTACACCTCCCTATTGGCCAGCAGCGCGGATGAGTCATCTAGCCTTTATGTCTATGCTCCGGACAACCAAGAACCCAAAATAGAATGCACATAATTTCCTCCTGTAACTATGAGCTCTATTTATTATTATTATTATTATTATTTTATTTACGAACTACGCTTTTATCTTATGATATTCTTGGATTAATTGTTTTTTTGTTATTGAACCCTTGCACTGAATAACCATATAAATCCGTTTTTAAATCTTTTGGACAGTCCATGTATTTGCAGTTGTAAAATCAATACACAAATCACTTGGAGTGTGAATGTGATACATCAAAGTACTCAACTTATACCATCTTTTGGATAATACAGTTTGAAAACATTGTTCCTCTGAAAACGTCATACAGACTTATATGGTTCTTCGTCTGAAGTACTCAATGGTTATCCACCAAACCAACAGCCCACCAGTGTTGTAGCCAAAGCACAAAAAACACATACAGTACCAACCCTGGACACTGTAATCCTCATACTAAGATCTAAGTACATAGCTAGGACATTCAAGTGACTTGACATCCTCTCCAGCCTATTCAAGTGTGGAAAATTCCACTGAGGGGTGTTGGGGTGCATGTGTGTGTGTGTGTGTGTGTGTGTGTGTGTGTGTGTGTGTGTGTGTGTGTGTGTGTGTGTGTGTGTGTGTGTGTGTGTGTGTGTGTGTGTGTGTGTGTGTGTGTGTGTGTGTGTGTGTGTGTGTGTGTGTGAGCAATAAAAGACTCCCCTTGCAGGAAAGGAAAAAAACAGGGGGAGGAGAGAGGAGAGAATTTCTCGTCAATTATCAATGCCTAGCAGTGCTTTTCTGTTTGAGACTAGAACTGGATCATGGTGGTGAACTTCTTTGAGCAATGTTGTTGGGCAACTTTGGACAAGCGCAAGTCTCCTTTGTACTGATTTCACGGCAATCTCTTGTCTAGATCAATTATATTGTATATTTTCCCCTCTGTCTCACTTAATTTCATAACGACAACAAGCACATTGTCATGTCACCCAAAAAGTTGACCAGTGTGTCGCCACCATCTGGCGATTAAGTCGGGC